>NC_136419.1:75857500-76457500 GCF_052625555.1 Lactuca saligna
CTTATTTTTTATTTTTAATATCTTTTCTTATGTTGTAAGTTTTTAGCATCTTTTATTATGTTGTAATTTTTCATATTTATATCATATTTTCTATTTTTATTATTATAGAATCGACTTTAAATAATTAAGTTTCTAGCATATTTTCTTATGTCGTGGTTTTTCATTTATGACATTGTACTTTTCATAATTTTTTAATTACAGGTTTTTTCTTATGTTGTTTCTATTGTAATATTATACTTTAATGACATTGTCAATTATATACTACTTTTGCATACATACCAAATACATATATACCAAACTTGATGAAACTTGTCCACAAAAACCTAAAAATTTGTCAAAGACAAATCATATACAAAAAAACATATATACAAAACACGCAATACATTCATATATACCAATCTCATTCTTTGAACATCCAAATACTGCTTTCATGTATATATATATATATATATATATATATATATATATATATATATATATATATATATATATATATATATATATATATATAAAAGTTTCAAATAACACTTTCAATTCATATACAATCCATATACGATTTTCATATATAAATTTCTAACACACAGTACCTTTTATATATATATATATATATATATATATATATATATATATATATATATATATATATATATATATATCAATTAGATACAAAAAATATGCATAGACAAATTCTAACAATTTCATAATACCAATTTCATATATAAATTTCTAACGATTTCATATAAAAATTTCATATATGTAACAAATACACATAATACATATAATTAACAGAATTTAACAAATAAGAAGAGATGCTGGAAATCGGAAAATGCAGAAATCTAATGTTGTAATGGTGATGGTCACTGGAAAATCAACGGGGCTGTTGTGGTGACTTAAAACTACAAAATTCACCAAATTAGAAGAGAAGTCGATGTCAAAAGAGAAAGAGAAAGGCGGACGTTGATCACATACCGTCATTGGAGATCGCAGATGAAAATCTGGCGAAAATGTGATCTTATTCTGGCGAGTTGGTGGTGGAGGTCGATAGTTGGTTGTTCGGCTAAAAAGCGTTGCGGGTCGACGTTCGAGAATTGTCATTAGAGGGAATGGACTGTGCCTTTTCTGGAGATTATTGATTGTTGGATCATGTAAGAATCATAGGGCCAAGATGGTATTTAATGTGGGTCACACGGATCGAGAACAATAGCGGCGACATGTCGTCGCTATTGGCTTCCAAAGAATGAACTATATCCATTTGATCATGTTCCAAACCAAGGCCCAAGATTGAAAGTGGCGTGCCTCCAACGGATCTCTGGTCCATACATTTAGTGACGACAATGGCTTTTAGCATCGACAACAAGCTTGTGTCATGGCTAAAGGGCTAGTTGTTAAATGCATCGTCCCTGATACTCTCGTTTCTTGTCGTGCAACTTAAATTAACTATAGAAAAAATTAACTAAAAATGCTATTTACATATTAAATCTTAGGTCGTACGGTATACTATATACCACTCTATGCAGTTTGTTGAACCGTATTCATGAACACCATGTCATCGAAGCAGTTTGGGTGTGGTAGTTTCACGAGCAGGGTATATTTCTTGCGTTCTCTCCTCTCCCGGTTGGACAACGACCTTATGTCTTTTATTTTCTTTTTTATTTTTGTTAATATTTAGTTAAATTATATATATTAATTAGAGAATATATATTAGAACTTATGGTTTTTAGTTATCTATAAAAAGAATATAATGTTGGTATAAAATAAACTTTTAAAAAAATAAATAAAAGAAAATAAAATAAAAGATAACTATTTCCTAGGTTTTGAAACATAAAAGGAAAATAAAATGAAGATTTTTTTTTTTTTTTTGAAAATTGAAACGAAAATTTTATAAAGGCACACAAATAACAAAAAGGTACTTGGAGACAAAATCAATACTCTGACTTAGACCTTCTTGTATAACCACCACTAACCACTATAGTTAAGGCTGTAAAACTAGTTACTCGGTACCTGTTCGACCGACTACCGAGTGGTGAATACTCAGGAGTACTCGGATTCGGTTATTCATGTAGAAATGTTTTTAGGGAAATTATATATGTCGAAATCATAAGTTAAAATTAAAACGTGATTGAAATATATAACAAAATTAGATACATGTGAATACACAAAAACAGAAAAACGCATAATGGTCTCACTTTGTGAATAATTGTTGAAAATTATATATATATATATATATATATATATATATATATATATATATATATATATATATATATATGCGTGTGTGTAGTAATAATCATGTGTGTGTGTAAAATAATAAATCATTAAGTATATTATATATTTTAATCACCGACTTGATCGGGTTTTACAACATTACTCAGTTCAATAAAGGGGCCGATCAGGAAGTACTCGGGATTCTGCAACTCACGTCGGTAAGGGGCCGAGTAGCGAATACTCGGAGGAGTAATCGGACAACTCTGTGAATTTTACAACACTGACTATAGTGGTGGATCTCACATGATCACCACTAACCACCACTAAAGCTATGGTATACCCACCACTACCACACATTCCACCTCATTTTTTTACTTACAAAAATACAAACAAAATCCAAATACAATAGAAACATCTTTTTTTAAACTAGATTTTTACTCGAGAAAAAACATTACATAATTAAAAAAAAAAAAAACACTATATAATTAAAAAAATCAAATAGAAAAAAAAAACGTTAAAATGCAAGCACAAAGACAATTTAAACTAGTTTTTAAACCCAATTTTTTAATTATTCCGCCATAGGGTCTACTTAAAATTTTGTCAGTTTTTGAGGTGTTTAAATAGTTTGTGGTTTATTTCTTCATATTGATGCATTGCCACAGCAACCGGAATGCCTTCGTGTGCGTTGTTGTCACACCCCCGGCCGAGGCGGCGGAACACGCCGGGCTATGCGACTAAGTTCATGGATCACAGGTAAATTGAATATATAGCACAACCACAACAATAAACAAAATAGCATTTACATTCCATCTTGATGTTCAAATACAAGGTATTTACAAGTAGTAGTAGTAGTAGTAATAATAATAATAATAATAATAATAATAATAATAATAATAATAATAATAACAATAACAATAACAATAACAATAACAATAACAATAACAATAACAATAATAATAATTTCCTTAACTGATAGACATATAATACGACTGCATGTAAACTCGGTCACATGTAATCCAATCTGTCTTGAATGTTTGTTTAGTAGTTTCCTGAGAATACATGTACTTTTGAAAGTCAACACAATGTTGGTGAGTGTCACAGGTTTTCTACTAACGCGGTAATACTTTTAATAAGTCTAAAAAGTATTATCTTTGTATGTATAACGATAGTTAAAAACAGTATTTACAAAGAGTCTTTAAAAGCCAAGATTGTAATTTAATATGAGCAAATTCATGCTTTTAACATGTACTTGTAATAACTTCTTGAAAGTCGTAATAAATGTTTTGTATAAGTAACTTCCATACTTAAAAATGTACTTATAATGACTTCTTGAAAGTCAAAAAGAATGCTTTGTATGAGTAATTTCCATACTTAAAAATGTACATGTAATGACTTCTAGAAAGTCAAAAAGAATGCTTTGTATAAGTAATTTTCATACTTAAAAATGTACTTATAATGACTTCTTGAAAGTCAAAAAGAATGCTTTGTAGAAGTAATTTTCATACTTAAAAATGTACTTGTAATGACTTCTTGAAAGTCAAAATGAATACTTTGTATAAGTAATTTTCATACTTAAAAATGTACTTGTAATGACTTCTTGAAAGTAAAAAAGAATGCTTTGTATAAGTAATTTTCATACTTAAAATGTACATGAAGGCAACCAAACCTATGGTTGTAGTAAGAGAGAGAGAGAGAGAGAGAGAAAGATATATATATATATATATATATATATATATATATATATATATATATTCGTGTTAATGTTTTTAGTGAGCTCTATAATCGAGCTATGGACGAAAAGTACCCCTCTCTACGACGCTTCATTGGACATCGTAGTAACAATCGTAGACACATATCACCTGCTACGATTGATCAGTCGATGATTGTAGCTAGCAACCGCAGGTGGGGTTGTCGACCCCATATAGATCTATACATATGTACCTCACTCTGAAGATTAACGATTATAGCAGTGTGGAGCAGGCTAAGTGATTAAACTCAACTAATGAATAGTAGTGTCTCACTCAAAAACCATTAACGAAAAGTTTGTGAATTACTCTCAGCCCTAACTTAATTCAAATTAAGCGCTAGACATAATGAATTTTGTAGTATAGCAATCGTAAAATCCGAGTATGGTTGTCATGTTTATAAAGGTATAAAGTACTCGCTTTTATAAAGAAGTGTGTTTCAAAGTAATAATCATATGTATATGTATAAATTTTATGCATTTAAACATATAAACATACATGAATAGTAATAGCTTGAATCCTTAAAATACTACAAGGTTCTGTAACATGCTTTTATAATATGAAATGTCACATGAAAATCATATAATCTTGTATCGTGTAGTATTTGTTGTGTGAAACGGTTATTTCACGATAAAATAATCATAACACGTATACGAAAAGTTTTCACTAGTTTATTTTCAACAATATGGTAAATTGTTAAATAATAATATTTTTATAAACTCTGTTTATTGTATTTTCGCATAAAAGATAATATATTTGTATAAACAAAATATATAGGCACATGTATTCCGCCCCGGAATAATTAAAATATTGAAAAAGGGCCATAAGCACTCACATTCGAAGCGTGAATGAGACTCGTAGTGCGAAACTTGTCATGAAAGTCGTTACGTGATGTTCCTCATTCTTAAAACAAATCAACATGTATATTTATATTTCCTAATAAACCAAATGGTAGTTTGGTATTAATTAGTGAGTATATAGTGGTCTTTGTGGAAATAAATAGACTCCAGGGTTTGATTTTGCAAAAATCATACTTCAGGGACTGATATTGAGAATAATTCTCAAGATAGGGGTTAAACATGTGTATTTGAAATGGTTGTAGGGTTTTAGGACTTAATTTATTAGGTTTTTCTGGGGAAGGGACCATTTCTGTTTAATTTAAATACAAGTTTGATTTAGTTTGACCTTTGACCGGTCAAAATCAAAAACCATTTGTTTTATCTGGGCTCCATGACCGATCCACACAAGTGGATCCATTTACAAAAAGGATCAGGGCTCTTTCCCCGTTTCTTTGGTTTGATCGGGTAAAGGAACAACAGGCGATCGATGTCGAGTAATCGATCGTTCAAGGGGAAGCGACCGAAGATGGCGAGAAGGAAACTTGCAGTTGCCTGGTCCGCTACCCGGATGTCTTGACCATTCGCGATTGTCTCCAGAGTTCGATGAGGCTGAAGAGATGGAGGTAAGAGCAGCGAGCCGTGCTTTTCTTGTCCAACTGCGAAGTGTGAGGACCGGCATCGCAAACAGCGGTAGCATCAAGATGATCCCCTTAAGCTCTATGGTCGACGGGAATCGTGGAGAAGGAAAACGAGGAAAAATGGCTCGATCGTCGGCCCAAGAGGGAAGGAAACGATCACAGGTGTGCGATTTATTGAAGAAAAAAAAGGGGAATCGGAGGTAGTCAAGGTTTCGATGGTGTTGATGGAGAAGCAAGGAAAAGGAGACTGGAAGCTGTTTGAGAGTCGAATAAATGAAGGCAGGAAGGAAAACGGTGGTGGTCGCTGCTTCTTCTTCTCCAGTGAACTATGCCAACAGGGGCCTGTTTTTTATTGTGGGTTGCATCAACTGGCCATGGCGGTGGTTTGACGATGGTTTGCTAGCGGTGGTAGCCTCCTGCTGTATCCGTTCCTCTCCTGTTGCGAGAATGAGAGAGGGGAAACAGTTGGATCCATGGCCGGCTTAGCCCAAGTGCAACATGTGCATTGGAACAGGGCCCAAATTTGTGAGGAGCCCAATTTTTTTTTAGTATATACCATTTGCATCGGCAGCCCAATAATTTGGGAGAAAACCATGGAACAAAACAAAAGCATGAATGTATGAAACAGAAGCTGGCAGCTTAATTTAGTCATCAGTTTCGTTTGTTCAAAAAAAAAAAAAAAGTGATCACCAAGGGTTGACAACTAAACAGCAACTCAACAATTCAGCAAGGGTAAACGTCTAGACGAACAGGTAATATAGTAAGATTTATGAGAAATTGATTTATGAGAAATTGAGAATTGAAAATTAAGGATTATTAGCCAATCAGGTAGGATTATCAAGTTTATAGTTGTCAATTGCATACTTGAATGATTCATATTTTCATAGATTATTTATTTAATTGAATATTGAATGAATTTAATATTTTATTATCGGTTTATCTACTATGGAAATTAGTATAATAGAATAGTGAATGAATATATTAGTTTATACTTTATAAGATTCATAGAAATAAGTTTAGTAGTTTAAATTATAAGTTTATGTTTATTGTAAAATTGTTTATCAAATTATGTTTATTGTAATTTCTTGAATGTTGAAAGTTGAAAATAATGAACTTGTAGTGATGAAGTCTAAACAACCATCCGGTTATCAAAAACGTAAAAAGAGAAAACTAGATGAAGAAAAGAGAAAGGTTGACGTCGGTGCTCTAGATAAGTTTATCCATAGACAACATGTTGAAGAACACATTGAAGAACATATTATCCAAGAAGTAGAAGAGACAGAAAAGCATGAGCCTGTTAAAGAGACAGAAAAGCATGAGCCTGTTAAAGAGATTGTTGATATATATGATCCAAGAAGGTGGGAAAAACTTAATTATGATGAGATTAAAATTTTGGTTGAAAAAGGTCCTAAAAGAGATAATAGTATTATGTATGGTCCCTATGATAAATTTGGTAGACGATTTTCTACAGCTTTATATACAAGAACTTTATCAAATTTGGAGAAGTGTGATAGAGAATAGTTAGTATATTCGAAAGTGCTAGATAGGGTATTTTGTTTTTGTTGTAAAGTGTTTAGAAAAGGGATTTCGAAAGGTAAATTGGATGGTGAAGGTTATGCAGATTGGCACCATGTTACCACTAGGGTTAAAGAACACGAAATTTCATTGGATCATCTTACAAATAGGAAACTTCATGTGCATTATCTTGGCCACCTAATCCAAAACGAACTAATATCTTTGCTAGCTGAAGAAATTAAAAAAGAACTTATCAAGAAGATAAAGGAAGCAAAGTACTACTCAATCATACTTGATTGTACTCCCGATTCAAGTCACCAAGAACAGATGACTATAATAGTAAGGTATTTAAAGTTATCATATAATTATGTTACTATCGAGGAATCCTTTTTAGGTTTTTTGAATGTTGATGATACCTCCGGAAAAGGATTATTTGATATTACACTTGAGGAGTTAAAGTCTCTTGGTCTTCAAATTGATGATATGCGTGGTCAAGGCTATGATAATGGAGCAAACATGAAAGGAAAACACCAAGGAGTGCAAAAGAGATTTTTAGATATAAATCCTAGAGCGTTTTACACTCCTTGTGGTTGCCATTCTCTTAATCTAACATTATGTGATATGGCTAACAAGTGTGTTAAAGGAAAGAACTTTTTTGGATTCATCCAACGTATTTATACTATCTTTGCAAATTCTACTAAGAGGTGGGAAATTTGAAAGATAATGTTAAAGCTTGGAGTCTTAAGTCATGATGTCAAACTCGTTGGGAAAGTCGAGTTAAGAGTGTAAAAGCTATTAAACTGCAACTTGTGGATGTACGGGAAGCTTTACTTCAAGTTGGAGAAAAAGATAATGATGCTGCAATTGCAAGTGAAGCAACTTCACTAGCAGAAAAAGAACTTAGTGACTTTGAATTTTTAGTATCAACTGTTGTTTGGTATGAAGTACTAAACCGTGTGAATATTGTGAGTAAGAAGTTACAATCAAAGGATATGCATCTTGATAATGCCATTACAGAAATAAACAAATTGATTGGGTACTTCAAGGATTATAGAGAGACTGCTTTTTCAAAAGCGATTGTTGAAGCTAAGGAGATTGCTATTGAAATGGGTATTGATCCAATATTTCCACAAAAGCGTTTGATTGAAAGGAAAAAAAGGTTTGATGAGAGTTCAAGTAGCGAAGAAGTTTCATTTACACCTGAAGAGAATTTCAGAGTCAATTATTTCTTATACATTGTTGATCAAGCTATTTCTTCTCTTGAGACAAGATTTGAACAATTCAAAGAGTATGATAAAGTATTTGGTTTTTTATTTCCACATAATTTGAGGGGAATTTAAGATAAAGATCTTAAGTTATATTGTTATCGTCTTGAAAAAGCACTCAAGTTTGAAGAAAGATCAGATATTGATGCCGATGAGCTTTATACGGAGTTGAAATTATTTGAGACATTGGAAACCAATGAATTTAGCAACCCTATAGATGTTTTGAAGTTTTTGAAAGAACTTGATTATTTCCCAAATGCAAGCATTGCATATAGAATATTGTTGACTATTCTAGTAACGGTCGCATCTGCAGAAAGGAGTTTTTCCAAATTGAAATTTGTGAAATCTTACTTACGCTCCACAATGACCCAAGAAAGACTTAGCGGTTTGGCGATGATATCTATCGAGAACGAAATCTTAGAGAGTATAGACTACGAAGAGTTGATCAACCAATTTGCAATCAAGAATGCTAGGAGAGCTTCAAGGATCGTCGGTTAGCTGTTAGGATATGTTATTAGTCATTAGAATACTATGATTTTGCTATATTTATTGCTATAAGGTTTATCGTCATTTTAATAAAAAAAATTAGTTTACATAATTTAATTCCTTAAATTGTTACACGTTAAGGTCTAAGGGCCTTTTTTATCCGTTTCGTCCTGGGCATTTGAATCCTCAGAACCGGCCCTGGTTGGATCGAATGGAATAGGTGAAGCGGCAACATCAATGGTCTTCAGGGGTGTTTGGCTGGTTAACTCGACAGGAACGAGGGATGGAGGGAATAGCCGACCTTCAGTTCCTCCCTTCCACTGATCATAACAGATTTGCTTCTTCTCTTTTTCTTTGATTGTTTCACAGTAATGGGTAAAACCTAAGTGGATGTTTTAGGATGGTTCTGATTGCAGGGAAGGAAGACAGATTACCATCATCCTAGGGTGGTTGGTTGCTATGGTTTGCTTTTGTTTGGATAGATATCAATGGTGTGTTTGGTTGATTCATTTGACATGGAAGTTAAGGAGAAGAAGAAAAACAACAAAACCTTAAGGTGTTTTGGGTGTTACTGTGAAACCCGTGGGAAAGAAGAAAAGATCGAAAGAGGGTTGTTGCCCTCTTGGATGAGTCCCTGGCAGCAATTGAAGGATAACAGAAGAAACAGACCCTTGGCGTATGATTTTGTATAAGTTGAAGCTTAGAAGCACTTTGTAGAATAGTTAAGTAAGTGTGCAAAATTGTTGAGTAGTGTGCAAGTTTATCTTTATTTGGCTGTAAATTTAAGAGTAGAGTGTAAGTTTCATTTTAACATTTTATATAATGAATTGTTTCATTATGTAATGTAATGTGTGTGTATTTGTTTCATTTGATTTTAGAAGCTTTGTAATACCTTAATTATTTGTGTATTTGGATGAGTATTGATTTATTTTTACTAGTTATATACACTAGCATACATATTTGGAAAAATGATATATGATTTATATAAATATTTATATATATTCAGTGTTGTTATATAATTTTAATTATATAAAATATATGAATTGCATGATTATCTCATATTGTATATTTTATCAAAACTCTAGTAGATAGGTTTTGCATTTGACCATAAAACATATCTCATACTTGTATATACGTACATATATCTAGTGGTTCACGATTTTATAAGTATTAGGCTATTCCAAATCAATCGGATTTGGATGTATATATATTATTCTGGAATACATAACTAATAATATAAATCATGTCGAAATAAATACTTTAGTGTTTCGTGATTCAAATCCTGAAAAATGTTTGATTTGTCAAGTTTTATAATTACTTTTACCTAAAATATTACAAATATCAAATTAAATATTATGCTATAGTCTGAGTCCAAAAATGCTTTCGGAATCTCTATTTGAGGTGTGCAAGTTCCTTAATTGATAGAAACAGTTTTAATTGTTTTTAACAAATCAGTGTTATACTAGTTTTGGATTCTTAAAACGGTCGTATCTTTTGCATATTAACTCTATTTTAGATGTTTTTTATATTTTTGGAATTAGGGAAACATGTACTACGAGACTAGAATGTTTGAATTGCTCACAACTTCTTAACACAAATTTTCAGTTTTTTAGACGCATTCTTATGGTTGCAGTTTGAGTTCTTTAATTGGTTTATCAATTTACACATTTGGAAGTAAAATACCATATGAAATCTTAAAATAGTTAAAATAACTCATTTATTTTATATTAGATGCACCAAAACTCAATGATTCAAACTACAAAGAGACTTACTGTGAGCTTGACCGTTCACAGTCTTTGATCTAAATTTCAGGATGTCACAGTTGTTTATAACATGGTTATAACGTCTGTCGAACTCGTGACATGTTACCCTCATAAAGAGAAATTTACAATATACTGCATCAAGATTACGAATGCGACATCCCATTAAATCATGGAAAACAATTCCAACATTTTCCCAAAAATCCCTAAAAGTTGGACTATATGTGTCTTCCGTAACTGCCACCCATGTTAATGTTATTCTCTTCTTTCTCTTCCGACCAATTCTACATTTTGGGAGCCATGGTTTTTGAATCAAGCATACAAATCTGTGAAGGTGAATAAAAGTATAGAGGAATTAGGTGAAGTATAGAAGATGTGTGGTGATATTAAGTGTAAAGTCTTCAACTACATCGGGTAAAGCAAGGATCGATGCTTTATACAATCATTTCTTCAGTATCTAAAAATATTCTTCATGCTTCTCACTCCATATCTAACTAACCCCCTTGTGGTTCAAGGTTGTAAATGGACAAAATATTAAAGAAAAGCCTTGGATAAACATTAGTTAGTATCTAGCTAACCCCATAAACTACCAAACTCAGTGGGACATTTCAGTCTTTCCTACTTCATCATTGCTTCAACTGTTGTTGGGTCAACTTTTATGCTTTCTTTTTTAACCATATGACCCAATAATTGCACCTCTCAGATTTAAATCACATTTGAATAACTTTTCATACAACTTCTCCTTCTTCAGGACTTTTAATACTTCACATAAGTTTGTCATACTCTTGCTTACTCTTTGATTATATTAGAATGTCATCAATGAACACTATTACATATCTATCAAGGAAAGGTTTACAAACTCGATTCATCACATCTATAAATTTTGCTAGAGCGTTGGTTAGTCCAAATGAAACTACCGAAAACTCATAATTTCCATATCTTGTTCTGAAATTTGTCTTGTAATATATTGTTCTCTCACCTTTAGTTGATGATACTCTGACTTGATATCAATCTTTGAAAATTAGCTTGCGCTAACGTAAATCAATTCTAGGCAGTGGGTACTTATTCTTTATTGTTTCTTTATTCAACTCTCTCTAGTCTATGCATATTCTCATGCTCCCATCCTTCTTTTTCAGAAGTAACATAGGAACTCCCCAGACGATGAACTAGGTCTAACAAAACCTTTGTCCAAAAATTCCTAAAGTTGCAACATAACCTCCATCATCTCCTTTGGTGCTGATCTGTATATTTATTTTGCTATTAGTGTCGTTCCTGGCAATAAATATATCTGAAACTCCACTTGCATATCAGGTGGTAGTCCAACGAGATCTTCTGAAAATACTTCCGAAAAGTCACACACCATCAATTTTTTCTATACTTTGGTTTCTCTTTCTTTGCATCAATCACAAACTCCATGTATGATGTACATTCTTTGGCCAAACACTTCATGAATTTCATCATAGTGATGAATCTAGAATTTAGTCGGTGTTCGTCCCTGTACACCATAAATGGTTCTTTTCTAGGAGGATCTACTCTCACAATCTTCTTTCATCAAAATATTTCAGCATCGTTTGCACTTAGCCAATCCATTCCTAGGATAATGTCGAAACCATTTAATTCAATGGGCAATACTTCCTCATAGAAAATATTCCCGTTGAAGTCAAATAAGATGTTTTTCATACAATCACTAACATGTATAATCTTACCACTAGCAACTTATACTAATAAGAGTTTCTAGTTTGCGTAGAGCCAAGGCAAGTATTCTACCAAATTTATGAGAAATAAAGGGGTAGTTTGCCCCTTTATCAAACAAAATATCGACAGGCAAATCATTTACTAGACATGTACTTGAAGCGATATATGCTTCCTCTTGTGCTAACTCGAGGGTTATTTGGAATGCTCATGCCTTTGGTTTCACTTGCAAGTTTGGCTTAGCAACTCCTTTATTCTTTAGGCAGACATTCTTGAAATGCCCTTCCTCTCCACATTCAAAACTCACTTTCTTGTTGGATATACACTCATTAGCATAATGACTAGTCTTCCCACACTTGAAATAGGTCACTACCTCGTTGCATTTTCCAGAGTGCTTATTATTTCACTTATCACATCACTTTTCCTCGTTGTTACTGTTGGATTAGTGTCTAAGCCCATAACTATTTTGGTATGTACTTGACCCGATTATGAGCATGATCATTTTGGGTTGCCTTCACCATAGCAACTGATAGGATGAATTAAGGAGAAAGGGGATTAATTATGATTTATTAATATATTATAAGAATAATATATTAAAATAGAAATCATATTGTTTAATTAATATTAGTCAAGAAATAATTAAGAATTAATTTTGTGGCTAAATGAGATTCATAAAATAAAGGTTACTGATATTGTAACTATAAGATAGTTACAAAGTTGGGCTTAGGATCCATAAGATGGCAGTAGATGAATTCTATATATAGGTCCATATAGAAATCGTCCAAGGGCCTTCTAAAAGGTTCTTTGGGATGCTTAAGGGCTAAGCAACTGGATTATGGTTTCCTAGTTGATAACCCTAGAAGCCTAAGTATAAAAGGAACCCCTAAGGCCCAAAAAAACGTGTCTAACCTTCTAAGAGAAACCCTAGGATGTTTTTGGTGCCTTCCCCCCCCCCCCCTCCATGTTCATCTTGTAGCTCATGGTGTTTGTGACTCCATTAGAGGTGCAACATTTGAGGCACTAAGCTTTCAGAAGTCAAGATCAAGAGGATTTGAGATTGTTATTGCTACATAACAATCAAGGTAAGATCTAAACCCTATTTTCATATGTGATTTCGATTATAGTATGCTAGATCTAGGGTTTATGAGCTTTGGATAACTTGCATGTACATTTAGATAAACTAATATCCAAAGTTTTAGGGTTTTGCATGTGCACATAAGAATGTCCTTTTGTGTAAAACCCATCAGTGGTATCAGAGCCCAAGATGGTTTTTCTAATGTATTTGATGCAAAAGTTATGTTTTCAAAGAAGAAAAAAAAATCATTTTTGTTGTCTGGCTGTTCACCACGAGGTAGAAAAAGTCACCACGAGGTGGTGCTGGGTCAGATAGAATTTTCAGGATTTCGACTTATTTTGAGTTTGGATAATTACCAAAATTGTTTTTAATTGATAAAATCCAAATTTTATTGATATTATGTGATTTTCCTTGCCAAGATAATAGATAATTATCAATTAATTAGATAGTCATTTCCTTATTTGATAAACTTTAAGTATTTGAATTATTTGATTGAATTATTTTTCCATGAAATTGAATTAGGTTAAATTTAGATAATCGTTAATTAATTGTTTAATTAAATTATTTGTAATTTGATCTAGTATGTTTTGAAGAGTTTCAAAACTTGTCCTCGAGTTTTGGAATTTAAAATTTGATTAAAAGTTTAATTTTAAAATATTAAATTCTAAAACCCTAGTACTTTGAAAAGTTCAAATTACACCATATGATTTCATTAAATTAATTAAGTGTATGATTAAAAGAGAGTTAATAAATCCATAATGATATGGTTCTTATTTATTTAAATTCAAAGTATAATTTATTAAATTAGACCACCTAGTATTTTAAATGTATAAAATACACCTTATACTATATATCATTTAGAAGTTTAACATACTATATATGTATGAGTAAATGGTCAGTCTTACCGTTAGTAGGCCTCATTCACGAAGCTGGTCTATAAGGGTGTTTAAGGAAATTATCTATAAAATGGCGATTAAATAGGTATCCACTCTTACCCACCGCACTCTTGACTAGTGGAGAGTCGTTAGCCGAACGGGTAGGATAGGACACAATCTTCCATTATAAGCAAGGTTTTAAAAATCGTTCGGCGGTCGACTGGGGTCAAGCGATTAATCGGTTTGGCTGGGATTAATCAGAGGATTTATCGGGGGCCATAAATTACTAATAAAACTATTTTAAAACTTAATATATCCTAAGAAAAAATAGTATTTGAAAATTTAAAATTTTGAAATTTTGAAATTTTGAAATATTAGGTAAAATATTTGAAAATTTGGATATTTAAAAATTTAAAATTTTGAAGTTTTGAAAATTTTGGTGTAATAGTTGAAAATTTGAAAATTTTAATTTTTTAAAATCTTCCCGCCAAGGATGCCCCGAGGACCGCCAAGCACCACCGAGGACCACCTAGCCTGAGTTTGACGGATATTGACCAATTTCCGCCTAGCACTCCTAATCGTAATCAGTTGCAGACCGCCTAGCGCCTAGGTGGCCGCCTAGGCCGATATTTACAACACTGATTATAAGTATAATGAATTAAGAAGTAACTGAACACTTTTATAAATTCTCAAATCTTAGTTACTTTAGGAAAAAAGTGGAATTGGTGCTAATCCATGAAATTGCACATTGCACCTTGTTGGTCGTTAGTGGAACGTGTATGGTTAACCGACACACTAATATGGAACCAATGAAGGATGGAAATGGGTAGCTCGTAGATTATCATAGATAAATGGAGCATGTGTGGTTAACCGGCACATTGATTAGGTGATGACATCTTCGAGAGTATCAAGCTAATTTGCATGGTTATCCACACCTTGTTTGTGATCCTCGGCATCCCAGTCACAAAGATTAATGACACAATCGAGATTAAACATGTCATTGAAAAGTTCAACGAATCTCAAAAGATCTAGGAGTTTCAATTCATTTAAAACTTAAACTTTCAATTTTCGTTTTTCATGGTGGAAATTGGTAAATCGTCATTTACCTACGTTCAAATGTTCTGAAAATTGGATTATGACATCCCACTTCCAATTTGTAGAATATTGTGTTGGGTCCTAGCCTTAATATGTCTTTAGGGTGTTTTATTAAGGACTCAATCAACTAAACTTGAATTTTCTCCCGTTTTGTAGATGTTTTATGCTAACTATGGTCTTCCCAAATCCCGTGGAACAAGCATTCCACATGAAGATGATATTCCAAGATTCGATCAAGGAACACGAGATCATTCTTCACTTCCTCCACCTCCTCCTATGTTTCTCCCTAACCCACATGTTCGAAGACTTGAAAAGTTCAAAGTCACTCAAGCCCTGTTGGCAAAAAGACATGATGATAGGAAGTCTGTGTGTGGACACGTCCTAAAGATGAAATCACACATTGACAAGTTGAGAATGATGGGTGTCGATTTCCCGAGGAAGTTGGCTATTGACTGGGTTCTTCAATCACTTCCCGAATCATATGGTGGGTACTATATGATCGATCACGACGTAACCCTCATTGATTTGACTTATTTGCTTATTGCTACCGAATCAGCAATGATTTGGCGCAATGGTAATTTGTCAAGTAAATAAAACTCCCGTTCTTCAATGGACATTAGCGATGGCAACATTGGAAGTCCAGAAAAGTTTTGTCTACGCAAGAGAAAGGCTAGGTCTGAGATTGTCCCGTGTGTTGTTCCAAGGGAGTCCACCTGTTTATATTGCCAAGAGAAGGGGCATTAGTTACGAAGCTGCCAGGTCTACATGAAAGATTGCAAAGATAGGAGAGTCAAGATGTATGACTCTGATTCAGGTAAAATCTACTATCTAACTCTATTAAGTTCCTATTCGTAGATTTTTAATACGTGATTTGATAAGATTATATTTTGATGTTTTGTAGGATCAAAGAAAAGATAGGAAGCTTAAAGGAAGAGTAAGTTGAATCTAATCACGAAGAAATGGATTTCGATCGCATGGTTTGATGACTGGATTTTTGAGCTACTTGGAGTTATGATAGATTGCTTAGGAATATGTAAAAGCATAGTTTTCATTTGATTTTTCATTTTAAGGAGTTTTCCGCAAATTTTATAAATAAAATAAAATTTTGATTTTTGACTTATTTATATATCCTTGCAATGGCATTGTTGTGATAATTGATGTTTGTATGTTTCTATTATAAGCAATAATAAGTGGGTGTGATTCTTAGTAATGTTATCTATGGTAATATCGTAATTTTCTAAGTAAGGAAAGACTCCCATCGCCCAAGTTTCAATCGGACAGAAGCTTGGAATCATATGATTTGAGTCGTGTAATGTATGGAAATCTTGGTACTTGGGAAATTAAGACTAATTCCTTGTTCACATAAGAATGTGAGTCAAGTGAAGGACTAGGAGATCTCATACTCATTATTGTGTGCTGATCAAGTCGCCACAACTAACAAAGAAGGTTATCCTTCATATTTACTAAAAGATTAGTAAATATGGTTATGCTTACAAGATTAAGCGTGATTCTAAATGATTGAAAAGTTTTAATGAATTGAAGAACGAATAAGAAGAATTAATAAGGTAAAAAAATAAAAAGTTTCTCCAACTAAGAAGAAGGGAGAGTACTTTTGTATCGTGTTTTATGATCGTCTTGGTGATTATAAGAACCATATTAAAATTCATCCTCTAAGGACACCTTAGTGCACTAGTATGGCTAAGAAGAGGAATCGGGAATTGTTGAAGTGGTTAAGTCAATACAACGAATCATACTTCGTTCCAAAATCAAGTCTTAGAGTCATACTCCAAGATTGTGACTAGAGTGACATAATCTTAAATCAGAATGTTCTTACTCTTACACATTTTGGTATGTTGTGATGTCTTGGATAAGACAAATACCAACCAATACCAATTGTGTGTAGGTTTTATCTTGATAAAGACACACACTAACTCTTGAGTATGTGTTTGTCAAGAAATGTTTCTTGATAAGAGAATCTTATATGTCAAGAGGTCAGAAGGAGTTTTATAGATCTTGAAAAGGATTTTAAAAACTAATCAAGTGTAAACCTATCACTTTGACATATTCTTGTTTCTGTGCCACTCCAGTTTTAAGTCAACTATGCATATGAGTTCTATGAGTTGTCAGTTGACTGCATAATGGCAAAGCACCTTGTTCAATGGAAATTACATTGATATGTAGGGGTGAGCTGCTTAATAACCTGGAAGCATAGGTGGGACCCTTAATGGAAAGAAATTAAGATTAAACAAGTTCAATACATATGAGTTGAATTTATCACAAACATTGTCTTATGATTATGGTTATGATAGATTCACATGGAAAGGAACACATACACCACAAAATCTAAGTGTCATAAGGTTTCTCTCATTCATGAAAATGATAGTGAGGAAACGCTTTTACTAAGAGAGATTTTGAGAAGATATAAATTGTGTAAATTGCATTATCAAATTCGATTATGATTACGGCATCGCTCTTCATAGTTCAAATTGTGAGATTTGGCAATTTGTTTAAACATTCGAGACTTATTTCTATAAGCTCCAGAATTGTTTAGATACACATATGAGTTATCTAAGGGAAGGTGTATGAGGTTGAGAAGCTTAGATAAAGTTTTATCGAAGCATCTCGTATAAAAAATATGAACTTTGGTTAAGAAAGTTGATAGGTATTGATTTCCAAAAGTCCAGTTGTTTTCTGTATACATATCAAAGCTAGTGGGAGCATAAGTGTTATGCTGGTAAGAATATAATCATCATATTAGTGGGAGCATGATAATTATGGTAAGTTTTACGAGTTAGCAATATTAATTATAGAAAACCAAAGTTTCAATTCGCAAAGTTGCAAAGTTGAAAAGTTGTTTTGCTATAATTAAAGTAGAGAATATTATACTTCATTTCAAATCTTAAAGCTTAGATCGAGAAATTTTAATCGAATTTAGTCAAAAGTACATATACAAAATTTATGTTGAAAAGATTCAACATAAAGGAATTCTATATATGGAAATATTATAGCAGGAGACTAGTAAAGTATCATGTTTTTGTTATGAATTGTATCCAATACGCTTCGGGTATGGGATCGATTGCATATGCTGTAATATTCAATTGTTCTAATTTTTTCAAATGCCTAGGGCATTAAGAGGGAAAAAGTACTAGAACTGTATGTGACTAAAATTTAATAAAACAACTGTCAAGGGCGATCTGAGGTTTGTTAAGGATTGGTCGCTTGTGAGCAGTTAAGGTATAGTAATGGATGGACCATATCGACATTATTATGAATAGATAAGATTCTATTAATAATGAGTTGTCATGTGGCAAATATGGAAATGTTTCCATATTGGGAGTTGGATATTAAGAATCTATGTAGATTAGAAAATTTTATGCAAGAAGGATGTTCAAAGGAATATACTTTGAATGTGAGACTTTATATCTATGGAATTGTCTTGTAAGAATGTCCAAACGAAACGCTTTGTAATATCATTGACAAAGTCTTTGTGACTTTAGTGCCTCAATGTTACAAAAGGATCATTGCATAAAATGTTAGAATCTAGCATATACTAATAGTGGCAAGAATTTGATGTTCTTACACTTGAGGTAAGGATTGGGAATTGTGAAATGAGTATCATTGGAAATGTGTTCAACTGATCTATTTCACAAAGTAAGGACCATAGGCAAACATAGTGTGCATGCTTGGAGCATGGGACAACTATTGTTATAATTCAAGTAATAAGTTGGTTATCCGAAACATTATACAATGAATAATGAGTAATCAATATGGTGACTAAATAAAAGGTGTTTCATTTATAATCACAAGTTTGGGGCCATATAGGATTAAAGATTATTCTTGTGTTTCACTTTGCATGTTTTGACTTCCATAATAACTAGGTTATTCAAACCTTCCACAACCGATCATACGTTGGGAGTAGGTTTGAGTGAAGATTGTGATGAATCTGTCTGTAGATTGTCTAAAGTGTTTAGACATAGCACAAGTTTGCTGCAGAGTTCATAAGTGCTCCTATAAGATTAGAGTATTGGATTAAACCCACATTCACTTGAATTACTTCATGGATTTTATCACGAGTGATTAGTGAAATAATAATATCTTCTATTCTTGAAACGGAGACGTGTGAGTTGTATCTTGCAAGTCGGTTGCACACTGATAATACGTAAACACGTCAGTAACTTGGTGTTATAAAAGATATTGTTGTCTGTGATTTGATCAGTGAGTACAACCGAGCATTTGAGTCGAAGTTTATCCATTCCTTTTACCGAAAGTTGGATAAAAGCGATATTTATGGTCCCCTCGATGATTTAGTGATGACACCTAAGCGCTTAGCCAAGCCAGGACTAAGATGATGTGTTCAATTATATTCTGATTTCAGTCGTCATAAATCAGAAATCGAGAAACAACACATAGACAAAGAGAATGATTAAAATCCATGTCTTAGTCTATGTAATATCTAGAGTGGAGGAATATATGATCCCTTATCTAAAGGACGCGTATCTGATAAGATCAGAGTTGACAACGGCTTTTGAAAGCTACGATTGCTAATCGGATTTTGAAGTCATACGCAATAATAGTTATTAGACTTATCCAAGTGGGAGACTGTTGGATTAGTGTCTAAGCCTATAACTATTTTGGTATGCAGTTGACCCAATTATGAGCATGGTCCTTTTGGGTTGCCTTCACCATAGCAAGTGATAGGATGAATTAAGGAAAAAGAGGAATAACTATGATATATTAATATATTATAAGAATAATATATTAAAAGAGAAATCACATTGTTTAATTAATATTAGTCAAGAGTTAATTAAGATTTGATTTTGTGGCTAAAAGAGATTAATAAAATAAACGGGACTGATACTGTAATTATAAGATAGTTACAAAGTTGGGCTTAGGATCCATAAGATGGAAATGGATGAATTTTATATGGAGGTCCATATGGAAATCATCCAAGGGCCTTCTAGAAGGTTCTTTGGGCTGCTTAAGGTCTAAGCAACTGGATTATGCTTTCCTAGTTGATAACCCTAGAAGCCTAAGTATAAAAGGAACCCTTAAGGTCCCAAAAACATGTCTAACCTTCTAAGAGAAACCCTAGGATGTTTTTGGTGCCTTTCCCCCCTCCATGTTCATCTTGTAGCTCATGGTGTTTGTGACTCCATTAGAGGTGCAACATTTGAGGCATTAAGCTTTCAGAAGTCAAGATCAAGAGGATTTGAGATTGTTATTGCTACTTAACAATCAAGGTAAGATCTAAACCCTATTTTCATATGTGATTTCGATTATAGTATGCTCGATTTAGGGTTTATGAGCTTTCGATAATTTACATGTACCTTTACATAAACTTAGATCCAAAGTTTTAGGGTTTTGCATGTACACATAGGAATGTTCTTTTGTATAAAACCCATTAGTTACCCCCTAACTTCTTATCATTCAAGCTAAATTTATAAAACCTAATTTTCTTGTTAAAATTCGAAAATTATTCGCTCTTCCTCTTCTCTCCAGTCCTAAATTTTTTCCGATCCTTATCTCGTCGAGTCTTCAACAAACTTCAACGGACTCGCGGAGTTGTTCATCCAACTCGTCGAGTTCAGGACCATCTTCATATGACTCGCCGACTCGGGTATGCGACTCGCTAAGTCCCTACAATCCTTCATCCATACAGATGCATTTTAAGCCATGTAAGGCCTCCATATTGTAGATCTAAGCTCTTAGGGAATGTTTATCACGTAAAGTTGCAAACTTTACATGCATGCAAGATGATAATGGCCCAAAACAAGCTAAAGTAGTGGCTCAAGGTAAGGGAAAAGTCATAGCTTGATAGAGACTGAAACTTTATGACAAAGAGGGGCTAAAAGAGTCCAGATCTGAGGTTACAACCTCAGATCTTGACCCAAATCGAAGAATCACCACACAAAACCCTTAAAAGGGCCCCAAACCCATACTGAAGAGATCTAACTAAAAGAGAGACAAGGTAACAACTTATTACCTCCAAGACAGAGAAAATCCGGATCTACAACAGCTCTTTGCCCCAAACTTCTTGAACTCCAAGCTTTTACTCCAAAAGTCCATTTTTCCAAGCTAAGAAGCACACAAATATAGGAAGCAAAAACGAATTAGGGTTTCTGAACTCAAAGGAGGGAGTAACAGAGGCTAAGGGGATAAGTGGTCCTTAAATAGCGTGCAAAACCCCAGAATTTAGGGTTTCATCCTCCAGTTCCTACTCGTCGAGTCCCTTCTTGGACTCGACGAATAGATCACTAAAACACGCGGACTAACCCACTGCTACTCAATGAGTAGGGCAGCTAACTCATCGAGTAGACCTTGAAATCAATAAAATTCTTACATAAACAAATATCTGAAAATTGGGGCGTCACAGGTGGCTAATGGCAATCGTAGGAAAAGCGATGGTACAGACTCCTTTGTTGGTTGAACAAGCGATGGTGATGGCAATCGTAGCAACCGGGTGCGGCTGTGAGTGGCAACAGAAAAGTAGTAGAAGAAGAAGAAGAACGGCAGAAAGGTGGCAATGGCGCTCACCGCTTCACCGGTGGTCTTCGTTGTCACCGATAGCAGGGGTACAACGATGGATTACGACATCGACGGTTGAGGAAGCAGTGGCTGAAGATGAGGGGATATAATGGTGACGGTTGCTTCTATGTATTAGGGTTAGGGTTTCAAGCGGGAGGTGACGAGTTTAAATACCCGGGTCTCAGAACTTAATCCCATAATGACACTATCGGCCCCTCACTTCCAGATTCAATTTCAAACACAATCCTTAATTTACCCATTCAACCCTACCCTTTGAAATTCATTTCAATCAAGCCCAAAACTTACACTTTAGCCCTTGACCCCATAAAATCTTCTCAGCTTTAGTCCAATACTTACCATTCAGCCCTTAGCTTCCAACATCTCTTCAAATTAAGTCCAAATTTTACCAAACACCCCCTCCCTCTACAAATCCATTTCAAATTAGGTCCAAATGATATCAAACACCCCCTGTCTTCTAAAATCTTTACAAAATAAGTCTCGAATTTACACTTTAACCCACGAATAATCCAATTAATAACATTTGGCTCCCAAAAACCAACACCCTACTAAATACTATGGATTTTAAGACCATGATTCATTTATTAATCTTTATCTATTTATTTATTTAACAAACGGGATGTTATATATTTTCACTTGGGGGATACAAGTATGGCTAGAAAACTTCTTTAAGCATCCTATAAATGCATTTCACTTAGGATGGGTTGAATTTGATGTTTCCTGGGCACTTTTGGAATTAATTTACATCATCTTCGTGAAAGTTTTCTTTCATCTTCTGGTGGTTTTTTGTCCTAGTGGGTCAATATGGTTAAGGGTGGACTTTGCAAACCTATCTCGTTGATTCATGTGTGATGGTTACATGTTTTCAAAATATCGGTATTCATTGACAGACATCTAAACAAGTTTTGTGTGTGATGCTACTACCATGTTTATGTTGGTTGACCATCGGGAACCTATAATGAAAGGGGCTTGTTTGAGTGTATAGAACTTTGGATGAGAATTTAAAATCACGTGTATTGCATTAGGGTTGGTTTTAAATTGATTATTATTAAATATTTTCTTCCTTAATATTATAAGCACAAAACGGTTTTGATATTATTTTGAGTGTTTGACTTTGGAATTTGATTATTTCCATAATCTAATTCCATTCAAAAGTCTAAGTCATAGTGAACTCACTAGACTCACCAATCCTAATATTATTATTTTGATGAGTACTCTAAAAGAAAGATTTAACCGTTGAGTATTGAAGATAGATTTGATATTTTTGAAAATGCCATGTATTAAGTAGTGGTTTCCTTAAACTTATGTTTTGATATTCTATTTTACACCCATGTATACTAATATTCCAAACTTATATTGTATTGCAAAAACTTTTGGCCCAATTTCATAATAAAATTTAAAAAAGTATTAATTGTTTTTCAAATAATTATTAACTTTTTATAGCCTACATGGGTGGTGTTTAAGTAGTCAAGTTACAATAACATAATACAAGAGTACAAGACCACATCTTAAAGTTTAACAATTTACTATATAACTTCACAACAATAAATATTGAAGTTACCAAACTAAAGTAGGTTAAAAATTAAACTTATTTTATGAATTTGTGTTTCTTGTTAGCTCTTAACTAAACAATGTTGTGTTGATGCGTAAGGGTGGACAAAAGGATCCTCTGCACAAGGTGGTTTTTACTAAGTAATTAATATTTCCAAAAGTTTCTTTTTTTTAAATAACTATAAAACAACTTTTCATGTGATGTGAATAAAATCGGCCTCATATTATTTAGTCTTAGGCGTATGATTTTTTTCTGAGATGGTCTGTTTTATTCGGTCTTGGTCAGGTTTAGACCAGATCAGTCTCACGGTCTTTGCATTCATTCTTTTCTATTCGGATGCGGGTTTTTCAGTCAGGATTTTGTTTTCAATTCGGATTTTGTCTTTTTCGATTCAAGAAATATTTGGCTTTTTTTTGTTAAACATAAAACTTCATTATTTCATTAATATAGGAAATCTTAGAATTTATTAAATAACACCATATAATTATAAGACAAAAACATATCATTAAAATGATGTTTCTAGAGAAAATTTTCAACAATTACACGTGTCGTTGTTATATGGGCAATCTTGGTTGGGGTGTTGTACTTTTGGTTGGGGTGACAATTGGTGATGTACTTAAAGCGTAAGTTGGATTTTGTTCTTGAGTGTCAACAATGAAGTTTTCTTCGGTTTTTTCCACATCATTAATGTTATTATATGATGATACTTCCGCTGACCGCTTTTCATTTTGAGTTATATTCATCTCATCATAATAGTCTTTAAGTATCACATACATTTGTGCTCATTCATTCTTCAACATACAACTTCTTGCACTTAATATCATGCCATTAATAGAAAAACAACATTTTGAAGCTATATTTTGTCACATTGAGACCAACTCAAAACTACTCTATGACTTCTTGTTTTGTAATTGTTGAGATTGTCCCAAACCGTCGGTATGAACTATTAGGATTAGGTTTTTTTCTAGACACCGAACCAAACTAGTTTTTTGCCCATATCTAGCAGGCAGTGGTCAACCACCAATAATTGAGTCTTTTCGATAAAAAAAATGATCAATTTGTAAGAGAAAAATATATGATGTTTGAGAGGTCCTTGGGGTCCTTACTCACCTTGTAAATTACCAATTTAACCTAATTAGGTGAAGTATCGCATGTGCGTGTTGTGCAAGAATATATTTATATACATAACTAATAACAAATATATTTAGTTAAAAATATTTAAGTTAATGTCATTAACTATAAAATAAACACTTTCTATTAGTATTGTAAGATATAAATTAAAATACAATATATTTTTATTCATTTGTAAAGTTTTCGCATAATGTCGAACACTTTAATATAAATAAAACATATTAGTATAATATTTATAAACAAAAATATAAATATGTAATTAAGTTATAATCGAGTGGAAGTCTCCTAAGATACACCAAAGGTTATATTTGTTTAGAGTAAATTACACGAATGGTCCATATGGTTTGGAGTAATTTGAATGTTTGGTCTCTAACTTATTTTTTTAAACACAGAATGGTTCTATTATTTGTTTTTGTTGTGTTTGGTCCATGTTTTACCTAAAAAAACTATTTCGTCTTTGATTTTTTTAATTTATTTAAATAAACACACCTCAACCCCACTTCCATCTCACCTTACCTTACCTTAATTATTCCACTTTATTTAAATAAATTAAAACATCAATGATAAAATAGTCTTTTAGGTAAAACAGGGACCAAACGTGTAACAAAAACAAACTGTAGAGATCTTCCAAATTAAAAAAAATAAATTCAAATTACCCCAAACCATAGGAACCATTCATATAATTTATTCATTTGTTTAACCTAAGGGTGCTCATGTCACTCAATATTATTGTAAATAGTTCATTTATATAAGTTTTCAAAAATTACTAGATCCAAAAGAACTCCCAAAACATTGATAGGGTTCACATCTTTCTTGCATTGACTTTTTCTTTATATCTTTCTACGAAAAAAAAAACACTATTTTAACGTAACACTTATGTGACTCACTACATTAAATCTAATCATTTTACAAGGATTAAAAAATAACAAACAACATATGTTTCAAATGTTCATGTCACTCAATAATAGTTTGAAAAGTTCAAACAAATAAATGTTCAAAGTTTGATAGATCTAAAGTAGTCATGAAACGTTGACGGAGTTTGCCTTTTTCTTGCATTGATTTTTTTCTTTATACGTTTCTACCAATTGAAAATAAAACTATTTTAGCTTAACACTCATCGTGACTCAATACATTAAATCCAACCATTTTATAATGGTTAAAAAAGATAACATACAACATCTAAAAACATATCATCATGATACATTTTCATTACAATTCATGTATAGAAAAAGAGAGTGCACAAAAGTGAACATGATAATTATGTCAATAAAATAATAATAATAATACAAATACATTGTAGAAAACTCAGTAGAAAACTTAAAAACAATTGTATATGTTTCACATGCATCTTGACATCATATCCCTTCAAATGATTTATCCAACTTCGATCTTTTTGTTTGAAACCTTCAATATATCACACAACTATCCATAATTCTCAAAACTCTACCAATATGACAAATATATATATATATCAAAAAAACACTTTGTTTACACAAAAAATTTAATTCAACACTGTGTTTTTTTTTTTTTTTTCAAAATTGACACTGTGTTTTCCAGTTTGTTATAATTCTGACCACTTAACCAGTTAATCAGGTTACATTCTGACGTGGCATGATGACGTGTCAATTTTGATGATGTGACATGCATATATGATATGCTGACGTGTCGAAATTGAATTTTTTTTCCACAAAAAACACTAAGTTTTCACTTTTTTTCGATTTTGACACTAAGTTTAATTTTTTCTTTTAATTATGAGACTATGTTTTTTTGTTCCAAATCGAACATCATTTATAAAATTTTGTTTAATTTTAACAATTTTCCATTTGAAACCGTATAAATATATTTTTTATTACATTTTAAATTGTATAAATATATTTTTTTTCGTTTAAAAACCACATTTTTATTTAGATACAAGGTATTTTTTTCATTCAAAGCATAATGTATAAATATGTATTAGTTATATCATTAGAATCAAACTAACCATAAAAATTTCATGGGTTGCAAACTTGACATCCGGGTTTGATCGGTTACACTTCTCCAAACCTCAAAACCCATTATCAAGTTGCGTATTTAATATAAAATATTGTTTTTATATAACTAATACATATTTATACATAAAATTATGGTTTGAATGTAAAAAAAAAAAACTTGTTTTTATAAAAAAACTATGGTTTTTAATTGAAAAAAAAAACATTTATATGATTTAAATGTAATAAAAAATATTTATACGGTTTCAAATAAAAAATTGTCAAACATTGAACAAATTTGGAAAAAATGATGTTCAATTTGGAACAAAAAAACATAGTGTCAAAATTAAAAGAAAAATTAAACTTAGTGATGAGGAAAAAAAAAGTGAAAACTTAGTGTTTTTGTAATAAAAAAAAAAATTAAAAAAATCAATTTTGACACGTCAGCATGTCACGTCATCAAAACTGACACGTCATTATGTCATGTCAACATGTAACCTGGTTGACCAGTCAAGTGGTCAGAATTATAACAAATTGAAAAACACTGTATCAAATTTGAAACAAAATAAAAAAGCCACAGTATTAAATTAGAATTTTAGTGTAAACTGAGTTTTTTTTTTTTTTTTTTGCTATTTACCTTTTATATATATATATATATATATATATATATATATATATATATATATATATATATATATATATATATATATATATATATATATATATATCAATTAGTGGCATTAGTCTCTTTAACTATCATAAGTTAGAGAAACTATAAGTGGTTGGTATTAATTAGGTAAATGTGAAGAGTTATATATGTTTCAAATGAATATGATGTAGTGGAGAATCTAGAACCGAAAACCACTATGTAAGTGAAATCGAAAAAAAAATGAGAAAGTAAAGAATACTAGTGGCGGGCTGGTGTTTGATGGAGGGAGGGCGGTAGGCCGGTGGCGATGCCCAGATGGGGAACGACTGAGGGTGAAACTGGTGGCCGACGGGAACGATCAACAAAGCAACACACTGTATGATACTTTAGAGATTTCGATTATGCATCAACCCAAACATCGTTTCATTTCAATCCTAAACTTTGGGCTTCATACATTTTGATTCATTTTCGTTTTGGCAAACTTTATAATGTAGGTCTTTCACGCATTATAAGTTAGGTTATATTTTTTTCATGCGTACTTCACACTATTTTTTCTTTAAAAATAGATGGATCCTAGGATCCACCTTCAACATACATAGATACTTCCCTGATCTAGTGTAAGGATATGATATATTTTGAATCATAGGATGATAAGGTAAAGATAAAAATAAAGATTATACTCATATAATACACGCACCGGATAAAATTACATATTACAACAATAGTACAATACAACGTTCCAGCATATATATATATATATATATATATATATATATATATATATATATATATATATATATATATATATATATATATATATATATATATATATATATATATATATATATATAACTTGTCCACTCATGGGTTTTATTATACACATGGATATCGCACGAGTGAAAAATTTTCTTATAGTTGCATATAAAAATAATACAGTATTAAACAGGAAAAATAAAAATGGGACATGGTGTTCCATATCCCGGATACTATTTTGCAAATTTATGTATAACTTTGAACATATGAGACTAAAGAGAAAAATCCAAGATAATATGTTGTCAAGATAATGTATGTAGGATCTTATGCCTCTTATGCCTCTAGCTAGCAAGCTGGCTAGTATTCATGCAAATGATCCATTATTGTATCATGTGTTTGACACGTATTATTTTTCAATAATTTTTATAACTTCTTTTTTTTTTTTTTTTGTAACAAATCATTATAATTTAAATTTTAAAAATTCAAAATCCTATCTTAGTAGCATTTTCGAAATATATGATAAAATATTAAGTTTATTTTACTTAACAAATTAGTTTAGAATTATTTACAATCGACAATACATTGATTTGTTTTGACATATATTATTTTTTATCTAATATAATAATTTTAAACATATCAACCGTGGTTTTCACGAATATTCATATACATAGGAAGCAAATCATCAGTTATTGTATAATCTACTCTTAATAAATAAATGTTTTTTTTGTTACATATCATAATTTTATTCAATTTGTCAAATGTAATTTTGTGGTTATTTGAATTAATTTTTTTTCTTACATGTTATTTTATGAGTTTTTCTATTTTAATAAATTTAACATAATACTTTAATGTAATAGCTGTAATAAATGTAGTAATAAATGAATATTAATTTCATTAATGAACTTACATTCTTATTTCTAAATTCTCAAATTAAAGATTATTAGTTTATTTTGTTTACTTATAAACATTTACAAGATAAAAAATCTATTTTAATAATTTATTATTTTTTATTTTTTTATAAATCCAAAGTTTTAAATATTTAGACCTCTATATTTATTTTTATTTTAAATTAACACATGTAATAAATGGGTCTTACATCTATTTTTTAATAAATATAGTTAACATGTGTTTTTTTATAAAATATATTTTCATATAATCTTGTTATTCTACATATGATATAAATAAAAACTCCTAGAAGATTATTTTCAATAACAAAACATTATACGTAATTTCATATTTAAATATATTGTTGGTAAGTTTTATATGTTGGTTAGTGTTTGAAATAATGTAATGTTTTAGTTAGATTATACAAAATTTATTTTTGTTAGGGTCGTAATAAAAAGAAAAGAAGGGGTCAATTTATATGTACACTATTTTATCTTTTGTTCTCTTTTTTTTTATTTTCTTTTTTGTTGTTGGGTTTTATTATTATTATTAATATTAACATACTCGCTTAATAGTTAGATGATATTATTGGATGTCCCTAAAAGCACAAAGCAAGCAACATTCAAGCATCGAGTAATCTAACCAGTGCCTCACTTAATCAGGTCATTCTATCCAACTATTTGAAATCGATACTAGCATCCAGTTCTAAAAGCTCAACCAACAGGCATATCTCATAGCAATCTATCATGAAATATTGAGCATATCATTATCCCTAATCTAGCATGCAATTCTCATATACTCATACCAGAACAATAAGCATACATATGTATGAGCATTTTTGGAAATACTTACTTGAGCTCTAATCACACACATTGCACACTTTTTTCTTAAAACCCTATTTGGAAAACACATTTTCTTTTAAAAGATTTTATTAAATCCTCCGTTTGAGTTCATATACACCCGAGATTGTGCCTAAATCACTCAAACCAAGGCTCTAATACCAACTTGTAACGTCTTAAAAATACCGAGTAAATTTCATTTTAAATAAATCAAAACCATTCATTCATCAATCTAAATGATGAACAGAGTCAAAGTATTCTCAAAACATCAACGTAAAATCATAAATAGTTAAAGCTAAATAAATCTCCAGGAGATGCAGTGAGATTAAGTCGAGTCCTTTTTGAAACCAAAAGTACCTGAAAACATTTTAAACATAAACCGTAAGCACAAAGCTTAGTGAGTTCCACAGAATACTGCATACCATACATACATATCAACACAAGGCTATAACAGGTCTATTTCGCCCTCGGATCTATTTCACCCCTGAGTCCTTTTCGACTCAATCGATATTTTCCAATCGAAATGTCTATTTCACCCCGGTTCTATTTCACTCCTGAGTCCCTTCTAAATCAATCGATCTTTTTCAACCGAACGGGTCTATTTCAACCTAGAGTCTACTTCACCATACATACATATAGCATACAAACATATAGACATACAACAAGAGTCACAATGACAGAAACCACATACGACACCTATTGTCATACAATATAGTAAGAAGACACACCTTAATCTGAAGATAACCAAATCTCACACTCATTTCTACTACAAAAGCTCCTTGCACTTCACATATTCAAACAATCCTAATTAACAATTAAGGTGATAAACCATAATCAAAATTCGATTTCATACTCTCTCTCTTTCTCTCTCTCTCTCTCTCTTTCTCTCTTTCTCTCTCTCTCTCTCTCTTTCTTTCTCTCTCTCTTTCTCTCTCTCTCTCTCTCTCTCTCTCTCTCTAGGGTAAAAGATCATTTTACCCTTCTAAGGCTAGACCCCACCCAACTTGACCTAATGCTCACAAATGACCAATAACACCTTTTGATCGTATGTCATACATACCCTAGCTCTACGCCATGCATAGAGCCTTCCCATAAAAAATGAGGCAAGGTCACACTATGCGATGCGTAATACTAGGTTACGCCATCTGTAACCAAGAAGTTGCCAAAATCTATTTTTAAGTCCTTAATACATTAATATATTTCACTCAAAGCTCGAGTCGGGTTCCTAATAGCTCCATAATGGATAAAGTTTCAACCTTTATCCATTATGATGGTCCAAACAACTAAGATCTAGTCTTTAAGTCTCAAAGGGGCCACCAATGAATCTTTCTTAACTAAATTCATTAAGTCTAAGTCTCCAACCTTCAGATCTGAATCAATATGATGTTTAAATGGATAAAGTTTCCAACTTTATCCATAAAAAGGTCACAAACTTTCAAGATCTAACTGTATGCACTAAAATGATCAAAAAGTGGCAAAAATGACAAATGACTAGATCTATGAAACCAATGAGCAAGTTAAAAGGTTTTTACTCAAAATGGTCTAGGAATGATGTAATATTTCTTGATCTATACTTGAACTCTTCTTCTATACACTTTGACAAGGAATGATCAAGGAATGATCTTAGGTGATGAAGGTTGGTAATGAGAGGGTTTCCTATAAGTTAGAGCCCTTAAATAGGGCTCAAAACCGAAGATTTAGTGTTTTGATATGCCCATATTACGCCCTGCATAACATAAATTACGCCCTATGTAAGTTATTAAACCCCTATTACGCCTTGCGTGACTTTAAATTATGTTATGCGTAATCAAAAATCCCCATTTTCCCCTCCACCTTCAATCAGTCATAACTTCTTTGTTTCAACTTTGTTTTCGATGTTCTTTATATGGATAGAAAGGTATTGAAGAGCCCCAAAATCCTATATAATTACTTTTTACTTAAAACATACTGAACTAAAATACTTATTTCATGAAAGAAGTATGAAACATCACTTTTCCCATTTTACCATTTGACTCCAAAACACAGACCGAGGGCTTGGATCTCATAACCAATATTATCAACATTCAATAGGGTCTAAATCCTATTCCCTTGAAGCCCAAAGCCTTGACTTGATCCATTTATTTTTCAAAATCCTGAAATAAGAGACTTCTCGAAACATGATGTTATATATATATATATATATATATATATATATATATATGTGTGTGTGTGTGTGTGTGTGTGTGTTGTATTTTAGGGAACTCACTAAGCTTTGTGTTTACAGTTATGGATTAAATTGTTTTCATCTGCTTCAGAGGGTAGTGGGAAGGCAAAAGCATGATTGTACATATACATCAGCAGTTTATGTTTTGAGATTCTGCATTGTTTCCTTTATTACTCTAATAATGGATTTTGGTTTATGCACAATGATTTTATTCTGATTATCACTTTATGAAAATGGGTATTTAACATGTTTTAAAAATGAAAATTTTAATGTGAAAATTGAGACATTACATTATCAATTCCTAATATCATGGTAGTAGTAATGATTTGAATATCATGCACAAGATTTGAGATAAGTTCCAACTCATTAAGTTTGCTTATCTATAAGGATTGATATGACACCTAAACCTAACATGTATTTAATGTCTGGGTTCATTGTTTTGTAACTTCTATGAGCATAGCATAATAACTTTCTAGTTGAGACTTACTAAGATTTTGTTTCATAATTAGTATAAACTTTTAACTATCTTTTTTTCAGTACACAATCAATTTCTAAGTATTATTCTGCAATTTTATTGTTTGATTTTATACTATAGACCAAAATAAGGATCAAATATAGGAGCTTATGGTTAATAGGTTAGTTCTCTAGTGATTAAAAGAATAAAAATTAACCAAATGATTTTAAACAATGATTAAATCGAAGACTAAAAAATATCTTGAAGATGATGGTTAAGATGGCAAGTTATGGTAATGGCAAGCCTCAATAGAATATATATATATATATATATATATATATATATATATATATGCTTGTATCTTTTTGGAGATGAATTACATGAACACACACAATACACAAACACATCATCCTCTCTCTCCTTCTCTCTCTCTCTCTCTCTCTTTCTTTCTCTCTCTCTCTCTCTCTCTCTCTCCTCCACCCTATCTCTTTTTTTTCTCTATCTCTCTCTCACATACACACACACACACTCACACTCACACCAGATCTTAATGTTCTTGATCTTGCATCTTTAGATATAATGGGGTTCTAAATCGAGATTTTAAAACTAGATTCCAAGTGTCACATTCTTAGTTTATTTTTAAGTCTTGTTTTCTTCAAACAAACACACACATTGAATACACTCACACAAGAAAAACAGCATACCAAAAAAGGTACTTCGCTAGAAAAATCATATTTCACTAAATAAGATGACCAGATGCTCGACGTAGCTGGCAAGGATGCTGAGAACATGTTAAACTGCAATAAATAGTCATAATGGTATGTTTTGAACAATCTAAACAAATTTAGAGGTAATATTTGACGAAAAAACATAAGTTATTAAATGTGTACAAGGGTAAAGTTCATTATCCTTATAAGTCATCAACATATTTTTTTGTATGTTTATATGTTTTACCATTTTGGTGCCCACACCTAAGGAAAACTCCCTGATACATAATACCTAAATATTATTATTATTGTTTGGTTTAAGTTTTGAGAAAAAATTTAAGGCCTAAAAATGTATAAACATATCAAAATGTCTGCTCATTTTCAGTATTATATCAATTATTTTAGTTTTTTTTATCGTAAACTACCCTTCCCAAACTTTGAGATTTGGATCATACTTGATTAAAAATATAAAAATTAAAAAAAAACAAATAAAAAACACACCAAATAAAAAAAATTACAAACTACACCTATGATTTTGCCAGGGGTCATGGCAATACTAGCAACCTTTTTAATCGTTACGTTACACATACTGGACGAATGACGTATCGTGAAGGTTTGTAGTAAACACACTCATAAAGTTCACGAGTTGCCTACGATAATAGTGCAAAGTTTAACATCTTCATCTAGATGGTTACCTAGGATCCGATCTGTTTATGTAACTTGGAAAATTTTGTGAAAAGTCAACTGAATTAATGTTTACCTATTGTCGTGTCACAAAAATAATGTAAGGCATCACATGATTTTTGTTTACTTTAAAAGACTCACAATCTTTTATTGTCTTGAATTTTAATCTCTCCATGTGGCGCAATATCTATGATCACACATAAGCTGCATCATCCTCTTCGATTGCCCCAATTTGGCATTATTTCATGTTTTCCAAATGTTGACCTCTGACCTGTGAGGCTTCCATTTTCCCCTTGGCATGTAAGATAATCTCTTAGATGGCTTGCAATATCTTACCTTTTTATTTATCTTGTTGATATGTTGTTTTCGTCAATTTATTCCTTATCTTATTACTCGCACATGTAAAACATAATTCCATCAAAGTAGAGTCATTATTAGGATAAACATATGATAACTTAAATGAAATACAACATGATTTACTTAAACCAAAAGGGTATGATCAGCATGATATGTACGTTACATCTTATACATCTCATTTTGTTATTGATGGTGTTAGTTCATCATATTGTCATATTGTAACACATTTTGAAAGGAAATGATAATCAACATGTGTATTCTATACACAAGGATTTTAAGGGAATTTTGGCATGTGTTATGTTTTGATACTATATCCCTTTGTTTCTTTCTCCAATATAGGCCTAATACATGTTTTCAAAATGGACATGTATATCATGTTATACATTTTTGCATTAGGATCATATCATCATGACCGTGGAAGATTGAAAAGCTAAAAGACCTAACGAATCAAAAGTCTGGTCGGGAAGAAAAGAATCAACATAGAAGTTGGTATTGAGCCATGTTTTATGTTAGATTTTATATGGGAGATATTATGTATTTGCTTTTAGTAGAACCTATGTTTTATATGTTTTCATCACCTATTATTTGTTACTTTCCAACCGACCTAAAATTAGGGTTAGGAAAGGAAATAAGAGGCCATCGTATCCATATCCAACATCATTTAAACCTTATGCCTCTTGTGACCATCTAGCAACTTGTCCCTTATAATTTTTCAACCATTGGGGTTGTTCACTATTTTCATAAAACCGAATTGTCAAATTAGAAAATTTGGATTGGACTATTTGGTTCAGATATTCGAATTTTTGGATTGGATTTTAACAAAATTGAATTATTATTTTAGATTTCGGATTGGTTTGGATTTTTTAAATAAAAAACAAATAGTTCAAAAAAACGAATAACAATTTATTATTTATTGATTTTCTCAAATAATTTCAAAAAAATTCACCTAATAAAAAAACATTAATATGCATTTTCTCTCAAAAAATTTATCTATTAAACATAAAACTATAATATATCTTTTTAGTAGTTGTTTATAAATTTTAAATCACAACTAAATAATTTGTTTTTGTTTATTCCGTAAAAGTTGGATGTAGAATGATATCATTCTCATATCTCTCATACACGAATTACAATAGTCTACATATAGAAGATACACAGGGCCACATGGGCCTAAAGCCTTTAAATATACAAATATATGGGCTTATACAGTAAGTGTACACTAACATCCCATCGTAGTTTGATCGGGAGGTTGATTTTGAACATTCAAACTGGTCTTAAAATCCTGAAAAAGATGAGATGGAAGCCCTTTGGTGAAGATGTCAGCATACTGGGTGGATGATGGAACATGAAACACACGAACTAACCCGCGAGCAACCATATCGCGCATCAAGTGAATGTCAATCTCGATGTGTTTAGTACGTTGATATTGAACTTGGTTTAAGGACATGTAGACTGAGTTGATGTTGTCGCAGTAGATGATGGCAGCTTTCTGTGGAGGACACTGCAACTCTCGAAGAAGATTGCGAACCTAAAAAGTTTTGACTACAACATTGGTCACCCCACGATATTCTGCCTCTGCACTAGATTGAGAGATGACACGTTGACGTTTCGAAGACTATGAAATAAGGTTATCTCCAAGGAATATGCAATAACCCAAGGTAGAGTGACGAGAGACCGGACACCCACCCAATCTACATTAGAATACGCGATCAAATCAGAAGAAGGAGATACGTGAAGTTGAAGACCATGATCAAGAGTCCCTTTAACATAGTGAAGAATACGCTTGAGAGCATGAAGATGAGGCTCCAGAGGATCATGCATGTAGATACAGATCTGCTGCACTGAAAAGGTAATGTCTGGACGAGTGAATGTGAGATATTAAAGGGCTCCAACAAGGCTGCGATACAGAGAGGGGTCTGAAACTGGGGGCTATCGGCACTTAACTTATGATTTGTGTCAGCTGGAGTGCGGTCTGGGTTACACTGGAGCATGTGAGCTCGCTCTAGAATCTCTGAAGCATATTTCTTCTGAGAAAGATATAAACCATGTGGAGAACGAGTGGCCGAGATACCCAGAAAGTAGTTGAGTGCTCCGAGGTCAGTCATGGAGAACTCTCGACTAAGTTGGGAGATAATCCATTGTAAGAGAGTTGTGGAGGAGGTTGTGAGAACAATATCATCAACATATAAAAGGAGATATGCAGTATTGGAGCCATGATGATAGGTGAATAGAGAGGAGTCCGTCATGTTGTGCTGAAAACCCATATGAAGGGCATGCTGAGCAAATCGCTGATACCAGGCCCTAGGAGCCTTTTTGATACCATAAAGAGATCTATCCAGATGACAAAGATAATCTGGATGTTGGGTGTCTCAAAAACCTGGTGGCTGATGCATATAAATTGTCTCTTGAAGGTGACCATGAAGAAATGCATTCTTCACATCAAGCTGGTGAACGGGCCAATGTCGTGATATTGCTGGACTTAGAACAATACGAATAGTGGCCGATTTAATGACCGGACTGAAGGTCTCATAACAGTCAATACTAGGTTGTTGACTGTGAACATTAGCTACTAAACGAGATTTATAGCGTGTGAGAGATTGTGACATCCCCATTTTCATGGCCAGAAAAGACAGATTTTGTTTATGCTTTGTTTAAAAATTAGAGTAACATTTTAAATAAAAGTGTTGCAGAATTTGTTCCCATAATAAAAATATGATAAATATTTTTCAAAGCATTTTCGTAGAAATGAATTTCATTAAAAACATCAGGATGCATGTTCGATACAGATCAAAAGCATAAACAGTACAATATAAGCCTTGCTACATTTATTCATATTTACAGGCCTAGATCCGTAATCTCTCATTCCAAACATCATATCTATGCTCGTGCGCCACTACCTGTAATACAAGAAACTGAGTGGGTCAGGCTTGGGAGCCTAGTGAGCACATAGATTTTTCAACCCACAATAAATTAGTTTATTAATTTCATCAACCAACAATAACCCGATTATTCGTTCCCGTTATCCTCACATTATGTCCCTAAAACACCTATCATAAGGGACCAAAACTAAGGATCAACATCGGGATGGACACTAATACTAACGGGATTCCTCAGCAATAAATGTCCTTAAGGCAACCATGAGGGGGATGGAGTACATCAGTGAATACATAGTTCACAAACACCTACAGGTTGCGAACCTGCTAGCGTTCCACTGGACTATCTAGAAGAGTCCGTGGTCGTATTCCATACTCCGCTAGATGACAGAATCAACAACAACAACAACATTGAGGCCTCTCATTTTTGTAGATATAAAATACGTATACAATTTAAATAAATTAAAACATGTATAAAAATCTTTCATCAGCATAAACAGCAAGAATTCAGACAATATGCACACATATCATGTAATTAATATAAAATACTTCATATCTATGTGTAAGATGAAAGTAACTATGCACTCACCTGAAAAGGTGGTGATTCCGAACTCAGACAACACTTCGTTTCTTAAAAATAATTTCCTTCGACGAAACCTAGTATTATTACCACTAGATTTTAGTCTAATATTTACCGTGACTAATTATTATTATTATTATTATTATTATTATTATTATTATTATTATTATTATTATTATATAAGCGTTTAAATAATATTTTCCAACCACTATGTACAGAAAGGGGCCAGACATAAAACACCGGAGGGCAGGACCATTTTGGCATATAGCACTTCTGAAATCCAACAACCCTATGTGGCCCTTTAAACCAGATTCTCCGTACCGCGAGTAGTTAAAAGATATTATAACAGCACTTAAATAACTCATAATAATAGACCAAATAGTTATTATAAGGTCCTAATAACGTTACTATAATTAATTAAAAGGTATATTAAAAATATGGTAGGCGTAGCTCACTTACAGAGGGTTTTCTCAAAAACTGAGCTTCGCTTGGAGCAGCGTTCCCGAGCTGAAAATCTCTACTTCTCGGAGCCACCAAGCACTATGAGGCGTTCTTCTAGCGCTAGGGGAGTTCCCTAGGGCTTAGGGAATGGGAGGTTTAGAGAGAGAGAGAGAGAGAGAGAGAGAGAGAGTAGAGAGAAGAAAGAATGGGAAAGGTATGAAGAAAATGAGGGTGGGAGAGGTTCTATTTATACGGTGAAATATGGGCCACATGTCACTATCTAGTGGCAAGACTTGGAGAGAAAGCAATAGCCAAGATTGTGCCACATCATCAATTTTCACACAACACACTTCCGACTTCTAAAATCCATAATTTTCACATACGAGCTCCATTTTTTACATTTTTTATATTCACGCGTAGGTAAAAATAAGATCTAAAACTTTTATTTTGACTCTGTCGGCTAATTCTTGATCGATCTTAAATTTAACTGTACGATGGGATTATACTATTACATGTCCGCCTAAAATTCATAACTTCTACATACGGACTCTGTTTTCGTCTTTCTTTTACCGTTGAGTTCCTATTAATGAGATCTTTAATTCTCATTTAGTTCGCATTGGCCAAAACCGCTCGATCTAAAATTTGAGTTTTGAGTTGTGCACTACTAAGCCAAATCTTAGAAAATTCATAACTTCCTCATACGAAGTCAGATTTGGGCGTTCTTTTTATTCACGCTCTTGTTATAACATATACTAAAACTTTGGTTTAGATTACTAAGGCCAAAAAATCCTCTATCATAAATTCACTATTTACGTCACACAGTATCGTGCCTGTTTTGTCGTGAAAGTTCGACAGGTCATAACTTCTTCGTTATAACTCGGATTTTGGCGTTCTTTATATGTCCGGAATCCTTGTCACGACTAATACAAATTTCCTCGTCAATATTGGGTTTATCTAACACTTTATTTTTCACGCTTATTTTTATCCTTTATTTATTATATCATTATAAACAAGTAATAAGCACATAAATTCACATAATTTACGTATTACTCAAATAATTCACCTTTATTACTTCAAAATAGGTTACAATGGTTGACCTAACTATTACATCACTATACTAATGCTTAGCCCAGAAACACGGGTGTTACAATTCTCTCCCCCTTAGGATGATTTCGTCCCGGAATCATGCATCAGCAAACAGATGCGGATAGCGACTCATCATGTCACTCTCTGTTTCCCAAGTGAGATTCGGCTCATTCGAATGTTTCCAACATACTAGCACTAAATCGACCATCTTGCATCGTAACTTCTTAGTCTTACGGTCAACAATTGCCTCAGGCTCTTCAATTAGCCTCTTATTCTCATCCATCCTTAACTCTAAGATTGGAATTATGTCGGGAACTTCTCTCGTCAACTTTCTCAGATAACACACTTGGAAGGTGTTATGAATACCATTTAGTTCTTCAGGTAATTCGAGCTTGGAAGCTTGGTTCCCAATTCTCGGAAGAACTTTGAACGGTCCAATAAACCTTGGACTCAACTTTCCTCGTTTCCTAAATCTTATAAGTCCCTTCCACGGTGAGACTTTAAGCAAAACTGAATCCCCAACTTCGAATGTCATTGGTTGTCTGTTCTTATCAGCATAGCTCTTCTAACGATCCTGAGATGCTAACATCCTCTCCCTGATTACTTTCAACTTTTCAGCAGTCTCATGAACTATCTCAAGGCCCATAAACTGCTTTTCCCCAGCCTCAAGCAAACAAGACGGCATACAACACTTTTGTCTGTACAAAGCTTGATAAGGTGCCATCTTGATGCTCGAGTGGAAACTATTGTTGTAGGAAAATTCTACCAAAGGTAAGTGCTCATGCCAGTTACCTTGGAACTCTAAGGTACATACTCTCAGCATATCTTCCAGTATTTGTATCGTTCTTTCGCTCTGACCATCATTCTGTGGATGGTAAACTGTACTCAAACACAACTCCCTACCCAATTCTTCTTGTAGACTTCTCCAAAACCGTGACATGAAATGACTATCACGATCTAATACAATCGTTAGAGGAACATCGTGAAGTCTTACCACTTCCTTCATGTAAGCATTTGCAAGCTTATCCATAGACCACCTTTCGTTGGCTGGTATGAAGTGTGCACATTTGGTGAAACGATCCACGACTACCCAAATCATGTCGTGACCGTTCTTCGTCCTGGGTAGTATAGTCACAAAATCCATGGTGAGGTCTTCCCATTTACCCATGGGTACAGGTAAAGGTTCTAAACTCCCATATGGTTTTTGATGTTGTGCCTTAACTCGTGCACGGGTTACACACTCGACCACATACTTTGCAACATAGAGCTTGATCGTCGGCCACCAGTAGTAGGGTTTTAGGTCCCTATACATTTTTGTGCTGCCAGGATGAATTGAGTACATGGTCTTGTGTGCTTCTTCCATCAGAAGATCTCTTATTCATCCCGTCTTAGGTACCCAAATCCGATCTTGGAATACCTTTAGTCCTTGACTGTTTGTAACGAACAATAACGTTTTTCCAAAACGTTCTTCTTTTCAGTCATCCTTTCCTGAAGCTTCTTCTTGAGCTTTCCTGATACTTTCCACAATCGTCGATACAACTTTTATTCTCAATGCTCTTGACATTTTCCTTTCAAGGTTGACTTTCCGACTGAGAGCATCAGCAACAACATTTGCTTTACCGGGATGGTAAAGTATCTCACAGTCGTAGTCGTTGAGTAACTCTAGCCAGCATCGTTGTCTCATGTTCAATTCCTTTTGATTAAAGAGATACTAGAGACTCCTATGATCAGTGAAAAGCTTGCACTTCGTGCCATAGATGTAATGCCTCCATATCTTCAAGGCAAAAACTACTGCTTCCAACTCCAGATCATGAGTGGGGTAGTTGTTTTAATGCTCCTTCAATTGTCGAGATGCATATGCTATCACCTTCTCTCTTTGGGTCAGGACACAACCCAACCCAACTATAGATGCGTCACTATAGACCGCGAAGTCTTCAACTCCATCGGGAAGAGAAAGAATTGGTGCTTCACACAATTTCTTCTTTAGCTTCTTGAATGCTTATTCTTGCTTCTCACTCCATGTATAAGTAGCTCCTTTGTGGGTTAAAGCTTTCAATGGATCATCTATCGAAGAAAAGCCTTGGATAAACCTTTGGTAATATCCAGCTAATCCCAGAAAGCTTCGAATCTCTGTGGGACTTTTCGGTCGTTCCCACTTCATCACAGCTTCGATCTTTGTTAGGTCAACAATTATCCCTTATTGGTTAACCACATTACCCAAGAATTGGACTTCTCAGATCCAAAAAACACATTTGGAGAACTTTGCATACATCTTCTCCTTCTTCAATACTTCTAACACTTCTCGCAAGTGTCTGCCATGCTCCTCTTGACTTTTTGAGTAAACCAAAAAGTCATCTATGAACACTATCACGGATTTATCGAGGAATGGTTTACAAACCCTATTCATCAAATCCATGAATGCTTCTGGAGCATTGGTTAGTCCAAACGATATAACCAAAAAATCGTACTATCCATATCTTGTTCTGAATGCAGTTATCTCAATATCGTGCTCTCTCACCTTCAGCTGATGATATCCTAGCCTAAGATCGATCTTTGAGAAATAGTTCGAAACTTGCAGCTGATCGAAAGGTCATCAATTCTTAGCAATAGGTACTTGTTTTTCACCGTTGCCTTGTTAAGTTCTCTATAATCTATGCACATTCGCATGCTTCCATTTTTCTTCTTTACAAATAGCACCGCAACTCCCCAGGATGATGAACTAGGTCGAATAAAACCATTTTCCAACAACTCCTGAAGTTGCGTCATAAGCTCCTTCATCTCTGTCGGTGCTAATCGGTACGGTGATTTTGCTATTGGGGTCGTCCCTGGTAACAAGTCTATTCGAAACTCTACTTGTCTATCAGGCAGTAATCCGGGAAGATCTTCAGGAAAGACTTTCAGATAATCACACACCACTGGTATATTCTGCATCTCTTTCTTTTCCTTCTTAGCATCGATCACAAATGTCAAATACAATGTACATCCCTTGGACAAACATTTCCTGGCTTTCATCAGGGAGATGATTCCAGAATTCACTCTGTGTTTGTCCCCGTACACCATAAATGACTCTTTTCCGGGTGGGTTCACCCTTACTATCTTCCTCCTGCAAAGAATCTCAGCATCCTTAGTGCTAAGCCAATCCATTCCCAGAACGACGTCAAAACCGTTTAACTCTATGGGCAACAGCTCTTCGTGGAATTTATTTTCGTTTAGTTCGATGATGATGTTCCTAATACGATCACTAACAGGTACGAATTTTCCATTGGCAGCTTCCACAATTAGGTATTATCAAGTCTTTGTACAGGCAATGCTAGTTTCCCACCAAACTTATGTGACACAATGGAGTAGTTTGCTCCGGAATCAAACAGAATATTGGCAGGAAAACAATTTACAAGAAAGGTACCTGAAGTGACATTTGCTACCTCCTTTGTAGCCTCGAGCGTCATCTGGAAGGCTCTTCCCTTCAGCTTTGGTGGAATGTTGGGTCTTCCTGCCTCCTTCTTCTTCGGGCAGTCCCTCGAAATGTGCCCTTCCTTGTTGCACTCATAACAGACCTTCTTAGTGAACATGAACTCGTTGGCATAGTTCCTGGGCTTTCCACACTTGAAACAGGTGACCCCTCCGTCACATTTTCCTTGGTGCTTCTTCTTGCATTTGTCGCACCATTTTGCTTCGGCTCCTCCTCCTCTCGAACCAAACTTCAAGAATTTACTCTTCTTGTTGGACCTCAAGGATCCATCAAATTTCCTTTTCTCACCAACCTCCGCTCTCTCCAGACCCTTTTCTTGAATTTGGGTCTCCACATTCTTAGCAGCCCAGATGGCAGCGTTCAGAGTGGCTGTTTGCTTAATTATCAGACCAAAGTCCGCTGGTAATCCATCGGCAAACTTTTTAACCTTGGGGAGTTCGGCTGGAACTAGATATGGAACAAGCTTCATTTTCTCTGTAAAACTTCCAGCGTATTCAGCGACGCTCATTCTTCCCTTCTTTAGATTCTGGAATTCATTGTTGATTTCCAGAAGATCCTGCTCCGAGCAGTATTGCATCTTCAGTTGCACCAGAAAATCCTCCCAAGACATCTTGCTTGCTTCACTGTTGGGCATTGAATCAGCTAGTAGCTTCCACCAACTTAGTACTCCAGTTTTTAATAGAGGAACCGCGAGAGCAGTCTTCTGTCTGTTGCCACACTCACAACTCTCAAACATTGTCTCCATCTCGGAGATCCAGTTCATGACTTCCACCAGTGTTGGGTTTCCAGATAGACACGGTGGTTTGGATGTCATGAAATCCTTGTACTTGCATCCACGTCTATCATTTCCTCCATCCTGGTTGTTTCGTCTAACTATCGGTGGGTTGGCTTGACCAACAGTTCAACTGTAGTTCCCTCCTTTTGACTGCCCATCATTCAACTCGAGCTGTTTGACCGGTATTGTAGCTTCTTCTCGATTATGTTGAAGCAAACATCTGGTTTCCTCAATTTAACGATCCAACATCATTTGGATCATCGCTTGTACTTCAGCCATTGTGATTGGCTCAAGAGCATCTGCTACAATATGTATTTGCTGAATCACTAAGGGTTGATTCCTATTCCCATTTGCATTCCCATCTCCACTGCGGGTCTTGCCATTTTGATTTATACACCAAATAAGGTGAATTTAGATCTTTATTTAGGATAGACGTTTAAATCATCCTTATCTCTCCTAAACATTTACATGATAGTTCTAATACTGTAGTCGTACGTTTAGAATCCTAAACACATAAGGTTTCCAGATTCAGTCGGCAACAGACCATATATCCGAACAAATAACAGAATATAAGGCATAAATCATTTACCACATAAAGCATATTAGGCATACTTTCCTAAACAAGCTAGTACTCATATCTCACAATCATCGCTTAGCATTCTAAGTTTAAGTCCAGAAATCCTACAAATTCCTAGTTTGATTAAACTAATGCTCTGCTACCAACTGTGACATCCCCATTTTCACGGTCAGAAAAGACCAATTTTTTTTATGCTTTGTTTAAAAATCAAAGTAACATTTTAAATAAAAGTGTTGCGGAATTTGTTGCCATAATAAAAACATGATAAAGATTTATCAAAGCATTTCCGTGGAAATGAATTTCATTAAAATCCTTGGGATGTCATACTCGATACAGATCAAAAGCATAAATAGTACAATATAAGCCTTACTACATTTATTCATATCTACTTGCCTATATCTATAATCTCTCATCCCAAACAACATATTTATGCTTGTGCGCCACTACCTATAATACAAGAAACTGAGTGGGCCAGACTTGGGAGCCTGGTGAGCACATAGAGTTTTCAACCTACAATAAAAAAGTTTATTAATTTCATCAACCAACAATAACCCAATTACTCGTTCCCGTTATCCTCACATTACGTCCCTAAAACACCTATCATAAGCGACCTAGACTAAGGATCAACATCCAAATGGACACTAATACTAAGGGGATTCCACATCAATAAATGTCCTTAAGGCAACCATGAGGAGGATGGTATATACCGGTGAACACATTGTTCACAAACACCTACAGGTTGCGAGCCTGCTAGCGTTCCATTGGATTGTCTAGAAGAGTCCATGGTCGTCATCCATACTCCGCTAGATGACAGAATCAACAAAAACAACAACATCGAGGTCTCTCATCATTTTATCACACATCGTCTATTACATCAACCCATGTTTTACCCCAACATTTTTGTAGATATAAAATACATGTACAGTTTAAATCATTTAAAACATGTATAAAAATCTTTCATCAACATAGACAGCAAGAATTCAGACAATATGCACACATAGCATGTAATTTATATAAAATACGTCATATCTATGTGTAAAGATGAAAGTAACTATGCACTCACCTGAAAAGGTGGTGATTCCGAACTCAGACAACGCTTCGTTTCTTAAAAATAATTTCCTTCGACGAAGCCTAGTATTATTACCACTAGATTTTAGTTTAATATTAACGTGACTAATTATTAGTCATATTAGTCTTATTATTATTATTATTATTATTATTATTATTATTATTATTATTATTATTATTATTATTATATACGCGTTTAAACAATATTTTTCAACCACCATGTACAGATAGGGGTCAGACATAAAACACCGAAGGGCAAGACCATTTTGGCATATAGCACTTCTGAAATCCAACAACCCTATGCGGCCCTTTAAACCAGATTCCCCGTACCGCGAGTTGTTAAAATATATTATAACGAAACTTATATAACTCATAATAATACCACAAATAGTTATTATAAGGTCCTAATAATGTTACTATAATTAATTAAAAGCTATATTAAAAATAGCGTAGACGTAGCTCACTTACAACAGATTTTCTCGAAAATCGGGCTTCGCTTGTAGCAGCGTTCCCGAGCTGAAAAGCTCTTCTTCTCAGAGTCGTCGAGCACTCCGGGGCTTTCTTCTAGCGCTAGGGGAGTTCCTTAGGGCTTAGGGGGGTGGAGGTTTAGAGATAGAGTAGAGAGAAGAAAGAATGTGAAAGGTATGAAGAAAATGAAGGTGGAAGAGGTTCTATTTATAGGGTGAAAGATGGCTGAACTTGGTACCACATGTCACCATCTCGTGGCAAGACTTGGGGAGAAAGCAATGGCCAAGATGATGTCACGTCACCCATTTTCTCACAACACACTTCCGACTTCTAAAATCCGCAAGTTTCACATAAGAGGTCTGTTTTTGACGTTTTTTATATTCATGCATAGGTAAAAATATGATCTACAACTTTCATTTTGACTATGTCGGCTAATTCTCGACCGATCTTAAATTTAATAGTACGAGGAGATTATATTGTTAAATATCCGCGTAAAACTCATAACTTCTATATATGGACTCCGTTTTTGTTTTTTTTTACCGTTGAGTTCCTATTAATGAGATCTTCAATTCTCATTTAGGTCGCGTAGGCCAAAAACCGCTCGATCTAAAATTCGAGTTTCGGGCTGTGCACTGCTAAGCCAAATTTTAGAAAATTCATAACTTCCTCATACGAAGTCAGATTTGAGTGTTTTTTTATGCACGCTCTCAGTTTAACGTATACTACAACTTTGGTTTAGATTAATAAGGCAAAAAAGTCCTCTATCATAAATTCAGTATTTACGTCACACAACGTCGTGCGGTTTTGTTGTGAAACCTCGACAGGTTATAACTTCTTTGTTATAACTCGGATTTCGGCGTTTTTTATATGTCCGGAATCCTTGTCACGACCAATACAACTTTCTTCATTTATCTAACACTTTATTTTTAACCTTTATTTATTATATAATTATGAACAAGTAATAAGAACATAAATTCACATAATTTACGTATTACTCAAATAATTCATCTTTATTACTTCAAAATAGGTTATAATGGTTGACCTGATTATTACATCATTATACTAATGTTTAGCCCAGAAACACAGGCGTTACAAAGATCCATCTGCATTGAACTTCTACTTAAATAACCACACAGATCGGACCACATTAGCGCCAAGAGGACGCGTTACTAAGACCCAGGTGTCATTTGAAATAAGTGTATTATATTCCTCATGCATGGATTTTTGCCAATTTGAATCTTTCAAAGCCTGTAAGTGTGACCTCGGAACAGAGGAGATAGATGAGGAGTGAAGGTTAAGGCGATGGGTAGGTTTGAAAATTCTGCTTTTAGAGCGAGTATGCATGTGATGAGTGCGAGGAGGGGGAAGAGTGGGAAGTGAATCCTCCATGGGTATATTATGGTTGGTTGGAGGAGTTAGGTCAGTAGTGTGAGGAGTGGGTGGGATATATGATGGATAAAGAATTTGACGGGCTATGGGTGAGACTTATGTGTCAGAGAGAAAGTCATAGGATGGAGGTTTGGTGGGAGTAACCAAACCGTAAGGGAAGGTAGTCTCATCAAAAGTGACATGACGAGAGATTATGATCTGTCAAGTGGAAAGGTCGTAACAATGAAAACGACGGTGATTTGTGGGATACCCCAAAAAGATGCATGGGGTTGAACGGGGCTGAAGTTTATTGGTAGTATGGATTCTTGGAAAACATTGTAATGCCCATAGATCCGGAATAGTCAATTTAGAGATAATACGGGTCGGAAACTACTTTTCGACAACAGATTATTTAAAATAAATAATCTTAACCAAGTTGTAAAATATATCTCAAGGGTTTCATACATATAAAGAGAGCCAAAATCTGAGTTATAACGAAGAAGTTATGACTCGTCGAAGGTTCGCGACGGAACCGACACGACACCGGGAAGACGTAAATAGTGAGTTTATGATAGAGTGAATTTTAGCCTTAGTAATCTAAATGAAAGTCTTAGAATATGTTAACCTGAGAGCATCTATAAAACGAACGCGCAAATCTGACTTCAATGGTTTTTAGGCAACACAACCTAAACGAGAATCGAAGATCTCGTTAATAGTAGCGTAACGATAAAAAGATGGACAAAAACGGACGTCGGATGAAGAAGTTATGAAATTTTAACGAACCAATCCTATCCTGGCCTGTTAAAAATATAACTTTTAAAATAAAGTCAAAATTAGCCGACGGAGTCTAAAGGAAAGTTGTAGAGTACGTTCGTACCTATGTGTGGATATAAAGAACGTAAAAAACAGAGCTCATATGGGGAAGATACGAATTTCTGAAGTTTGGAGTAGGATTTGCGAAGCCTGATGCGAATTGGATGACGTGGCAGCATCTGGGCCGTCCATCGCTGATCAAGCATCACTTCAGGTTTGCTACACGTCGCCTCTCGCTATGTCATGCGTCCGAGATCTCGTATGCATCGCGTTCACCTTGCTCTGCTCAGTCCAGCTTCCCCCACGTAACACTATAGAGACCTAGCCACCTGGCAGCCTTATCCGAGGAACGCACAGCGTACCCCTTCGGAACGCACAACGTACCCCTTCAGGAAAGCACCTTTTCAAGTCTAAGACGTGGAGCAATTTGGGGTGGAATTTATGTAATTCTGAAAGTAGTCGTGGTCTGACAAGGGTTGGACCAATTCCTATAAAGAATCTCGGATGGTCCTAAGCTCTCGGAAAGATAGAGCTTTTCAGTACTCAGAACATAATGTACCTCTATGGTGAGATTATTACTGGCGTGATCTCCATTTTTAAGTTCCAAAAGTTCTCTCAAACTGGGGGTGTAGTTCTCCGGGTTAGTTCTTAGGAGGCTCGTGTTAACTTTGGATTCGTGTTTCCTGCAGATTGGCTTTCAGAGGTTTTCTGGATCATCGGATGAATTGGATATCTACTGGTATCTATTTGTTGCAGGGCGTCTATCTCAACCTAGTGCAAAATGGACCTGCACTTCTGATTCTTGAGGTGTTTCTAACAGAAACTCTCAAAGTCGGTGATATAGGGTTTTACCAAACGATTGTTTAGAGAGTTTTAGTTTTCATCATCGTCTAACAGATGCTTTCACAGTATGATTCCTAACTGGAAAGAATCATGCTCTTACTCGCTTCGCTGTTCCATGGAAATCATTCTCTAATCAGGGCTAACTTAGCCTTTAGAGATTTTCTGAAGTGTTGGACTATTTCCGGAGGTGGTTCTACTATCTCTGTAGGGATAGTATTCCTTGGAACACCTAGTAGTCTAACGAATCTCTAAGACATGCCTCATTCTCTAAGGTGTCAGCTCTTTCCAATTCGTGGGAAGCGCGTGTTCTTGTATAACCCGTCTACTAACACCTAGACTGGTGTCTAGTCTACTATCTCTTCATGATCTGGGTTATAAGGTTTAACGCAACATACCATTTTACTTTATTCAAGTATTCTTGGTTGAGGAGGTTATCTTGTGGTTCTTAGCATTCTAGTATTCACTTTGATCAATACAGTCGATTCGTCTATAGGGTGATGGTGACTTCTTTCACATGAGGAGGCGGTGTGTCCTAGGCACTACTCGTCAGTGACTGGATGAACGGAGTGCTTGAGTAGTGCGAGAATCCCTTGCAACTACTCTTCCGGTGTTTCAGAGTTTCCTCGATCTAGATTAAGTCTAGAGAGTATAGAGTTCCATCCCTCGGGACTTCTGATTTTCCTCATCCACCCCTCTCAGAGTTTAGCCTATCACAGCTTCCAGGTTTCCGGGATCTCTGCTAAGATGCTTAATTTATGGGATCAAGCGTGAATGGATGGTCGTAGTCAATGCTCGAATCTTACGACTTGAGTTACTTTTCCTAACCGAGGGTGTTAGCTACTATGCTGGCTTAACCGGGATGTCCACAAATTTTCAGATTTTGTGGTCATTTTAGTGGCTCGACCCATTTTAGTGGCTCGACCCTCAGTTGTTCTCTTGACACCAACTCCTTTCTTACGGGGGAAGGGATGAAGGGTCGTGTCATAAGTTTAATGGTAGAGCTCATACTCGGCTTAATCACTAATACTCGGTGTATGCAAGTCGTATATAATCGAGATCGATGGGATGTTTAGCTGTGTGGCCCCACCCCAAACCCACAACCCAACAAGGAACAGGGAGTAGGGAGGAAGCATACATCTTAAATCTTATTGATTTGAATTACATACCACTCTAATGCATATACTCAGTAGTAGTAAGTTAATCCCATTAGTCCTTTATCTTGATTCACAAATCTGGTTGAGAGGTACTAAGGGTCTTTATGGGGGATCTACTGAGTAGGCTTCGGGCGGTTATTGTCTTCTAGGATACATGCAGTGCCTTTCGCTTCGGGTTCTATTTGTCTAAGGAGGGGTTGGTTAACAGCGTGTGGTACCCTCTTCCTGGGCATTTCGGAAGGTTTGGATAAGAGAGACAACTGATGGTTTGCATTAGGTTTTCTTATTAGTTTCGGAAGAAACTTTATTTGTCGCATAGGCTATGGTGAAAGTCCTCTTTACACAGCACTAGGAATTTTCACATGGTTGCACCAATTCGAACCATGATTGACGGCAGTGTCGAGTTTAACAAACATCGACATGATATGGAATAACGATCAATAGGACCATGTGTTGAACAGGGCACACAAGTTCTCAGTGTCTCGAGTTTCGTCCATGGTATCACTATCGCATATACTTGGACCAATAGAATTGAGGCGGAGCTATAGGGGGTCCTGATGTTTTGGAATAGTGTAATTTTCATGAATGGATTTCTCACGAGGCCTCTCTATAACCGCCTCGTATACACTAGTCATGCATAATTAAGATTACAAGGATTGTTGATTGAGCGACTCTGCCCTAAATCCACAACCAAACAAGGAACGGGAGATGAGGCAGCATCACTCACTCGAGGTCTATCAATCTTAATTATAAATGGCCTTAACGTATATATCAAGCCACTATAGTTTTTCCTGATGGATTTTTGAATTTTACAACAGTGCTGCGACTTTCGCCTTAACAAGAGAGTAATTATAATTAGAATTGATTTATTTAACATTTTCGGTTAGCTACTTAGGGTTGAGAGACGTACCAAAATTTTACCGGGTTCATTGATGTTTTACCCTCAGCATTAGGGTTAGACTCCTCCTGCGCCTTTGTCATTTCCTTCAGTTGGGCAGTTCCTCTTGAGGTGTCCAATTTCACCACATAGGTGGCATACTGGACTGGTCCCAACATTGGTGGTTGATGTGATGAACTCAACCGGGTTCTACAATTACGAGCAGTATGTCCCTTCATGTTGCACCTAACACAAAAGGGTTCTCGACAGATACCATGATGATGGTAGCTACACTTGCTGCAACGGGGGAGGTTTCCTAGGTATGGTCTTCTTGAAGTCGAGATGAAAGGTTGACAGGGGTATTGACTACCTCAGCTTGTTGCCTTTTGGAAGGTCCTTGAGTCGAGGTACTTCCCTCTTTGCTCTTGAACTTTCTTTTCAGTGGATCTGGTTGAGTTTCTTGGGTGGCTGGGTATGCAGGTGTTGGTTGTTGTTGTCCATTGCTTTGATCGAGAATCCCAGTAGGGCTCCTGCTAACATCGACGTTGCTAGCATTCAGGTGAGCCATGACAGTTGCTACGGCTGTTGAAACTACAACTTGAAACGTAGCTTCATCGAATAGGAGAGTCGATGTTTTGCTAGCGGGTTGGTTACACTTCTTTAGAGGCATGGTTTTCCTACACGGAAAAGGAACACAAACTGATGAGAGGCAATGATTAACTCTAGACGTATCTATCCTTACTGTAATAGGTATAAATTTTTCCCGAGCCTCGGGTATTGGTTATCTGAGTGTCGACCTACATCCCTATGATGTAGTCTGGGTATCAAGGTAGGAGTAAGAGTATCGGAAAGCCATAAGATGGGAGTCATTCCTACTAAGTTATCTTTATACTGGAGAGATTCGCTCTTTGGCTTTGGAAAGATCTGAGGACAGTTCAGAACGAAGATCGCGGAAGAAAAGGCTCATGAAGACTTATGGCTAAACACTCTCAATCGAGGTTTTGGGATCCAATTTAATCGTATTACTTGCGACGGGAAAAGGCGATTTACCTAACACATAGTGTGAGTAGTGTAATCACTAACTCACTAAATTGTATAATTTTATGGGTGTATTAGCACAGTGAATACGAGGAAAAGACACTTCTCAGGTTCCATGTATTGGCTCACTCTGTCTACCTCTTATCCTTTACTGGGACTGGAGTTGGTTTTCTTCGGGTAGTTACCTAGGGTTCTCTTCTCTTGTAGACATACTAAATCTCTAATCCGCCTTACTTCTGATCCTGACCCTGAGTGTCATCACCTCCTTACTTCTGATCTGGATCCTGAGTGTCATCACTTCATAATGGATGACTGGAATCTCGGATATCTAGGCGAATTCCCCACCGATGTCCCTAAAAGGTATAAACACATGGGGGCTTCAGCAGTCTCAACCATGTTCATTTATTTCCAAATTGGAAACCTTCTCAATGAACCTCTTATGGGTCTGAATCAACTCTTCTGTCGATCACTGAGGTGGATAAGGTTCTCTAAAGGGTTTCGTGCGAGAATGGAAATGTCTAAAGAGTCCTAAGAGATTATTAAAACATTTCACTTGGTTATACATATTGAGTCCTGCTACAATTCCAGAGTGTATACAAATCATATATAACTTAGATATGATAGGCCTTCGAATATGTGATACTACTCTATTTCCACATCCAAACAAGGAAAAGGAAGTAGAGCGAAACCATACATTCTTAGCCTATGATATCCTCACTATATATAACCTTGGGAGTACACACTTTGTAATCGTAGGTATATCAATAAGGATCTGTTTAGTTCTTCACACAGGGTTATTTATGGTTCCTAAAATACTCCTATGGTATTTTAATTACTGGTTTGATTCTTAACTCCTGAACATGATTCTGGGATTAATGTGAGTCTTTTAGTATCCTAAAATACTCCCATAGTATTTTTAATCTTTATGTTTAGCTCTAGCATTCCTATTTGGTAAGTTTCAGCCTTGTTGCAACACCACCATCACTCCCAAACACACGTTAGTCGCATCTCGAATAAATGTAGTTAATCAGGTTATACTTATTCCAGCTTACGATTACATAACTGCCCAGGTTTGACGGTCATGGTCAACATCCAAAGACGTTTATTCTTGTTCTTCTTGTGATACTTTGTTCGGGTATTTAGATTCTGGATGTTCTTATACTTTGGTAAAATATGGTTATATTTTAAAGTATAATTCTTGGTCAGAGTTTTTTATCCCAATGTATTTATAGGCTGTATATCTTTTATGATTTGATATACTAAGCTCACTATAAACAATGCTCTGATACCAATCTGTCACACCCCAAAACCGGAACGGTGGAAAAGTTCTGGGGTGGAAGACGTCATGTAAAGTATCACAACATGTGAAATATAATAATCAAAGTACAACAACCATTGCGTTAATAGTAATAACTTTACATAGGTTACATTTTATAGCAATTTGAAAGTAAATACAAAGCATAACATAGATGCAGCTCGGTACAAGGTTGACTTCGCAAAAGCTCCCGGGATGTACCTGTCTATCGATGACCTGAGAATACAAGTTATTTTGAAAGTGAGTATCAGCATTTTTATAATGTTGGTGAGTTCATAAGTATTTAGTGACATTAGTATAAATACACATTTTTATTCAAAATAACCTCATGAAAGATGGTAGTTTAGAATCTACAGAGTATTAGGGTTCTTTCCAGAAAATCCTATATATTTTAAATAAAAGCAGTCTTCTACCAAGACTCAATCATTATATGATTAAACCGAGAAGTATCTATATCAAAAGCAGTCTTCTACCAAGACCCGACAATTTTATGTTTTTCAGGAGTGATTTCCCCAAAATACTATCATTACCAAAATATAGTTTTTACTTTAAAAGGGATTGGGAGAAAATCACAAGTAAAATTAATAAGGGAAAACAATATATACTTCAGTGGTATTACTGCTGGCTAAAGCAAATGGAACATAGACTCCAGGAGGGTATCGAATGAACAATACGCCTGGCTCAGTCTAAAGATGAATAATACATAGACTCCAGGAGGGTATCGAATGAACAATACGCCTGGCTCAGTCTAAAGGTAAATAAAAGGGTTGAATGTGAACTCGTATGTAACCATGCTGATCGACGATAGAGTATCCGATGACCCTCCAGGTCACGCGTAGAGTTAGTGACATAATGTCACCCATGAGCCTTACCGGCGCGGACTGTAGCTAGCAGTCAGGGTGCGGGAGTGTCGGTCCCGTATAGATCTATACACATGATGTTCGCTCACCCTCTAGGAGACTCTGGTTACACGGCGATGGCGCTATGAAGCGTCATAGCGGGAAATAGTGTGTCACATTCTAGTTAAAGTATTATAATAATAGCATAGACTCGCGAATGAACTGACTCCTGAGTAATTCTTCGTAGAAGAGAGAGAGAGAGAGAGAGAGAGAGAATCTCCTAACTATTCCTATAATAGTTACTAGGGTTCTAGAAGCATGAATAATGGAAGGATGCCTTTACTACTCAAGGCAATGAACTGGCTGAGAGAGTTTTTATGTCTACATACGTATACATGATATATATATAACCAATGTTTGTTAGAAAAAAGGGATGAATAGATTGCTTGGATTCTCTGAAAGTCGTGATTCACTATCAAATTGAATTATTTCGATGGTACAGATCGAACACTCAATTGGATGAAATTCAGAGAATGAAATTTGAGAACGTATATGAAAATGTTCTTCAACATGTACCAGAATTTTGATCAAAAAATGGATATATCAATCATGTCTGAAAACTGTTAACAAACAGTTACAAACTGTCATAAAACTACCAAACTGTCATTAAATGGATCTCAGGGAAAAAAGGGTCAACTTTCTAAAATTGGATTTTTGATGCAATTTTTAATATAGCAACATAGTCCAAAAAATTGGATTTTTTATGTCTAAAATTGGATTTTCGATCCCAGCCAGGGGCTCTGCCCCTTGGACCCCGCCAGGGGTGCTGCCCCCGGACCCCCGTTCATTTAGGGGCTTCGCCCCTAAATAGCAATGTACTTTAAATCTTGAAAAACTTTAACAAGTGTGCACTCCTACACCATCCTAACTGTTTAATATTCAACAAGATCACTTTTGGTCAACAAATTTAATCCTACTACACTTAAATAATATTTGATGATATAAAATCACCAACAATGTTTAGACAACCTTCGGACGGATAACCGATACTCTAAACCACATCCAAACAAGGAAAAGGAATTTAAGCGAAGTTATCCTTCCTAAGTCTTTCAAACATTGTTTATATAACTATACATATATAGGCATGCACTTTACAATGTACAAACATGAAAGAAACTTTGGTAAAACTTTTGGAAAGCTTTTACGATTAAGAATTTATGATTTGATGTTAGTTTATAAAACAAGCCTTGAAAACCTTTGGTAAACCTTTAATAAGAAATTACAACTTGATGTCCCTTAATAAACAAGCTTTAAAAAATGATTTGATAAAACAGTTTAAGTGAAGAAAACCTTTGTTTAAAACACTGTTGTAACAGGTTTTGAAGGAAAACATACAACACGATAGACAGTTTGAGAAAAGATCTAAACAAGTAAAAACGTTTTGGAAAACCATTTGTAGTATTATACTTGGTAAAACAGATGAAAGTGTAATAAATCCTTTTGCATGCGGGTTATTAATCACATATGATTAATATGATAACTAGCATGTTTCAACTTGTATTCCCCCCATAAAAGCATTTAAAAACGTTCAAAAGGTTAATTCAGGGGTATGAACTCACCTGTCGTGGGTGATTCGGATGGTCGGATGATATAGGATGCTATGTGTCAATTGAGGTCTTGAACACACACTTGGATCCTATTTTACCAAGTAATGATACATTTAAGTATCCAATTAGTCATTAAATAACTAATTAAGCAAGTAAGGACCCTTTAATGCATGAAAACACTTTATTTCAAGTGCTAGGAGTGTTAAGGGTTGCATCTAAGGAGAGTATAGTCTCACTTTGGAGTTTACTCCTCAAATGATAGTACCTAGGGGTGTTTACGGTTTGAATACCACTTTCCCCATGAGTTTATGGCCTTTAACTCATGGAAGTGGTGCTATTGGGTGTTTAAAAGTCTAATACGACTCGAGGGATTTAGCTAGACTCGAATCTAGGGCATAGGAAGTGATTTGGGGCTCTAAATGAACCTTTGGAGGAGTTCACGGTTGTAAACACATGATTTTACGGCCGTAAACTCATGTTTGCCCATTCATTTCATGTTTTGTTGTTCCTAGATTAAGCATGCCATGTTCTAATCAATTATACAAGCCATAGGGGGTGTTAGAAGCATCATATGACCACTTTATGGAGTTTACGGCCCAATGACCATTTCCTTAGGGGTTTACGGCCGTAAACTCTATGGGGACATGGTTTCTTTGATGTTTAAGGTCCCTACTTCAATGGTGGTTGATTCTAGGTTGAATTATGGGCACAAGGAAGGAAGAAAGGGCAACTTTGCACCCTTAAAGGGAGTTTATGACCCAAGAACATCCGTTGGCCGTAAACTCTCATTCATCCTTGTTTCTTGATGTTTTCTAAGCCCTAAACATGATAAACCTAGTGTACAATGAGTTAGGATAAGAGTACTTACGATCTAGGAGTTTGAATGGTCGATTTTGGCCAAGAACACTAGTGTGTGTTCTTGGTGTTCTTGAAAACACTTGAAGATCTAGTCAAAAATCGAAAATACATGGATGAAATGAAGTAAAAACACTAGACTAAGTGTTATATGAACGAATCTAGGCAAGAAACGCTTATGTTTTTGCGGATTTGACGGAAGGATTTTATGATACTTGAGAGAGAATTCTTGGGGTGGAAGTTGGAAAAATGAGAGAAAATGACTAAGTGTCATATTTATACTCTCAGGGGTTTGAGGTCGTAAACCCTGAGTTTACTTTCGTAAACTCCAAATTTTGGAGTTCCGAGACTTAGGTGATTCTAAATTTATATTTCCTTATTTTTGGTTCGCTTGACGAATATTATTTAAAATATACTAACAGGAATACATGATTAAATCCGGCCAAAAATATTTTGAAATAAATTTGGCTAATTTTTGAAGTGCTTAATCACGGAGATAAAACAAATGGAAATTTCGGATTGTCACAAAGATCCCATATAATTTTATATATGTAATACGAAACAATATGTTAAATTTGAGTCTCACTACATGGCGCCTACTTTTATTCACGTCTTATAATTCAAAAGTATTAAAACATGCTATGAATGAATGCAATGCAATTAATACACAAAATGACTTCCACATTTTTGTATAGGTCAACCTTAACCTTTACGCCTTCTATCCTCGTGCTCATTATTCTTCCATGTGATAGTTTATGAAGTTGACTCCCATCTACATGTAGCCTTGATTGTAATTTGTACCCTTTTTTCTTAACAAATATATAATATTGTTAAAGGTAATGTAAGTGGTTTTCTTATCTCTTTGGTGAAAGTCAAGGAGCAAAATGTAGTTGTAGAATAGATGAAGGTATAAAAGATAATTATCTCGCTTTCAAGTTCTAAAAAAGTCGAAAAGTTTAAGATGAGATGCACGTGTGCAAATCTAGGCTTCACGTGGTTGTCCCTTTCATGGGTCCCATGCTTAAAACACACACCTGGATTGGCACCCACCCAACCACCTAATTCGGATTAGATCCCGAACTACCCATAACCATAAGTTGGTGCATGAACCATTTAATCGATTCGTATCTATTAGTATTTACTATTTACATCATCGTACTTTTTATTTTTTTATATGAGTAAATTATAATTTTATTAAATCTACTTGCATAACATCTAGAGATATAGACATACATTAAGTTAAAACAACACAGCAAACGCTCGAAATCTTGTACTTTTCATTTGAATTCTGAAAAAAGACAATTAGGGTTCAACCAAAAAGAAATTGGGTTCTTTTCAACCGTTTTCGGCATTAGCTATTTGTATCATATGCTTGGAATTTTGTATTTTTACTTGAATTATTGACATATTTGTGTGGGATCAATACAACAACCGCTTTTTCTAATCTTATCGTGGTTTTTTTCTTTGTTTTTATTTTTATTTTTAATTTCTATTGTTTATCTCGTTGCACCAGTGATGGGAGCATAGTAGTTGATAATAAAATTTCATAAAAAAAAAAAGGATGTATTCTTCAAAACTTGACAAACTTGAAATATTACCAGGTTTCTTCGATTCACCTTTCACTCATGACATGTATCGGTGACATAATGCAATTTACCTTTTATTTTTATTATTATTATTATTATTATTATTATTATTATTATTATTATTATTATTATTGTTTATCTCATTTACACTTCTATAAACCACCTTCTCATACCAATTCAATATTTAATATTGGATTAGTTGTAATATTCATCGAACTAGCTAACCTTATTATATGATGTTGTTTAACATTCTAGACAAGTTTAATATGAGAGTCACGATAATATGTTTTATATTCAAGCAATATCGTTAATAATATATTTTCTTAGCCGTTCAACTATATATATATATATATATATATATATATATATATATATATATATATATATATATATATATATATATATATATATATATATATATATATATACATATATATATATATATATATATATATATATATATATATATATATATATATTGATATATTGTTAAATACAAAAATAATGTAAGCAACAAATATGTTTTAATAAATAGTAGTTAGATGTTCTTTTAGTTTTGTTCTTCCATTTTGGGGGGTTTGCGTAAGCCTTTGGTTACCGACACACGATCTTTATAGTCTTGAGATTAAAGTTGTTTTTGTCACGTTAATATCAATGATGTTGTTGCCAATGATCGCTATGAGCAAAGGTCCTTATTGTGGTTCACCTTTTAGGAATATTCATATATATGAAACCACTTTGAATTTGGAAATAAATTACTATATTAGTAGCTTTTTGATTCTAACAGCAACAAATTCCGTAGAATCTCTTCTAGGTCTATCTTTCACATTGGAATCATATTTCTTTTTCATAATTGATCTTACGTAAAAAGCACATATTTTGAATAATGTAAAATACCCATCGAAACAAGAAACTTTCAAAGAAAAAATAGAAATTGATAGGAATAAATGATCTTTGAACAAATATGAAGATTTCTAGACCGTTAACAGTGTCTTATATTGTCTTAAAACCTTAAATAAATTTGGATCACTAAGCAACTTAGCGTGTGTGTGTTTATATATATATATATATATATATATATATATATATATATATATATATATATATATATATATATATATATATATATATATATATATGGTTAAGTTCAAATGAAAACACTATTTAATGTGAGAACGTGAGAACACTACTTTATGTTACTATTCTACTATGAATTTTATATATACAACGATATGACATTATTCATCAACAAATATATGAACAATCACACATTAATATTCACATTAAAATTTTGTATTTACAACTTTATGACATTATTCATCACCGAATATATGAACAATCACATATTTAACATTCACATTAGAATTTATTAAATTACTACACATATATATAAATTTTATAATAGAATAACAATATATAATTGAATATATTCCTATTATAATTGCTACAATACTATACATATTAATTTCATAGTATATATATATATATATATATATATATATATATATATATATAGGTTCATGTATTCCTAACATACACTGTGTGCTCGTAAGCACACAAATCTGGATCAATAATATATGGAATGAAATCAATGGTTATGATCTAAAAGTTTATGATATTACAATAGAGTAACATGTATCATATAATCACATAAATTTCAGCACAATGGTATATTGGTCAATTAATATATATTAAAAAAAAATATGAGTTTAAGGGATAACTAATTTCCTTATTTGTAAAAATCTGGTTTTTTATATTAATTCAAATTTAAAAATTCGATTTTATTATGTTAAATGATAAAATGTCAACCATAAACTAGTAAATATATTTTCGATTTTATTCCTTCAGAATATAGTTTCAATTCAAATATTTTTGGATAATTAACCTGATTTAAAAATTCTACATATTCTTTATATACATCCAAGTCAAGAATGAGGGTCTATAATTTTATTCTTAAATGCAAACTTATAAATATTCTTATAGACTAATAGTCTTATACATTTCAATATAGTTATACACATTCTAACAAAATATCATCAAAAATGAATAAATTTCTTAAAAATAATATTCTTAAATATACACTTATGGAACAAAAACACATAATTTTTTTCAATGATCCAAATAATCCACTTGATTCGAAATATTCTTACAAAAAATATGATGTATTATCGTAAGAATGTAATTCTTCGCAAATATACTTGTTGTTGAACTCGATTCCAAGTCTTTCTCTTGTATGATGAATATTTGATTCATTCTTCAAGTCATTCTAAAATAATAATATGCATTACTCGTTAGTATTACTATTTAAACAAATATATTTGTTGTTAACAAACATACTTAAAGACATTATGACAAAATGCTTGTATATTTTATGTGTTTTTGAATGTTTATACATAAAATATATTCTGTTAGAATACATTATCTTTCGCCATAGGAAGTGTAAATTATCATGTTCATTTAAACTTTGCTTTAACCCACAAGTTTTAACTTATATTATTATAGAACATTGACTGCATTTCTTGAATTCAATAAAAGGAATAGGTAGTTTTCGTTTTCATATTGCTTAAACTTAATTTTAGTCGGTGAGATGATGAGGATGGAACACAAAAATTATATAACTTGCATCAGTTGACCTTTAAGAACTCGTCGGAGACCAAATAAAAAATATGGCTAATTTTCTTCTATAATTTTTACAAACCCTAGTTTCCATAACAAATGAATCGAGGTAGGTAGTATTCCTAGCGAAATCTGTAATTATGAATAAACCTTACCTAGGTATGGCCGCCATGAAGGGGGTTTGTAACCGAAGATGTAGCCAACATCAGTCGGAGGCGACTGAGCCATTCTAGATAAGAAGTCAACAGAGGGAAGGAGTCGATGGTGGTGTGGCCGACGTTTTTAGAGAAATAGAAGGAACAAATGGTGGTGTTTATAAGTGGAATAGGGTTTTAATAGTTAAATAAAAATTGATCCCTTAAATAAAGGAAAATCAATTGTTAATTTTGGATATTAATTAATACATATATGTAATACTACTAATTTACCATTATTAATTTAATTAATGGTTAAATTATTGTTAAATTCTCATTGGTGCATTCAGGAACACAATAGTTGTGAGAAACATATGATCATATATATATATATATATATATATATATATATATATATATATATATATAAAACATCCTGATGTCAAGGTAATTTCAATTTTAACGCCATGTTTGAATAACATTGTATTTTGACCTTTGGGTTTGAGGAAGGTTGCTAGATTGGCCCATTGTGACAATATGGTAATTTTTTCCATGTGTTGTATGTTGAGCGTACACTGTGTACGCTAGGCGTACTAGGGCGCCCCTAGTATGTTGGGCGTATATCTCATACGCGGGGTATACATGAAGGAAGTGCAAACCCTAATTCCTAAGGTTTGGTCCATATATAAACCCCATTATAGTCTTATTTCTCATCTCTTTATCAGCCTCCCTTTGTGAAAAACGACCCCAAACAAACCCTCAGTGAGAAGATTGCATTTTGAGCCTATTATAGTGTTTTGGAGGTGTTCTTGAAGAAGAAAAGTATCTTTGATATGAGTTTATCTTCTTCTTAACAACCTCTAGGATGTATAAAGTTTACAACTTGATCACCCCATCTTGTAGATCTAGACATTTCTTCCTTTAAGATACTTTTTGTCCCAAATATGGTGATCCTTGAGCATTGAATGTTCTTGACCCAATAACTCGTCCTTTCAGACCTTTTGAGGGGTCTTGAGTCATAAAAATGTGGTCTTGATGGTTAGTTTTGCTCCAGGCATCTTATATAAGGTTTTAAAGCATTAAGATGTTGAGATTTTGGGTTTTAAGCACTTAATGGGCATGCAAAGTCATAAAGTTGGAAACTTTATTACTCTTGATGGTATTTAGGCTTTGGATCTGACTTTAGACATGAAGATTTGGAGTATTAAGCTCTTAATGGGGAAAGGGCTAAAGTGGTGTGTACGTTGGGTGTACTAAGTGATAAGCTACACATACACGATCAATGTCTCGTAAGCTTGTCAAGCACCCAATACGCCTCGCGTATAGGAGAGTACACCCAACATATTCAGTTGGGTCAACTCGTTCGGGTTGGCTCGGCTGGGTTGACTCAGCTAGGTGTTGACTTGACTTATGATCGTTGACCAAGTTTGACCAAGGGAATTTTGGGGAAAATATTATTAATGGATAATGTTTTGACATTTAGGATTAGGTTGAGCCTGTATTTGGGAGCAAAGTATTGATCAACTATTTGTCAAATTGTGAGGTGAGTTTTCCTCACTGTACTTGCGAGTCGAAGACACCAAGGCCCGCCCATTAGACTGATATCCTATTATACATTGATTTATGATATGTTGAGTATGGGACAGATCCATATAATTATATGCTAGCTGTTGATATGCGTAGACCGGTAGATCTGTAGGACTACCTGTGATTTTTGGCTGCATGATTGTCTATCTGTTGAATATGTTTGTTATCTGTTATATGTAAACATATTGTGTTGGGTTGAGACTTTATTGCTATGTGCATGAGTCAACGGGTCGGGGGCATTCCATTCTGATGACTAAGTAGACCCGAGGGTATTCCAGTCCGATGACTGAGTAGGCCGACTGTATATTAGTATTCCAGTCTAATGACTAAATGGACCTATTATATATTGGCATTCCAGTCTGATGGCTGATTGGGCCAGGAGTAATCCAGCATGATGGTTGTAGACCTGTGGGTATTCCAGTCCGGTGACTGATTGGACCCAACATGCTTATTTGTATATGATATGTGTATTTTGTGATGGTATTTTGGGGGAAACCCACTAAGATTTGGCTTACAGTTTTTAGTTATGGTTTCAGGTACTTTAGAGGATCGTGGTAAGGCAAAGGTGTGGTCGTACACATCTTGATTTTTATGTTGTTGATCTTGAGAGACTTTGTTTTAAATAATATTTTGGAAACAATGGTTTTGTAAACACTTTTATTATTAAATGGTTTGATTTAAAAAGTTTAAATTTGTTGTGATTTTTGAGATGCTACAAGTTGGTGTTAGAGCCTTGGTTTAAGCAAATTGGAGGAACACCGACATGAATCTAGTCTCAAACTAAGGAACTGCAAAGATTTTTAAAATGATTTTCAAAATTGTTTTCAAAAATAATCAAGAAAGGATGTGATGTGTACCATCAACCGGAGCCAACAAGTAGACCCCAAATTACCATATTGTTATTTGATATTATGATATGTTAGAACAACATGCTAGTGATAGGGTGGGGATCTTCAGGAACTATATGATAAAATTGTTTGATTTTATGATGCTTGATAGCCTAGGGTTCTTCCTTATATGGAATTGACATCATTACTGTAGTTGCTTAGTGTATGCATCAAAATTGTACATAACTAAGATTTTATAGCCTAAGAATGTTTGATTTAGCCTTATTTCACGTTCCTTGTTTAGTTGTGGGCTTAGGGTAGAATCAAGTATTCGACTATCTGTGGATCCAATGTTATGTATGATTAGCATATACAAGTGTTGTAGGGTTGGTGGAAGTTCCATGGATGAGTTCTGTGGGGTGAGTCGACTCGTTGAGGGATGTCTAGCCTTTCCTTAAGAAGTGAAAATAATGTGTATTCATATTCCAATGAGTGTTATTAGGGTTATTGTGATCATCTTCTGAGACAAATACGGGTAGGTGCGGAAGGTAGTATGGGCCCGTACTATTGGAAGCACATGACCCGTACACTCAGCAGGGAAGTCACAACCCCTAGGGTTTTGTTGGGGAATGGTGCCTATGGTATGATATATGTTTTATCTAATATCTCCCCAATTTGTTTTTAGTATGGTGGTTAAGAAGCTATTTGAGTTATGATTCGGATTAGGAGCTGGAGTAGGTGGCCAGAATGGGCTAGGATTGACTGAGGATCGGGTTAGGGAGATAATTCATGATGGGGTTGTTTATATTATCCATGGGTAGATACCGGAGTTGTTTAGGTCTATTAAGACAGCCATGATGTAGCTCTTTGATGACCGATACACTGCATTTTTAGAGGCTACTATTGTTGTAGTCACGTTGTTGCTGCGGTTGGAAATGGTGCTGGGAGAGCTTTCCAGTACTAAGAATTCGATAATACGAAGCCCCCGGTGTTTGATGGGGTTCAACATCTGATCATTTCCATGAGGTGGCTGTCATATGTTGAGGGATGTTTGTTTACTTGCTCCTGCCCAGCTTACCAGAGGGTCAAGTGCACTCTGAACCTTATTAGGTCCGGAGCGAAGGATTGGTGGAGACTGATTACTAGTTCATACACTCCATAGTAGAGGGTTGCAATATCATCGGAGCAGTTCTCTAAGATGTTCCGCTCAAGATATGTTCCATTAGTGGAGCAGGAAAGGATGGATCATGAGTACTTGGATCTGAGATAGGGGACCGAGTCGGTGACAAAGATCACCAATATTTTTACAAAAAAGCTATGTTTTGCCCTGAGTTTACAGCTTTTGAGCAAGCTCAGATGACGGGGTACTTGAGCATGCTCAAGATGAACATCTATCATTTTGTGTCTACGCAACTCTATGGTTCATTAGTAGAGTTGCAGGCAGCTGCTAGGCATTGGGAGATCGAGATGGAGCTCTAGAAGAGGGAGCAGAGGCAGGCCCGGACATAGTCGTAGCCTATAATGAAGTGGTTCAAGGTCGCTGATGTGATATCTGGGAGTCAGAGGGGCCGCACTAGTTGGAAGTGTGGCAAAGTTCATGATGGTGCTTGTCAATTTTATGCTGGATGCAACAAATGTGGAAGGCAGGGCCACATTGAGAGGGACTGCCATCAGTAGGCTCCAGTACACAACACCAGAATTTTCTATCACTATGAACAGGTTGGCCATGTGAAGGCCAACTTTCCCTTGCTTGTAGGCTCCAATGCAAACTACTCTAAGGATCATTGATGGGAGCCACGGCAGGGCGGATCCCCGAAGGGCTCTAGGTCGTGCTTTTCAACTCACTTGGAGGAGGCCAGGGCAATGACAGATATCGTGACGGGTATGTTTCTATTTATTGTTCTATTGATTATTTTATGGTATGCTTATATTTATGATTCTGTTAGGTACCTTTATAGTGAACTCTTTGCTTGCTCTTGTGCTTTTTTACTCAGGTGTGAATCGGTATTTTGTATCCAAACATTCATTAGGGAGTTTGATATGCCTATTGGGGAATTAGAGTGTCCGTGCGGGTTTCTATTGCCAATGAACATGTGGTTTCTGCATCCAGAGTGTATCAGGGTTGTGTATTGGAGATCTTCGGGGTGCCTTATCCGATTGATCTGATCCCTATCCCCATGGGGGATGTATGCGTGATAGTAAAGATAGATTGGTTGAGCAAGTTTAGTGTTATGATAGACTGTAAGGGCCAACTAGCAGTAGTTCAAACTCCAAGTTGGGGAGAACTAGTTATCTATAGAGAGGGTACCAGGGTTGATTCAGGGTTTTTTCGGCAGCCAGGGCACGACAATATATTCAGCATGGGTGTGTGGGTCATCTTCATTATGTGGTTGATAATCAAGTGGAGGAGCAGGTCTCAGTTTCAGATGTGCTAGTTGTTAGGGATTTTTTCCATGTATTCCCAGAGGAGTTACCCGGTGTGCCTCCCAAAAGGCAGGTTGAGTTCAGGATTGATCTAATGCCAAGTGTGGCTCCAATTTCCAAGGCGTCATACCACATGACACCACCCGATACGCAGAAGTTGTCATCTCCGCTTCAGGAGCTACTAGGAAAGCAGATCATCAGACCGAGTAGTTCGGCGTGGGTAGCATCGGTACTGTTCGTCAAGAAGAAGGATGGTTCACACCAGATGTGCATTGATTACTGGGAGTTAAACAAGTTAACGGTTAAGAACTGTTATCCCCTTCCACTTATTGATCACCTCTTTGATCAGTTGCAGGTTGCATCTTGGTTCTACAATATAGACTTGAAGTTGGGGTATCATCAGGTGAGGGTGAGAGAGGAGGATGTGGAGAATACCGCATTCTGGACTCGTTATGGGCATTATGAGTTCGTGGTGATGCCATTTGGGCTCACCAATGCTCCTGCAATGTTTATGGATTTGATGAAGAGGGTGTGCAGACTGATGCTCGCCCGATCTGTTATTGTGTTCATTGAAGATATTGATGTGTATTTTTAATGCACTAGTTTTTTTTATTTATAACTCCTAGTTTATCGCATCTAAACCACACCTTACAGACAGTGAACCCGATCGAGTATAGTATAGTTTTGATAAGCAAGGGTGTCGAACTCAATGGGAACGGTGGTGACTTAATTTAGAATTGTAACTCCCAGAATCTAAAAGGTAATTATGGAGATAAATCATCCTTTCTAAAAGGCCAACTCGTTGAGTTTATGGAAGGAAACTCGACGTGTTGGAAGTCTTGGGCACACACATTTTTGAGAATCAACTCGATGAGTTGGATGTTGTTTGGGAAACCCTAATTTCGGGGTTTTGCACCCTATTTATACAACTTAAACCACATATGTTGGCCTCATTTCCACCCACCATTGTCCTAAACACTAACCTTAAAACCCTAAGGCATTTTTAAGTGTTGTGAGTCATTTTGAGTGCTTTGGTGGTGTGCTTGAAGCCATTGGAAGGAAGGAAAGCTTGGTGAGAGTTGGTGATACAAGAAGGAGAAACTAGATCTTGAATCCTTCCTTCATTTTCAACACTTTTCTGGTAAAAAGTCTCAACCTTGCTTTGGGAATTCATAGATCTCCTTCTTAAGCTCCTTTTGGATGTTTTGGTCCAAATAGAGTGGTTGATGGGGGTATTGGTCATCCCAATGGAGTTATTCTTTCAGATCCATGGTTCTTGGGAGCTCTTGTGGCATAAAGGTGCCAACTTTATGGTCTTAATGGCTCCATTCATCCATTAAGCCCTTCTTGTGGAATAAGTAACAACCTCTAACACAAATGGATCTTGCAATCAAACTTGATAAAATAAATTAAACATGAATAAACAATCCAAATAGCAATTAATCTATAAAATCAAGGTTTCATTCAATCATAAACACAATGCAAAAGGTTTTATCTCCAAAATCAGAAAGTAAATGCATATAGAATCACATTTGAATGCTAATCTTGGTTGGAACAATGAACCACATGATTACCGACATGAATCTGCTCTTCGATCCTTCAGATCTTCACCCCTGTCAGCTTAACAGTCTTCCAGCCGCCTTCTAGACCCTCAAAATGGCTTATTGGGGGTTTATAATCGCAAGAATTGATCTAGGATTCAAGATCTATCATTAGGGCTAACTTTCAGCTCTATTTATAGGTTTCAGCATCAGCACGATGTGTTTGGACACAAACACGACGTGTTCTTCATTAAAATCTTGTATTCCCCAAGTTACCATCAAGAATCGCAAAGATTCCATTCACCATGGCATGTTTTTGATCAACACGACATGTTCGTTGGGAATCAACAATTTCTCAAAACAGAAAAGTCATCCAAAATTATGTCTAGTTTTTAGAACATTTTGAATGTTGTCATTCGGATTTACGATTCATGAGATATGGATAAAACATTGACGAGGGGTCAAGTTGTCCAACAACATCCTTCTTTGTCTTCTTTTTGCTTTATCTCCCGTTAACCTGCTTCCAGCTTCTCGTATGCTTCCTTTTTTTCTAAGCATGTCTTCGCTGCTACAAACATATTTCAAACATAACTAAGTACCTTTTGTTCTAGAATTAACACAAAATGTAGCATAAAATAATAAGGATAATGTATGAAATATATAATTAAATAATCTTACATCAAAATACTCCACACTTGACTTTTGCTTGCCCCCAAGCAAAAATGAATTTTATCATACCAATACCGCACAAGACAATCCAAATTGAACCTGACTATTATGCCAAGACCGCAACTCATGTATTTGTGTTTATACTTTCCTAACAACCTCCCTAATCCTAAATACTCATAATCTTCATAAACACTTGCCCACTTCTTTTGAACAACGCTTATTTTATGCATCCCTACGAATCCATCCCTATAAATATTTATTAATCTCAAGGTATATTTGGTTAAACCCCCAAACATACATATGGAAAAATAACCTAGAAAATAAAAATACAATAAATAACTTGAAAACTTTCGCCTTTGAATCCTTGATGATGATACTTTTTGTCTTCATAGCTTTATAGATTCTTCAAACTTGGCAACTCTTTTTTTTCCTTTAACATACTATTTGTTTTTTTAACATTCTCACTTTTTTCACTCAAAACTAAAAATCCTAGAAAATCATATGCTTAAGCACAGAAATTTAACATCAACTTTTATTGATTAGAGGCATTAGTCTCATGTGCAATGACTACTTAAGCTCTCATGGATATATTTCTGGTACCGATGTTAAACATATTGTGACCCTCAAACTAAGTAGGGTTGTGTTTTTGTTCCATGATTTCCCTAAGATAAGGAGGCCACAAATACATTATAACATATGTTGGTTCAACTAAACATTTATGTTCACATCGAATCATCAAACACAATACTAGCATTTAATCTTAATAATGAAAATTTCTTTTCATTTTACCTTAATTTCCTGAATTAACCTGTCAATTTTTCATGATAATGCAATTTTTTAAAAATCATACTTGGATTCTGATGTAACCAACCCTTACCCACACTTATTTCATGCAATATCCCCATTGCATGTTATGCAAAATAAATAACAACAAGTAAAAAGGGAGAAAAAGGAACAGACTCCCTTAGGATAGAAGTGGCGAGGTTGATTTTCTTCTCTTTGCTTTCTTCAGCTGACTTTGGTGTATGAACAACTCATCCATACCTTGGTTGTCATTCGTCTCGTGTGGTTGATAGCTCGTAACACATCTAGAAAAATTACTTCTGGAATGCTCTTGGAATGGACTCACGAATCCTTGAAAATGTGTGCCTTGAGTAAGTGTGAAGCAATGACTTGAAAATGTTGATTGAACCTTCAACACGCTGTGTTTATATGGAAACATGCCATGTTCTTCTATTGCTCAAACGAATAATCACGTACTTTGACCTGAACACACCATGTTTAATTATTACCATGCCGTGTTTGCTCCCTCACGACATAGGAAAGTATCAACCATGCCGTGGAAAAATTCTACAAAGATCTTAAGCATTAAGAGCATCAACATGGAAAACAAAATTTAAACAAACTAAAAATAAAAATAAAAGCTCACTAAAATAACTAAAAAGGATATCACAATCACTCGTCTTTGTTGAAATCAAACTACAATTGTTGATTAAATCCCTTGCATGCAAGAGGTGGTTTGTGAAAACAAAAACTTTCAGGACCTGTCATACTATTTCCTTTGTTTTCTTTGCACCATTAACTAATAAGTAGAATAAGAGTTGACCCAACCTGTCAAGAGTAGCAAGAGTTTGGTCTTCCACTTAACCCCTTTGATACTCCTTGCTATACTACGCTTCGTGGATTGAGTTGGACAAATCACCAAAGTAGTAGACTAAACAAGTTAAGAATTCCCTAATCTCTTGCAATCTCGAAACACATGCAAAAAGTAAAACCAAGCAATGTGTATGATCACGAATTCCTGCACATAAGAACACAAACTTTCCCGACAAGTGACATGATATCAACGAAAATAAAAATAAAATAAAACGAAAAATTAAAAATAAATAACGAATAATTAAGCAAACTAAATTAATTGAAAATCGTTCCTCGGTAACATCGCCAAAAACATGTTGTGTAATTTTAATGCACTAGTTTTTTATTTATAATTCCTAGTTTATCGAATCTTTACAACACCTTACAGGCAGTGAACCCGATCAAGTATAGTATAGTTTTGATAAGCAAGGGTGTCGAAATCAAGGAGAACGATGATGAATTAATTTAGAATGTTTGATTATAGGTTATACAAAACAAATAAGCAATAAGAAGAGTTTTATTAAATACTTTAAATACCACTTAACATCAAACATCAATAAACTAACTGGAAGACAAATCTCTTTAGGTACTTTTTTTAGACAAATAACATCTTAAAATCATAGATAATTGCGCACACACACTTATTTATTCATGTTCATTGATTTCTAATATGATTGGGTTCATGTTCAGTAATACTTATCCTTTGATTTCAACACAACTATTAATTCATTGATCAGGTGAACAAATAATCATGCAAATCGGTATTTAGTTCGTATTAAGCAAAATTTGATCTTAACTAACCATAATGGTCATAGGAATTAAATCATGCAAAGAATGGTTGTTCTACTCATGCACACACATTAAATTTCATTACTTAATTCCAAACCATAGGTTTTGGTCAAAATACTAGTGGACAACTTTGATTCAAATCAACACAATCACATAGTCATCTAAACTATATCAATTCAGCAATAAGGAATAGGTAACAACCTCTAACGCATATCGATCTTGCAATCAAACTTGTCAAAATAAATTAAACATGAATAAACAATCCAAATAACAATTAATCCACAAAATTAAGGTTTCATTCAATCATAAACACAAAGCAAAGGGTTTTAACACCAAAATCAGAAAGTAAATGCATATAGAATCACATTTTAATGCTAATAATAGTTGGAACAAAGAACCACATGATTATTAGCATGAATCCGCTCTCCAATCCTTCAAATCTTCACCCCTGTCAGCTTAACGGCCTGCCGGTTACCTTCTAGACCCTCAAAACGACTTATTGGGGGTTTATAATCGCAAGAATTGATCTAGGGTGCAAGATTTATCATTAGGGATAATTTTAAACTCTATTTATAGGTTTTAGCATCAACACGACCTGTTTGGACACAAACACGGCATGTTCTTCATTAAAATCCCGTATTTCCCAAGTCAGCATCAAGAATTGCGAAGATTCCATTTACCATGGTGTGTTTTTGATCAACATGGCATGTTCGTTAGGAATCAACCTTTTCTCAAAACACAAAAGTCGTCCGAAATTGTGTCTAGTTTTTAGAACATTTTGAATCTCATTAATTGGAGTTACTAGTCATGAGATATGGAAAAAACACTGACGATGGGTCAAGCTGTCCAACAACATCCTTCTTTGTCTTCTTTTTGCTTTATCTCCCATTTTCCCGCTTCTAGCTTCTCGTATGCTTCTTTTTGTCACGAGCATGTCTTCCCTGCTATATACATATTTCAAACATAGTATGTAACTTTCGTTCTAGAATTAACACAAAATGTAGCATAAAATAACAATGATAATGTATGAAATAACTAAATAAGCACACATCAGATATCTTGGTGTATTCCATGACTAGAGAGCAACACGAGGAGCACCTTCGAGAGATTTTAGGAGTGTTGAGGCAGGAACGGCTATATACCAAGTTCTCAAAGTGTGATTTTTTGTTATGAGAGGCCCAGTTCCTAGGACATCTCGTTAACCGAGATGGGATTTTGGTCGATCCGACCTAGATCAAGGAGTTGATGCAGTTGGAGGTTCCGAAATCTCCCTCAGAGATCAGGAGTTTCTTGTGTTTGGTAGAATACTATCAAAGATTTATTCAGGACTTCTCCAAGATCGTAGTACCCCTCACTCGTCTGACGAGGAAGGGAATGGATTTCCGATGAGGCCTTGAGCAGCAGGATGCTTTCGAGATGTTGCGATAGAGGTTATGTGAGGCCCTACTCTTGACCCTTCCATAGGGTGTCAAGGATTTCGTGGTATTTTGTGATGCATCCATATCTAGTTTGGGGGCGATCATTATGTAAAGGGTACGAGTGGTTGCTTATGTATCTCGGCGGTTGAAGCCGCATGAGGCACGATATCCTACTCATGACCTGGAGTTAGGGGTAGTTGTGTTAGCCTTCAAGATTTGGAGACATTATCTTTATGGGCTCCATTATACCCTTTACACGGATCATAAGAGTTTGTGATATCTTATGGACCAACCAAACCTAAACATAAGGCAGCGCAAGTGGCTGGACGTAGTTAAGGATTATAACAGCGAGATACTTTACCATCCAGGTAAAGCGAATGTGATAGCAGATGCCTTGAACTGCAAGTTAGCTAGATCTTCAACTGAAGAGATGTGTATGAGGATATTCGTTGATTCTCCACTTTTGGGTTTGATCAGAGAGGCACAGGAAAAGGGAGTTACGAAGGAGAACTAGAAATAGGAGAGGATCAGGGGCGAGATCGATAGGTTTGTCACCGATAATCGGGGGTTGTTGACCCGGTGTGGTCGGGTTTAGGTTCCAGTTTCTGGAGGGATGAGGCAGATAATGTTGGAGGAGGCTCATAAGTCTCACTTTTCTATACACCTGAGAGCCACCAAGATGTATTGAGATTTGAGATTGAGTTACTGGTGGTTGTGTATGAAGAAGGAGATAGCCTGGTGCGTTGAGAGGTTCTTGACTTGTAAGATAGTGAAGGCCGAGCATCAAAGGCCACATGGCAAGTTTCAATCTTTGGAGTTACCCATGGGGAACTGGGAATAGATCACCATGGATTTTATCACCAAGTTGCCGAAGACTGCCAAGGGTTTTGATGTTATATGGGTCATCGTGGATCGATTGACCAATAGTGCCCACTTTTTAGCCATCCGAGAGAGATCTTCAACAGAAAAGTTGTCTGATGTGTATGTTTGGGAGATTGTTGCTCGTTATAGGGTTCTGTTCATCATTGTTTTAGACCGAGATGTTTCGTTTACTTCTATTTTATGGCAAAAGTTCCACGAGGAATTAGGCACGAGGCTACATTTCAGCACTGCTTATCATCTGTAAACCGACGGTCAAAGTGAGTGGACCATCCAGAAACTTGAGGATTTGTTATGGATTATGTAATAGATTTTTGGTAGGAGTTGGGATTCCCACCTACCTCTTGCGGAGTTCTCTTGCAAAAAAAGCTATCACTCCAGCATTGGTGCCTCGCCTTTTAAGCTCTTGTATGGTCGAAGATGTCGTACCCGGGTATGCTGGGGAGAGGTTGGTCACAGAGTCATGAAAAGGACCAAAGTAGTCCTTCAGACAATGGGGCCTATTCAACAGATCATGCAGAGACTGTAGACAACCTAGATTCAACAAAAGATTTATGCCGACCGACACCGATCACAGTTGGAATTTCAGGTCGGTGATATGGTGTTATTGAAGGTCTCACCTTTTGGTTCAATGATCACCTAAGTTATATTGAGAGGCTACTAGATATATTAGAGAGAAAGATGAAGGTCCTGCACAACAAGGAGATACCTATGGTAAAGGTTCGGTGGCAACATTAGAGAGGCTCCGAGTGGACCTGGGAGCCGGAGGTTGAGATGCAGGAGCATTATCCTGAGTTATTCTCCGCAACCAACTTTGAGGACAAAGTATAGTTTAAATGGTGGATAACTGTAACAACCCAATGTCAAGGTAATTTCAATTTCAACCTTACGTTTGAATAATATTGCATTTTAACCCTTAGGTTTGAGGAAGGTTGCTAGATTGGCCCATTGTGACAATATGGTAATTTTGTCCAAGTGTGGTACGTTAAGCATACGTTGTGTACGCTAGACATACTAGGGCATGCCCTAGTATGATGGGCATACAACTCATACGCAGGGCGTACATGAAGGCAACGCAAACCCTAATTTTTAGGTTTTGGTCCATATAAAAACCCCATTATAGCCTCATTTTCATCTCTTCATCAAACTCCCTCTGTGAAAAACGACCCCAAGCACACCCTAAGTGAGAAGTGTGCATTTTGATCCCATTTGAGTGTTTTGGAGGTGTTCTTAAAGAAGAAGAAGAACAAGAACAAGAAGGTGTGAGAAGAGCTTAGAGCTTGGAAGCTTATTGGATCTGAGATTATATTCTTGTTAGCAACCTCTATGAGTTATAAAGTTCACAACTTTATCATCCCATCTTGTAGATCTAGAAATTTCTTCTTTTAAGACACTTTTGGTCCCAAATATGGTGATTCTTGAGCATGACATGCTCTTAACCCAATCAATCGTCCTTTCAGACATTTTAAGGGGTCTTGAGTCATAAAAATGTGGTCTTGATGGTTAGTTTTGCTCCATGCATGCTATAGAAGGTCTTAATGCATTAAGATGTTGAAATTTTGGGGTTTAAGCACTTAATGGGCATGAAAAGTCATTAAGTTGTAAACTTTATGACTCTTGAGGGTATTTTGGATTTAGATATGACTTTGGACGTGGAGATTTGGAGTATTAAGCTCATAATGGGGAAACGGCTAAACTGTCGTGTACGTTGGGTCTACCAAATGGTACGCTACGCGTATGCAATCAACATCCCATAAGATGGTTAAGTACCAAGTATGCCTTGCATACAGGATAGTACGCCCAACGTACTCAACTGGGTCAACTCGGTCGGTTTGGCCTGATTAGGTTGACTCAGCTAGGTGTTGACTTGACTTCTGACTATTGACCAAGTTTGACCAAGGGAATTTTGGGGCAAATATTATTAATGGATAATTTTGAAACATTTATGATTTGGGTTGAGCCGGTATTTGGGAGTATAGTATTCATTAACTATTCTTCAGATTGTGAGATGAGTTTTTGTCACTGTACTTACGAGTCGAAGATACCAAGGCTGGCCTATTGGATTAGTATCCTGTTATGAATTGTTTATGATATGCTGAGTATGGGATAGATCTGTATGATTATATAATAGTTGCTGATATGTGTAGACGTTAGATTTGTAGGACTACTTATGATTTCTGGCTGCATGATTGTCTGTCTGTTGAAATGTTTGTTAACTGTGATAAGTCGACATATTGTGTTGGGTTAAGACTTTACTCCTATATGCGTGAGTCAACAGACTGGGGGTATTCTATTTCGATGATTGAGTGGGCCTGTTGTATATTGGTATTCCAGTCCGATGACTGTGTAGTCCTGTTGTATATTGGCATTCCAGTCTGATAACTGATTGGGCCAGGGGTAATCCAACCCAATGGTTGTAGACCCATGAGTATTCCAATCCGATGACTGATTGGACCTAGCATGCTTGTTTGTATATGATATGTGTATTTGTGATGGTACTTTGGGGGAAACTTAGCTTTGGCTTACAATTTTTGGTTATGGTTTCGGGTACTTCAGAAGACCGTGGCAAGGCGAAGGCATGACCGTACACATCCTGATTTTTATACTGTTGATCTTAGGAGATTCTGTTTTAAATAATATTTTGGAAAGAATGGTTTTGTAAACACTTTTATTAGTAAATGAGTTGATTTGAAAGGTTTAAATTGGTTGTGATTTTTGAGATGTTACACGCACACGCACACACACACATACACACACACACACTCTCTCTCTCTCTATATATATATATATATATACACACACACACACACACACACACAGAGAGAAAGAGAGGGATTTAGGTTCGTGTATAACCCACAATTATTGTGTGAATATATAACAAAATGTGGACCAATCATTTGATAATAACGTTATATTAATTTGGTTAATTAAATTACTTATGATAAGAATTAACTTCCTAAGTTTGGAAAATTAATAAATAAATTTGATTTGAAATCCTTCATTTTAGCTATTAATCCCAATTTATCTCTACGCCATCACCAATTAACTGCCATACCAATCTTTTCTCGCTAACCCTACACTACCCATTGCCATAACTTCTTGTCATTTGTTTTCGTAATATTCCTTCTTCCCCGCTACTTGGCGGATTCCGATGAAGAATGCACATAAGAGATCCAAGAGGTTATCGAGAAAGCGAGGAACACGATCTAGTTAATTCAGTTTTGGTCCCACCTATCAAATTTTGGTAAAAGAGGAAGACCAGAATACTTGAAGAGATAGATCGAATGGATAAGGATTTGTCGAGGGGAACATAATGAGCATCAAATGTATTGTTACTAATTTTTTGTATTTATTGAAGATGCTACTTCTCTCTTCAAGTGTCAACTGTGATCAAATTGGTTTTAATATCATATTGCATTTCAATCAGTCAATCAGTAGACTTCACCTTGGAATTGGTTTTCAAGATTGGATTTGTTGTATATAGATTAAGTTTAATTATACTAAAGTTGCGTAATTTTATAGCTTAGTGACTTTTATCGTACCCCGAAACATTTGAAAGCTTTGGAAATACTCACGAGCCATATTCTTTTAATTATACTTGTGATCAATTCATATTCCTCACTCATGCACCTGTCTTGTTGAGGTTGCTAAGTTAAATATAGGGGATTAATTTGGATCCATATGAGTGGTTTTTGTTGTCTAGTTAATATTAGACTATAACCAGTAACTAGAATGCTTTGTTACACATGTGCTATTTATGTTTCTTTAATATTGGATGCTTATCTAATGAAAACTAAATTGGACAAACATAGATTTGTGATTTTGGATGAATTAACTAGTCAATTACATTAGGATCCACTTAATCTGTTTAGATGTCCCAAAATTCATAGCAATTTTAAAAAAAGTCAAAAAAATATTTATAAAAACTAAAATCAAAAAGTTTATACAACTTTAATACTTTCCTATTATACATGTGTTCTCTATTCGTCATAGTGTTGTGTGTGACATCTCCATTTTCACGGCTAGAAAAGACCGATTTTGTTTATGCTTTATAAAAATCAAAGTACCTCCTTTAATAAAAATGTTGCAGAATTTGTTCCCGGTAAAACATGATAAATACGTTATCAAAGCATTTATGAAGAAAAGTATTTTTATTCATTTTAAAACATTTGGGATGTCATCGTTAATACAGAAACATAAGCATAAACAGAACTTACATACATTATCACTAGTGATTTTAATCTCCTTAATCTCTCAGTGTAATGTGACTTCATATCAACACCTGTGATATAAATAAACTGAGTGGGTCAGGTTGGGAAACCTGGTGAGTACATAGGGTTTTCAACCCACAATAATATAATTATTTTGTTTAATCATCCAAACAGTTAACCCAATTACCCATCCCCATTATCTTCTTTACTCTTAAGGATCTACCCTAAGAATCAGCTATTTCTCATTCATTCATTCCTAAGGATTATCCTAATGAATAGGTACGAATTCCATCGTTGTCAATGACACAGCTGTCAAGCACATCTCCTAGTTCTATCACTTAGGCGCAACTGCCAGAATTATGACATTCTTTATGAGGCGTAGCTGCTGGTATTGTCCTTCAGGCACAACTGTTAGGGTTATCTCGTTTATTGATAGTATCGTTTTCGAGAGTCCACTCGTAATACATGTCAATGGGTTTTTAGTGTACACCGGTGAACACATCGTTCACAACACCTATTGGTTGTGAGCCTGCTAGTGTTCCATTGGACTGTCTAGAATAGTTCGTGGTTGTCATCCATACTCTGCTAGATGACAGGGCCAACATTTAGGAACAAGACTTCTCACATCGTCCACCTCTCACCCTTACCTCATGGTCTATATCACCTCACAACTCATCTTCCAACTCATATTTCATTTACCCATGTTTTACCTAACATATTATGTTGATATAAATACATATACAGTTTAAATCATTTAAAACTTGTATAAAATCGTTCATCCAGTATAGATAGCAAGTATACAAATAATATGCATACATAAAATGTAGTTTATATAAAATACTTCATATCTATGTGTAAGATGAAAGGGACCATGCAATCACTTGAAAACGTGGTGACTCGGTACTCGGACGATACTTCGTTTACTTTAAACAACTCCTTTGATAGAACCTAGTATCAATACGACTAGAGTTTAGTCTAATGCTCGATGAGACTAATTAATAGTCTAACTATTATTACTATTATATAAGCGTTAGCATAATACTTTTCACCCACTATGTACAGTCAGGGGCCAGACAAGGAGCACCGGAGGGCAGGATCATTTTGGCATATATCACTTCTGAAATTCAGTAACCCAAGAGGCCCTCTAAACCAGATTCTTGGTACTACGAGTGGTTAAAAAGATATTATAACGACACTTATATAACTCATAATAATAGCGTAAATATTTATTATATGGTCCTAATAACATTACCATATGTAAATAAAAACTATATTTAAAATAGCGTAGGCGTATCTTACCTATGAGAGGGTTTGGCTAGAAGCCGGGCTCTGCATGGGCAGAACTTCCAAGCCGAAAGCTCTTCTTCTCGGAGCCGTCGAGCGCTTGGTGCTTTCTTCTACCGCTAAGGGAGTTTTTGGAGGTTTAGAGAGAGTGTAGATAGAAGAAAGAATGGGAATGGTGTGAAGAAAATGATGGTGGGAGAGGGACTATTTATAGGGTGAAATATGGTTGAACTTGTTGCCACATGTCAGCATTTGGTGGCAAGACTTGGGGAGAAAGCAATGACCAAGATTGTGCCACGCCACCCATTTTCGCACATCACACTTCCAACTTCTAAAATACATAACTTTCACATACGAGCTCCGTTTTTGATGCTCTTTATATCCACGTGTAGGTAAAAAATAAGATCTACAACTTTCATTTTGACTATGTCGGCTAATTCTCGACCGATCTTAAATTTAATAGTAGAAGGAGATAATATTGTTAAATGACCATGAAAAATTCATAACTCTTTCATGCAGACTCCGTTTTCGTCTGTCTTTTTATCGTTGAGTTCCTATTAATGAGATATTCAAATCTTATTTAGGTTGCGTAGGCCAAAAACCGCTCGATCTAAAATTCAAGTTTCGGGCCGTTCACTGTTATGTCAAATCTTAGAAAATTTATAACTTCCTCATACGAAGTCAGATTTGGGCGTTTTTTTTTTTTTTTTTTTTTGTATGTTCTCGGTTTAACATATACTATAACTTTTGTTTAGATTTCTAAGGCTAAAAAGTCCTCCATCGTAAATTCACTATTTACGTCTCCCGACGCCGTGCCGATTTTGCCGAAAAACTTCGACGAATCTTAGCTTCTTCGTTATAACTCAGATTTCGTCGTTCTTTATATATATACGGAAACCTTGTAACATATACTACCACTTGAAACAGATTAATCCTTCTAAATAATCTTCCATCAAAAACTCATTTTCAATGCTTATTATCTCTAAATTGACTAGCTCGGATCTGCGGGTGTTACAATTATCTCTCCCTTAGGATGATTACGTCCTAGAATAATCAACGAAGCAGGGAAGTATAATGACTCTATACGTTATCTCTTCGTGCTAGGTAATAATCGTAACTTCCTTGTTTCTTCGAATGCGTATCTAACTCTTAGACTCCTTGACTGCAGGCGGTGCTCTATCTTGCACTTGCTCCCTATCTCATGTTAGACTCCAAATTATGACCTTTAAGTCACAATCTTGCTCCTCACTGGATACGAACTTAAGATAAGCTATTTTATTACTATAATGGAACGATGTGTCATATTCTAATGACCTATCATCGTATTTTGTAATGCTTAGACTCAAATCTCTTGGAGTCTTCCAGAACAGACTATACTTTCCTTCATGTTCTAATCTCATCTTAAGAGGTAGCATTTCTAGCTACAAGAAACAATTGCGATACCTCTACTGATCACTTTGATTAATTTTTTTGGCTTAAGTCAGGTGCTACATCGAACTTGGTTCTCGGAACCACATAACATACTTGTCGTAGTTGGACTCAATTTGGTATGACCACCAGGGTCGGAATAACAACAATCTTCTTAGTCATTACAGAAACAATGCTAACGACATAATTGAATAAAATGGTATTAGTTACTAGCTTCTTGGTAACCTTGTGACTTTCCCTGATCCAAGTGTGAGTCCTGTGCTTCCGGTAGTATATGCCTCTACTACCATTCACACCTACTCATACTTGTCCCAAGTATTGTCTCGCAGTTTTCCAAGTCATCATACAAGAATATTACATAACAACTTAACACACCATATAACAAAATGAAGGTTTTATATTATTCCTTGAAACGATTACATAGGTATTCAAGTTCACCCTAGACTATGCCTCTAATAGGCTACACCATACAATACTATCCACACGACTACTATGTAACATGATCTTTGGATATGAATTCCTCATCCTTGATTCCTCGCGTTGTTTTCTGCTTCGTCGAGGATCATGTGGATTACTCTTACTTTCGGCCTTGGCGGTACATTTGGCTTTGTATCCCCTTCTCTCTTTGGGCAGTCTTGCTTGAAGTGACCTTCCTCATTACATTCATAACATACGCTTTTGTTAAATGTACATTCATTGGTGTAATACCCATGCTTTCCACACTTGAAACAAGTCACCTCCTCACCACATTTTACATAGTGTTTCTTTTTTCACTTCTCGCACCATCTTGCTTCACTTCCTTTTCCTCCTCCAGACTTAAGGAATTTTCTCTCATTGTTGGACCTTGAAGATCCTTCAAACTTCCTCTTTTCTCATGCATTATCTTTTTCTAGACCCCTTTCTCTTATCTGGGTCTCTACATTCTTAGCTGCTCTAACAACTGTTTTCAAAGTAGCTGTCATTTTGACCGTTGGGCCAAAGTGTGTGGGCAGTCCGTTAGGAAACCTATCTATCTTGGAAATTTCAGTAGGTACCAAGTAGGGAAACAGCTTCATCCTCTCGGTGAATGCGGTCGCATACTCATCGACACTCATCTTCCCTTTCTTCAGGTTCTAAAACTCGTTGTTAAGGTCTATCAGATCTATCTCTAAGCAATATTGAATTTTCAGCTGCTCCATGAATGCTTCCTAAGACATCTGCATGGCTTCTCCCCGTGGCATTGTACCTGCCAACAACTTCCACCACTTAAAACACCGGTATTTAGTTATCTGACTGCAAAGACCATCTTTTGCTTATCGCTACAGTCGCAACTCTCAAATACCGTCTCGATCTCGGAGATCCAGTCCATAATCTCCACTGGTTTTGGGTTTCCTGTAAGACTTGGTGGTTTGGCACTCAAGAAGTTCTTATACATGCACCCATCGTGGTCAATCCTTCTGTCCAGGTTGTTTCTCCTGACTGCTCGGGGTCCAACTTGACTCACCATACGAATGTAATTTCCCTCTTCTTATAACTCTTCATTTAGTTCGGGCTGCTCAACAGACACCATAGGTTCATCTCGATTCTGTTGAAGAAAACGCCTTGTTTCTTCCATTTGACAATCTAACATCATCTGGATCATTGTTTTTACCCTAACCATAGTGATTGGCTCGGGTGCGGCTGCTACATCTGGTGCACGCTTAATCACTTGTGGGTCAAGCTACGGGTCACCGCTTCCCAATCCGCTTTGAGTTCTCACCATGTCGATCTATCACTGATTCAGACGTTCGGTGTCCAGTGAAGAGAATTTAGATAGGAAAGATTTTATTTATGATCGACGTGTAAATCTCCTTATTACTCTGAAAAGTTACATGTCGGTTCTAATACCATAATTAAACGTTTAGAAATCTGAACACTTAAAGTTTCCAGATCCGGTTGGCAACAGACCATAGATTCGATCATACATTTAGCATCATAAAGCATCATAAATCATTTATCACATAAAAGCATGTTAGGCATTTTCCCTAAATAAGTTAGTGCTTGTGTCTATTCAGGTGTATCACCTAAATTTATTAGACACACCTCTCACGATCATCACTTAGTATTCTAAGTTTAAGTTTAGAAATAAATTCATATTCCTAGTTCGCTTAAACTAATGCTCTAATACCAACTGTGACATCCTCATTTTTACGGTCAGAAAAGACAGATTTTGTTTACGCTTTATAAAAATCAGAGTACCTCCTATAATAAAAATGTTGCGGAATTTGTTCCCGGTAAAACATGATAAATACGTTATCAAAGCATTTTCGAAGAAAAGTATTTTTATTCATTTAAAAGCATTTGGGATGTCATCGTCAATAAAAAAAACATAAGCAGAACTTACATTCATTATCACTGGTGATTTATATTTCCTTAATCTCTTAGTGTAATGTGACTTCATATCAACACCTGTGATATAAATAAACTGAGTGGGTCAGGTTGGGAAACCTGGTGAGTACATAGGGTTTTCAACCCACAATAATATAATTATTATGTTTAATCATCAAACAGTTAACCCAATTACCCATCCCATTATCTTCTTTACTCTTAAGGATCTACCCTAAGAATCAACTATTTCTCATTCATTTATTCTTAAGGATTATCCTAAGGAATAGGTACAAAGTCCATCGTTGTCAATGACACAGCTGTCAAGCATAGCTGCTAGTTCTATCACTTAGGCGCAGCTGCCAGAATTATGACATTCTCTATGAGGCATAATTGTCGGTATTGTCCTTTGGGCACAACTGCTAGGGTGATCTTGTTTATTAATAGTATCGTTTTCAAGAGTCGACCCGCAATGCATGTCAATGGGTTTTTAAAGTACACCGGTGAACACATCGTTCACAACACCTATTGATTGCGAGTCTGCTAGTGTTCCACTGGACTGTCTAGAATAGTTCGTGGTTCTCATCCATTCTTGGTGCCACATGTCACCATCTGGTGGCAAGACTTAGGGAGAAAGCAATGGCCAAGATTGTGCTACGCCACCCATTTTCGCACAACACACTTCCGACTTCTAAAATTCACAACTTTCGCATACGAGCTCCGTTTTTGATATTATTTATATCCAAGAGTAGGTAAAAATAAGATATATAACTTTCATTTTGACTGCATTGGCTAATTCTCGACCGATCTTAAATTTAATAGTAGGAGGAGATTATACTGTTAAATGATCGCTAAAAATTCGTAAGTCTTTCACACAGACTCCGTTTTCGTCTGTCTTTTTTATCATTGAGTTCCTATTAATGATATCTTCAACTCTCATTTAGGTCGCGTAGGCCAAAAACCACTCGATCTAAAATTCGAGTTTCAGGTCGTGCACTGTTATGCCGAATCTTAAAAAATTCATAACTTCCTCATACGAAGTCAGATTTGGGCGTTCTTTTTTTGTATGTTCTCGGTTTTTTGTATACTACAACTTTTGTTTAGATTTATAAGGCTAAAAAGTCCTCCATCATAAATTCATTATTTACGTCTCCTGACGCCGTGTCGGTTTTGCCGAAAAATTTCGACGAGTCATAACTTCTTCGTTATAACTCGGATTTCGGCGTTCTTTAGATGTACGGAACCCTTGTAACATATAATAACACTTGGAAAAGATCAACCCTTATAAATAATCTACCATCAAAAACTTAATTTTGATGTTTATTGTCTCTAAATTGACTAACCCGGATCTATGGGCATTACATTGTGTAGACCTTGAGCTGTCATCCAATTCTTACAATTTATACAACTATGAATCAAATTTATGGGAAGATGATGATAAGTTTCTTAGCACTTTAAGAATTTTAATAAATGATGACATACTACAATATTCTTTAAGAATACATTGCTTCTTTAAGAATACATGCCGCAATATTATTTCAGAATGCACATTGTGATGGTATGATGAAACGATTTCACTTTTTTTTTTTTAATCCGAGAGACAAAAAAAGCATTTGAAATCATGGATTTTTTTGCTTAATTTTTTATTTTTTTTCACTTGTTTTTGCAGGTTATAAACATGGGCTAAAGCTTGACAACATCCATTCCCGCATAAAACATTATCCTCATATAATTCAATTTCATGGCATTTATTCTCACAAAATGTTATGATCAAGGGCTTGAAGGTAGTATAGATAAATGGTGCTTGAAGGGTCCAAAGGATGGATGATGTGTTTTCAATCAAGGGCACTAGATAATCTTCTCATCCTACTCATCTTATAGAACAAAGAAGAGCTCCACACAATGTGATTCCTTATCCACCTTCTAGCAAGCCAACACAGACATATAACACCTTCATTGTTGTAGTTAGCTCCTCATATTGTATACACATCGAAACATAAGGTTTATGTAATTGTACTTTATTTTTATTCTCATGAGAATGTTAGATTTGCAATTGGAAACTATCTTTATCCTTATTAAAATGTCATATTTTTATATTTGAGTTTTAGGTTCCTATTTTATTTCGTGTTTTATTATTTAAGATTTTTTTTACTATTTTAAGAATGTTGGTTATGTACTTGGAATGAATGTCTTATTCTTCAAGAATGTTAAACTATTCTTGAAGAATGCCAATTATGACATCTAATTAATGTCGTATTCTACAATAATTTCTTACGAAAATGTCATTCATAATCATTTTTATCATCAAGCATGAAGTTTTAATTGATAAATCGATTCTTAACGATTTTCATGATATATAAAAAGTTTTACTTTAAAAAAAATGATTCTTAATATTGTATCAACCATGAGAATTATTAAAAGATTATAATTCTTTAAACATAAGAAGGACATAAAATAATTCACAACAATTAATTCTTAATTATTCTCATGATCAAGAAAAAAAACCAAATATTATAGGTGGTGAAAATGGAACCCAATTACAAAGTAATAGTTAATATAGGGTACTTAATCTGGTTAATCCGATCTATTTTCAATGTATGAAATCTATGTCTAAACCAAGTAAATGAGAAATTAAAACAAAAGTTCTATAAAAAATAATGTCCTTACGAAACTCATTAGCTCCAAATGTAGTCAGATTCTGATACGTCCACAATACTAAAATCGTTACCATGCAAACCACTTTCAAAATTGATTTTTTTTGGTAACTAAGAGGTTTGTAGAATCCACTCGGTCGAACACCTCATAAACATTAGAAATACTCAACATCAAAATCAACCCGTTGACTAACTGACTTCCACACTTGAACTGCCACCTCGAAATCCAAGAAAACATGCTTAATATTCTCTACATGATTCAGACACGAGGAGCACAATGACAAACCCCAACACGATGGATGAAATAATTTGACTTTCATTATTGCAAAATATAACTATTTATCAGAAGTTGAAATTCTTTGACCTAATTTTTGGAACTTCAGATGTGGTCCTTACGTTTTGGGAAGTTTTTAAGTCCGCGTTTAAGGGGTGTGGGGTGTGAAGTAGGGGATGAGGAAATGTTTTGGATAAAATGAAAAAGTTCTTGGCTCCAAAAATGAATTTGGTTCATGCTTATGCTTTTAACATAGCTTTGATTTGAAACCATGCTAGCGTTCATTTTGAATGAATCAAATTTTTTATGGGTTGTTTATAAAATCAATTCATGGAGTGGAACGGGTATGAATTTATATAAGATCAAAATTAAAGGAGTTTGGAGTAATGTTGTTCTAAATACTTGTCAATTGAATTCAAAATGTATTAATTTGTAAATAAGTCAGATAATGGTTTGTTCACTAGTTTTTAGGAGCAAATGATTTCATAGATTACTCATTTTCGATATGGATAAAAGTTGTATGATTCCTTATTGGTTACCTATTAGTACGTGAGATGTTAATCGGTGTAGGATGCATATGACATGCATTGAGACAACCCAGTTGGAGGAAATTTGTGTTATATTAGATTTTGTCCACTTGACCAATCATCTAGATATATGGTCTTTTGATCCTGATTCGATTGTTTGTTCACAACGGGATCAACTAATCGGCCGTTGGAGGGACTCGGATATCCTTGGGGTCTCCATATTCTCAAATTGAAATGCATAGATTGGGAAGTCACTACACTCTCACTTTAAGTAAAAGATTTGATTCATTAGTATGATAATGTGACTCTAACCATAACTCATCGAAAATGTTTTGATGCCTTTATTCTTATCTCTTGCTTAGCCATAATCTCTTTATTCCCAAAAATGAATTATTATTTCGAACAAAGAAGCCACCTAAAAGATGTCCTATTTGATAATATGGCCTCATTTTTTTTGATCGAATGTTACAAAGTTAGTTACTTTGTAATTTTTCTAACATTTTTTATTAATAATACTTAAATTGTTCAAAAGAATTATAACACAAATATTGGACACATTTTTCTAATTTTACCAATTATTCTACACAATTATATATGTAATTTTTTAAAAAGAATTGAAGTAACACTCTATCTAAAATTTTATTTCTAATTTTACCAATTATTCTACTTCAATTTTATTAATAGGGATTTTACCAATTATTCTACTTCAATTTCATTTCTAAAATTAAAGTAACAATCTTTAAGATGAAAAAAAATTGTAACATAAATATTGGACACAATTTCCTAATTTTACCAATTATTCTACACAATTATAAAAGTATAGCATATAATGTCTATTTTTTTTTTAGGTTAGAAACAAAACAGCATTTATTTATATATTTTAAAAATTGGATTAAAACAACACTTCAATGGAGCATCCCGAGGTGCATATTTTTAAGGGCGTCAAGATTTTGGGCGTTTGATTGAAAAGAGTGGTTTGTCTCTTCATCCGTCAATCCTTTCCTCCAACGCCTCGCCGGAGATTGCGGCGGTTTATACGGTGGCCATGGCTGCGATGCCGTGATCGGAAAACAAACATCGTAAGAAGGGGATCTACTCGTTCGTTCTAACCCTAATTTCTCAAATATCATGGACCACATTCGCTGATTTCAAGTAATTTTCCGATCCGTTGTTCATCCGATCTGAAACGTATTATCCAACTACCTCTAATTCCTTCCGATCGATTCGAAGGTCTGTCATTGTTCGTTGTTTTCATTTCACTTGAGCTTGTTTAGACAGGTTTAATTTTATTGCATTTCGGAAATTTGTAAAATCCCTAATTTTTCATCATTTCTACAAGTAGATCGCAAGTTATATTGGTAATAGTGCGATTTTACTGTATAATTGTTCATATATTGTTTTTTTGATCAATAACAAAAACCCTGGTTCACAGCGGAAGTTATATATAATATAATATGTGAGAAATCTGGCTTAAATTTCGTTCAGATTTTGAGTTCACACCATTTCATCTTCAAAATCCGCAATAGACTTTTGGTAACTGAACTCATGAGCTCAGATCTATCCATTTCCATAACAAAATCAACAAAAAACCTAAACCATCACTCATAGTTTCTGATTCTTTTGTTTACTTTTGCTGCTACTTACGTATATCTTAATGAATTCCAGAAAAGTATTGAGATTGGCATGATACATTATCACGATGTCTTTCAAAAGCATTGTGCGCGAGCTGAGGGAGATGGGAGATGGAATTGGAAGTTTATCTAGAAGAGGAATTGAAGGAAGACACTGGAGAAACCGAACTAGATCACACATTGCTCCAGATGTAGCTCCATTAGAACTGATAAACCAAGGCCAGTGGGCAAATCTCCCTCCTGAACTTCTTCTTGACATAATCCGTAGGGTTGAAGAAAGCGAAACCTCATGGCCAGCAAGAACTGTAGTCGTTTATTGTGCATCCGTTTGTAAATCATGGAGAGATATCACAAAGGAAATCGTCAAAACCCCTGAAGAGTGTGGTCGATTAACCTTCCCAATCTCATTGAAACAGGTAATTTCTTTGATCCCAATCTTTTACGTTCATCAATACTAAAGTAAACCTCAAACGAATCATAATTTCTTCTTCTTCTTCACCTTCCATAATAGCCTGGCCCTCGAGATTCCCCAATTCAATGCTACATAAGAAGAGACAGAGCAACTTCCACCCACCGATTATACTTTGGGTTAACCCCATGTAAGTCACGATTCATCATCATCATCTTCTTCTTCTTCTTCTTCTTCTTCCACCATTCTTTTTCTGAATCTAACAACCTTCATGATCCACACTTCAACAGCTGAAGATGAAAGCGATAAACTACTATTAGCAGCCAAGAAAATCAGAAGGGCAACAAGCACAGAGTTCGCCATTTCTTTAGTCGCAGATGATTTCTCACGAGCTTCCTCTACATACGTTGGCAAACTAAGGTACGTTACATCAAATTAACATCCTTCATCCTTCATCTCAATTCCCAAATCCCAACTCCCAAATCATTTCTTCTTCTTCTCCTTTTTTCTTTCAAAAAACAGATCTAATTTCCTTGGAACCAAGTTCACAATCTACGACAGCCAACCACCAACCGACACCACAAATCACAACCGATCAAGCCAACGATTCCAGAAAAAACAAGTCTCCCCAAAACTACCTTCATGCAGCTACTCCATAGCCACAATCTCATACGAACTAAATGTCCTCCGAACACGTGGCCCAAGAAGAATGAACTGCACAATGCATTCCATACCCATTTCCTCAATCCAAGAAGGAGGCACTGCTCCAACTCCAAAATCTTTCCCTTTCAAAACCATCGACAGATCCACGTCATCTTTATCATCATCAACAACAACACCCAATTCAAATCCCCTGGACTCTTTAATGCTTAAGAACAAAGCGCCTAGGTGGCATGAACAGTTGCAATGCTGGTGTTTGAATTTCAAAGGGCGAGTGACTGTTGCATCTGTGAAGAATTTTCAACTTGTGGCTGCTGTTGACTCGAGTCATAACGTTTCAGCTGTTGAACAAGAGAAGGTGATTTTGCAATTTGGGAAGATTGGGAAGGATATTTTCACCATGGATTATAGGTATCCTCTTTCTGCTTATCAAGCTTTTGCTATTTGTTTGAGTAGCTTTGATACAAAACCTGCATGTGAATGAATGAGATCCATCCATTTTATAGAACAACTGCTATATGTTATAAGCTTCATAATATGTTAGCAGTTATGACTAGTTTGTTCTTTAGGTCTTTCTAATTATTTTTTTTTTTTTTTGTTATGGTTAAATAACTCTTTTTAATTAATGTTAAGAAAGCTGTTTCTAGTAGTTCATTTTCATTTTGTGGATTTTGGCTTCTCACTTAAAGATGCTATTAAGATAAAAATATTGATTTCGTTTTGTGTTGGCAATTCTTGTAAAACTTAAAAGGAAAAAAAAAGGTTTTTACAATGATTTGTGGATAGAATGACTAAATGGGTTAAGCCAGAAAACTGACTTAATGACTTAAAGTTGATGAATATTATTTTAAGTGATGAATTTGAAATTTGTTGTATGAAATGCATGGGTAAAATGGACATTTAGTTTCATTTAGACATATTATTCAATATAGTAAGAAAAATGAAGGGTAAAACAGTCATTTAGGCTATGTTTAGCGCGCCACATCTAGCTGATAAGCTATCTTATTTTTCGAGTTTTTTATATTGTCATGTTTGACAAATCAAAAAATAGCTTAAGAGCTAGCTTTTTGAAAAGCTAATTGGCTAGCTTTTCATGACCTTTAATGTCATTTTATATTTTTCAACTAATTTATCAGATAGTTTTTGTGTAAATGTCAGTTACCTCTTCAACTAATACGTCAACATAACCTACCTTTCTTTTAGACAATTTATTCGACTAATTTATTCGACTGATAGAGAGAGGGGAACTAGGAAAAAGAAAGGAACAACCTTTTATAATTGAGGAAATTAAGTATAATTGATTATTTTGTTGTATATTATTAAAAGAAAATAATGATTGGTTTGTGAAGAAAGTTTAATGAAAATAATTTCAAGGATGGAAACTCAAGTGTGGCGTGAAGATTAAAAAAAGTTAAAAGCAAATACAAAGACAAAGACTGCCGAACGATTTTGGTTTAATCATTAAAGTTTAAAAATCTTGAAAAGATCTTTCAACTTGCAATTTTCTTTTTTATTGGTGATGTCAAACAGTTAAATACAAAGACTCCCAATCAAGGTTTTCTTGGATGTTTTAGTTTTAACTTATGTTGTAAAACAAGGTTTATTTATTTATGAAAAAACTTGGAAAAAGAAATAGAGATTTTACAAAAGAAAATATCCGAAAAAAAACATGGTAATGTATATTTCCAAAGATACTGGAACTTTACAACAAATCAAACAAAGAGTATAATTCCTTCAAATTGTTTTTCGAACATACATGGATGTGAAGCCTAAAAGCAAGAAAGAAAAGAAAAGCATTATTATGATTGGATAATGCCTAAAATTGTTTTTCTGAAATCATTCATTCTCAAGAGTCGAGAACAAAAAACTTTATCTTTATAACCATTACCAAAAGTACTAAAACCAAAAAATACAAGCAAAAATTGTGCAAATATGTATTAAGAACATTTTGCAACCACCATGAGCAACGATAAATATGTTACATACATGTTTATTTTAAACACAGTGTTAACAAAACAAGTTGAGTTGATTAGTTTGGTTGATAACTTGATATTTTCAACATAACCCAAGATAAACGGATTGGATTGACCTCACATTACTTTTTTTTTTCAACGCAATCACTAGATGACGCACACATGTTGAACCATTTAAATTTCATTATTTACATAAATTGAAAACATTTAAACTTAGTTAAATAAGTTGAAACTCCAAGTAATTGCTCAAAGGTAAAAAAGAAATCAACTACGACTTAATTGTCCGTATAACTTGTATGACTTTATGGTTTTGTTTTTGTATCTTTTGGAAGATTAACGAACATGTAAAACATCAATAAATACATATTTAAATGGGTCAACGACTCTGCATCAGGTTTTAAAACATTAAGTCATTAACCTAACTTTTTTATTTGAACATATAATTGAGTTGACTCGTTTAATTACATTGATTGAAAATTTCAACTCAATCAACTTTGGGATGGTTGAATTGACGGGTTGTATTGATTTTTTGCTATCGTTTCTTAAACATTATCGACTATAAGGCAACAGAAAGCATTAGCTTATTGTATTTTAGACCTTTTTAATTTACATCATGAGTCATGACAAACCAATTTCTTTAAAGAGATACAAAATACCAATCACAAAGACAATGTACATTACATTGCATTTGAAAATAAGCGATGTGTTGGTTAGAGAATTAACAACACACCATTTACTGATTTTGTGAAACTCAAGGGTGGATGGAAAGAGCCAAATGGTGCAACACCACCAAATGTGTAGAGAAACAGGTTGCTTAAGCTGGTTGAAACCTTCTTCTTTTTCTCCTTTGTGACCGTTCAACGACTAATTTTTCAATTTTGTTATTTAATAAAAGGAGAATTTTATCTATATTCTTATAAACTTTCATAATTATATCTACATCCTTATAAAACTTCAAATTATATGCATGTCTTTATAAAACCCATAAACTTATATATATATATATATATATATATATATATATATATATATATATATATATATATATATATATATATATATATATATATATATATATATATATATATATATATATATATATATATATATATATATATATATATAGGGTTAGGTTATTTTGTTTTTAGTAACTATTGTGTACCAGAATGCACAGATCTGGACCATTGGATGAAATATAATCAAAGGTTATGATCTGAGGGTCTATAATAGTAGAATATGATAACATGTACCATATAATCACATAAATTTGAGCATAAGAGCATTCTAGTCAATTAACCTATATTAAAAAAGGAAATTTTCGGATTTTTAGGGATAATTAATTTAAAATATTTAGATTTTTATTTTTAAATGGTGTCTCTGAATTTCTGAAAAAAAATAAAAAATTACAAAACCCAACTCAAAAAACTTAATCAAAGATCAATAAACTTCATGTAAACTTACCAGCATCTCCTCATTAACCGGTGATTCCATCACTAACCATGTATACAATGTGAGATTGTCATATTTCTCTATGGCCTTTCATCAAACACTTTAAGGGCGCTCCCTAAATCACCACATTTTCTATGAATCATGAATGAAAAAAAACCAATTCAGAACCATCAACATCAAATGAGTTACACAGGAGGGTATATCTCCTGTGTTCGGTTTCCATACGATCGAAGGAAAAAAAAGCATAAATGTGGCTTCGGTTTTGATTGAAAATGGTAGAACCCCCATTTTTTTTAACCACAGCCACTGAATCATTATTGTAACGAAAACCTATGAACAAACATAAAATCAAATTCCAATAACATTATAGCACACAAATAATAACATTGATAGAGATAATTTGTTGTACTCCTGGTTCAGTAATTACATCAAACACATGGTGGGCATTGATGAATTCTAACAGATTTGTACTAGACATTTCGGTTGTCCATGGGAATTGGGAGTATTTCCTGCAAATTGCCAAAGTATTTACAAAATTGAATTTAACCTGTGATCTATGTTGATCACAGATGACAAAACGAGTAACTGGAAATTGTTCCTTTACAAATAGGGTCCATATTTGGGGAAATCCAAGGAAAAGAAACAGCATGTACCTCGTGTTCTCTCTTCTCCATATTATGCGAGATCAAGAATCGATCGTTACGAGGGAAGAAAAGGGGTCGTGCTTTCTCTTCTCCATCTCGTGTGTGTGCATCAGAAAAAAACGAAGAAGCGATCGACTCCTTCTATCTGTGATGTGTGTCGACTGGAAGAAGAAAGAAGAAATCAAGGTCTTGATCGGTTGTGTTGTGGGGTGTCGGTCATTCATCTTGGTAATTCCTTGAATATAAGACACGATGCAAGAGAGAGACTAGGTCAAAATTATTGATTTTATTTCCTTAATTGCAGGATTTCAATTAAATGATTCTTTAATTAAAAAGTACAAAATGTCTAGAATACCCTTAAATGATTTATTTAATTGTTTATTATTTCTTGAATTCTCATTGGTGCATTTAGGCACACAATACTTGCTAAAAACATTTGAACCTAGCTCTCTCTCTCTCTCTCTATATATATATATATATATATATATATATATATATATATATATATATATATATATATACACACACCAAAATACTTAATTTAATCATACTTAAAAATTAAAAACAATATCTTTAAATTATATTATAACTAAATTACTAAAATATCCATTTGAAATCAATGTTATATCCGATCTCCTTATTCACGACATGATTCTTTGTCACTTCATAATCTGCATAATCGATTAGCAAAATGTGGTGATTGCATATTACTAATCGTTTGGTAGACAATATATTCTATCTCCTACAATCAATTTAGGAGACACGCGATTATTCTCTTCTAAAAAATTTTGTTTTTCCTCTTCCTCTGGTTCTTTAGTTATATGTAAAATCATGGAAAACTAATTTTGTTGAGAGTGTTAATGTAACACTCTGTTTTGGGTCATTCCATAATTCGGGACTGTGACTTGGTGATCAAGTATCATAAGGGTTCGTGCCTTGGAAGGAGATGTTTAGGCCCATTTGGATGGTGGATAATGTAGGTTATAGGTACCGCGTGTTTGGTTTGTGTTTTGAAGCCGAAGGGTCTAGCGGTAAAGTGATAGTTCGGGCCTTTTATGAAGTTTTGGATTTAGGCTCGGGAAGTTGTAAGGCAAAGGAAAGTTGATAGAATTGAACAACTTCTCATTACCTTTCTGTGGATATAGAAAACGTCGAATTCAGACTTAGAACAAATAAGTTATGGCCTTCAGAAGATTAGGGGTCTAGACCCTAGCTGAGTACGCTGGGCGTATGCTATGAGTACACCGGGGGTACTGGCTCGACATCCGGATCGTGGAGGCTTCAACATATGCGAGACATACAACTAACATGGGCAAACCCTAAATTTAAGGGTTTGTGCCATATTTAATCACCTTAATTCACTCATGGATCTTCTTATGACCAACCTCCACCTCTCTAAATCCTAAGAACGAAACCATAACTGCCATTTGTGAAATTTGAGCTTGGAAGTGAGTTTTGGTGGTGTTTTTGGTGATTTGAATGAAGAAGAACACTTGAAGGTTTCTTTGGTTTGGCTTGAGCTTGTAGATCCATAATCATCATCAACTTGCAAGCTATTTGAGGTATAAAGCTCTCAACTTGATGGTTCCTTATGCTAGATCCAATTTAGGGCTTTATTTGTGCATTTTTGGGTCCTTTAATCCATATTTGAGAGTATGGTCTACTCCAGAAGCCATGGATGGTAGATCTTAGCACATTTGAGGTCCCATGCCTATAAAAATGCAATCTTTATGAGTTATATTGGTCCATGCATGTGTTAGGATCCTTAGTATGGTTCTCTTTGAGTTTTGGGTCCTATTAAGTCATTCATGGGAGTAAAATTGTCAACTTTATGTGTTAAGACATCCTTTAGGATTAGATATGAGATTAGACAAAGTGGCTTAATCGATTAAGCAATTAATGGTAAGTTTTGGGCCACTGTGGAGTACGTTGGGCGTACCCAGCTTGTACACAGTGCATACTGGCCAAAAGCGGAGTATGCTGGGCATAAGTCTGAGTATGTTGGGTGTACTCAACAACTTTGACTTTTACGATTGGGCCTTATTTGGACTACTAGGGTTTTAGGCCTTGTTGGGCCAATAGCCCTTTTGACTTTGGGACATTGTTAGGCTTTGGGCCTTCTTGGATTTGGGCTCTTAATAGGCTTTGGGTGTCATTTTGGAATTAGGGTCATATTTGGATTTTGGAGCCATTGGGTTAGGCCATGGTTATTGGGCCAAGTGAAGAAAGGGTGAAATGGTCTTTTAACCTGAGAGTTGGACATATGAATGAGATTCCTAGTTATGGTTTATAACCCATTATTAATTAGGATTTTATGTGATTGATTAGCACGGGGATTTTCCGGATCAGCAGTCCGATAATTTATCTGGTTGTTTCAGCAATTGAGGTGAGTTTCCTCACTGTGTTGGCGGGTTGAAGGCACCAATGCCGACCCATGATTTATTATGATTAGGATGCTAGTTGTCTGTGTGACTCTTGCATGTGTTGCATTTGATATGTATACTAGGCAAGGTCCGATGCTTGGCGAGGACTGATGAGTATATTGTATGCTATTTATCTTTGTGTTTTGTACGTGTGTTTATATGTTTATATGTATACCGGATGGGGCCCGATGTCAGACAGGTCCTGATGAATGTGATGAGTTGGGTCCCATCTCATATTTTTGACAGATCTGTTCCGAGCAGGGCTCGATGCCGGGCTGGGAATGATGGTTATTTGGCATGGCCCATTGCATGTTTGATATGTAAGGTATGTGGTATTTTGGGAAACTCACTAAGCTTCTTGCTTACGATTTATGTTTAAAATGTTTTTCAGGAACTCCTGGTTCGCGAGAGATGGGTTCGGCTTGATTGTAGCGCATCCACCCATGTTTCTGGAATTTACGATTTTGGGAATTATACTCTGATAACTATTTTACTCTGAAATACTTTCGAATGATTGAAATGGTTAAATGTTGTTTATGGATTGAACTAAAAATAATTTTTTTTACTTTTTAATTTATTGAACGTTACAAGTTGGTATCAAAGTCTTGGTTTGAGGGATTCATGCATACTCTTGGGTGTGTCTGAACTCAAACTGAGGATTTGGTAGATTTTTATAAAATAAAAGTTTTATTAAAGGATTTTCTAATAAAAGATAAGAGGGGTGGTGCGTGCAATCAGCCGAGCTCAAGTAAGTGATTCCCAAAATACCCATACATGTTTGTTATGTTATATATTACTAGAATTGCATGCTAGAATAGGGCTAAGGATTTGCTCAGAATTTCATGACTAGGAGAGATGCCTTTATATTCCTGATTGTTTGAGCTTTTAGAATTGCATGTCAATATCAATTTTGAATGATCGGATGGATGGGCCTGATATATGATTCCTTGTAGCGTAAGTGGAATTGGATGCTATACTAGATTTGAAATGTTTCTTGAAAGGAATGAGCTTGAGATGTCCTCTATTTGACTATGGCTTTGGAGTTTTACTACATGAATGCTGCTTGCTTTGTGCTTTGTGGGACTCTTGATGATGTGAGTTAACTAATAGGTGAATATGTTAAGTCACATGTTGCAAGGTTAAATAATCTCAAAGTGATGGATTAGACCCTACTGTGCAACTCTCTTCTGAGTCTAACAATTGTAGGGATGAGTCTTTTACTTGACGGATTATCTAGGCTTTATTGAATATGATTGTTTTCATGAAGGAGTTAACTGAAATTATTGGGAGTTCTTTAGCAGCTGATGGCAGGGTAAGGTTGGGAACCTGGGAGAGATTAGGATGTGCTATAGTGAGTTGGGTATGTTGTTTAACATATATTTAGGGTATCAATTTGAGAAGGTGACTTAGAGTATTTAGGATAATTCTTGAGGAAAGTATGGATAGGTGTGGAAGGTGGGAGGTAGTATTGGGCCCATACTACTAAAAACACATGATCCATACTCGACTCGAGGAGAGTCATTGGAAATCTAAGAAGCTGGTAGAGGGGTGATGTGCAAAAAATTTAAGAAGTGACTAAAGTGTGATGTATTGATGATAACATTTTGGTTATGAGATGACAATTTGGTCTTATTGTATATGATGTCAATGTTTGGACGAGAGGTAGAGTCTTTTGAGATGGTTACAGATAACACCACATTTCATGATTGGATTGCCATGGAGGTTTCACAAATTTTACACGAGGATTTGCTTGATATCATTGGTCGGATCACTGATAGGTTGATTGTCAAATTCGAGGAGCGAACCACAGACTTACACACTACAAGAGAAATTGTCGAGGCTACTAGAGAAGGCCATCTTGGTGTGGAGGCATGGAGAGGAAAGAGAAGGCGTACACACGATTCAAAACAATTGAAGGAAGGTGGAGGGTTCGATGCAACTAACCAGGGTACTAGAAGTCGGGGGAACTATGAGATATATGGAAAGTGTGGGGGAACTCATGGGTTTTCTTGTTACAAGTTCAGGTGTTTCAAATGTGGAGAAAAAGGGTATGTGCACCGAGATTGCAAGAAGAATTATATACGTTTTCATTGCCCCCAGTCGGGTCATTTCAAGTCCAGCTGTCCTGCATGGTTAGCAGAGGGGGTGCAGGCCCCCACACCCATCGTCCCACAAGAGGTCAAGATCAAGCCGCAAGAAATCACTAGTATGTACGTTGAGCCCCAGATCTATAATGATATTTATATCTAGAATAAGTATGTTCCTATCCAATGTTGTATCGTTGGACTGAAATTCTTTTGTATGCTAGATTTGAAGTTGTGACATTGGGAAGCTTCCAATAACCCCACCTAAGTTTCATGGATCCTCTATGATTGACTAATTCGTTATTCAAAGAATTTTCATATGCCATTATGTAATATCCCGATTTCAGGTATGAGATTTATTCCTTAAAAGGCAAGTTTTCCTTGGAACTTGTCGAGTTGATGGCCTCAACTCGATGCGTTGAAGGCATTTGGGCTGTGCATCTTTTTGGACCAACTCGAAGAGTTAGTGAGGAAAAATCGACGAGTTGGCGGCTGGTTGAGAAACCCTAAATTTTAGGGTTTGCACCATATACAACCTCCTTAAGTCCTTGAGGCTGATCTTTTATCAACCCCTAAACCCTAGTATCGGCTTTGTGAACCCTAATCCTCATTCCATCTCATATTGTGAGTTAGTGTGGCATTTTGGAGCAATAGAAGGAGAAGTTTGAGAGAAGGAGGCAAGGATCTAGCAAGCTAAGCCCTTATCTTCAGTTTGGCACTCTTTTGGACCATTGTAAGTATTTAAAATCCGATTTTTATCTTCCTATGAAGCTGGATCTTGAGTTTTGTCCCTTTTTCTACTTATTCTTGGATGTTGCAATGGATGGACCTCATAAAGTTTGCAACTTTATGAATCTCCAAGTCAAGATGACCTTAAAGTGGGTTAGATTTGGTCTTTGGTCAAGCTTTGATGCCATGCATGGAGTTTAGGTCATATTTCCCCTTTTTGACCCATTTTTGATTCAAGACATGCATTGGACATGCCTGTCTATACAACACCCACCTTTGGGTTGTGTTTGAGGCTAGAACCTCTTCTGGAAAAGTTGGGTTCCAAATCTCAAGGATTTTGTGCTTAATGGTTAAGCCTTTGAGTTTTCAAGCTTTGTGAAAGGGTTTTTGAGCTTTTAGAGTAGTCCCAAAGGATAATGTTGGAAACTTTATCCTTTTAGACACATTTGGAGTATGTATCTAAGCCTTAAAGTCCCTGGATTCGAAGAATCAACTGTATGTGTTAAGCTGGGGAAAACTCGATGAGTTGGCTAGGGTTTTCCCCGACTTTCTGAGTACTGTAGAACTCGACGATTTTAAGATGTGCACTTGACAAGTTGGATCAACATGGATTGTTGACCTTGACCTTTGACTTTGAATTTGACCATGGTTAACCAAGTTGGACTTTTGAGGGAATTTTGGGTATTTTGGGATTTTGATGGGTCGGGTCATGATGGTTGTAGCCATTGATTCGGGAGCTGACATTCGGAGTCAGACCTTACTCGTTCTGCACTACTTGTGAGGTGAGTTTCCCTCACTATACTTACAGGTTGAAGGCACCAAGGCCGACCCTTTGGATTGTTATCCTGGTTATATTATGATTGAGTACTGTAATAATCGGTTAGATCTGAATCCTGGTAGATAGGATGATGCTATGCTTATTGATTTGTATGATTTGTGCTTGCCTGTTGATTGATTATGTCTTTATGAGTTATGTATATGTTGAAATGTGTGTGTGTGGTTGGGTTAAGGCAGTCCGAATTTTTTGCTTAAGGCCAAAAGACCTAGTGCGACCCGGATAAACTGAAGGCCTACGAGGCAGACCAGTCAGGCCAAAGGTCCGAAGAACGGTCCAGACAAGGTATAGGCCCAGTGTGATGGTCCAGATATGCTGAAGGTTATGTATGCGTACTGTTGCGTGATAGATATGATTATGTATTGGGAAGACTCACTAAGCTCCGAGCTTACAGTTTTTGATTATGTTTTAGGTACCTCAGATGATCGCGGGAAGGAAAATGCTTGATCGTGCACCTCCTCGTGTTTTGTGTTATGATTTTTGGGAAAACTCCGATGTGAAACTTATTTTGAAAAAAAATTATAATAAATGATGGTTTGTGGTTATTTCAAAGGTTTAAAATTTTCAAGAAATTTCCAAATGTTACAAGTTGGTATCAGAGCCTTGTTTTGAGTGAATTGGAGGAAAACTCGTGTAAATCCAGTCTCAAACTAAGGATAACTTTTCAAAATGAATCCAACATACCATGAAAGAGTCACAATGACATCTAAATTAACATAACCTAGTGGGACGACATTGGTGCCTTCAACCCATGAGTAGAGTAAGGAGGCTCACCTCCACTGATGATAACTGAAATAACTCTCAATCCACAGCGAACACTGCTCCTCACGCTAAACCAAAACCAGAAACAAACCCAATCAATAAATAGGGGTCAACCTAAACCCATGGTTCAGTCCATTCCTTATCAAGATAATGGCAAAAGATCATTTGCCCTTTTTATACAAGACCAACTAGACTAATCCCAAGACCCCTAATGGCCCAAGGCCTAAAATCGACCCATTGTGCTTCTGCATAGAACGCCTGACGTTCTTCCCTATGACACATGGAAACCGAATGCTGGGCGCTCACATGCAAACGCCTGATGTTTGCTCATTATTCACCAAATTACAAACCAAAGACTTAATGACTTAGGATATCAAGTCCACACTTCAGATCCATAGCTAATAGAACATCTAAATCCATAAAGTTGCAAACTTTATGGTCATGCATGTTTACAATGAGCCCAAAAGCAAAAACTCCAACTCCTTAACCCATTAAGACACCTTAATGCTTGCATGAAGTGACAAGAAGGTCGAAGATCATACTTTTATTACTTGATCTACCCTAAAAGGTCCAAAAGGACAACTCCTTTGGTCTAAGGTAGATCCTACCCAAAAGACTAAGAAAATGGGGGCTAATATGCATAAACTTCTAACAAAAACAAGATCTAGAGATATCATGATCAAGTTCAAAACTTTATACCACAAAATGATGCTCCAAGATGTCAAGAATCCAGATCCATAAGCTAGAGAGCTACCATAATACTCCGAAGATATTCCTTCTCTTATCAAGAACACTAAATGATACAAAAAAGATGACCCAAGGCTTCAAAATCTCTTACACACTCAGAGTTTTCGAAATGAGGATGGAAGCTAAAGCGGTGAAGGTTTTTGAGGCTATAATGTTCTTTAAATAGGGTGCAAACCCTAAAAAAATTAGGGTTTGGTCTCTACGTGCAAACGCCCAACGTCCATCATAGAACGCTTGGCGTTTGAACGCCTATCGTTCTATGCCAAACGCCTCGCGTTTGGACCAAAGAGCCAAAAATTAACAAAACAATAGTCTAAACTGTAAAGTACTTTGAATTGGGTGTTACAACTCTACCCCACTTAAATTATATTTCATCCTCGAAATCTTTCATTACCCTCCTAGGTACGCCAGACAACTTAAACAAACCAACCACAACCCCAATGCAGACAGAGTAAGTAACCTCGATCATACAATAATCTTCCAAAAATGCAACCGACCTAGCCTTAGCAGAGCCCCCAAATCTTGATGATGAACGGATCCTTACTTAACTTAAATTAACTCCAAAAGAATAACCATTTCTACTCTTCTCGAAATTTGAACTCTTAAAACTTGTCTGATTTCCCGACAGATAGCCCAAACCGAACCAATCCTAATTCAACTCCATTTTGTATTCCAAACTAATCATCCAAATTTTGATTACCTTGTTGTTTCCATTAGAAAACAGAATCACTGACCATTTGCTGATGCCGGAAAAATTTCACTTGATAAAAGGGATTAGATATTCCCTCGAGTAAAGGACTAATCCTGAAGTTAACAAATCCATGAGCATAATGAGCAACAAGAGGCAATATGGGAGTTAAACCTTCTAGCACTGACCAAGTCACTGATTCCTTAATTGTCGAACCGATATGCTATTGCTATAATTCTGTAACCCCATAACTTGCCAGACCTACACACAGGTAGAACCAATCCAAAGCACAATCACAAGGGCCTTTTCTACCATCAAAACTGAAAACATCCCTTTTTACCCTAAACCCTTCAGCTGATGCCCTTGACATACAAGTTCCTTAATTCATATCTTGCTGAAATAAAGATCCTGCACGTATACATTAACGATTCCCAACACGAGTTCAAACCAAAATCCAACTTGGTACATAACTCATAACTTGAGATCCAAGGATTGCACTTGCATTTCACCCAAAATCTTCTAATTCACAACAACCATTCACTAAACCGGGATATAAATTTCCCCAAACCACCGCTGAAACTGCCAGTCTCACACCTGGTCCATCCACCAGGTTCTTGAGAGTCCAACTGATAAGGTTAACCTAGCTTATGCATCACTCTATGCCACTCACTGACTACATAATCATCCGACTAAAACCAAGATCCAATACTTTGATCCTGCCGGTCTTTACCAGGTCTTACCTACACTACCATAATCATATGGGCCTCGCGCACAGGTCTCACCCAGTCTATACCAACAAACAGGCCATGCCCACGGGTCTCACCCCATCGAGAGCTATACAGGCCTAACCTCGCCTCAGACCCCAATGGTTCTCCTCCTATTATAGAGAAATGATCTCTGACAATACTGTGTGCCTTGTCCAAGGCATGAGCTGATCCTCCTTTATACCAACGACCACCTCAACGACGGTCTATCTCAATCTGGTGAATACTACGATCCTATCGTATACTTACAACAATTCCCACAACTGCCTTATATCCTTGTGAATGCTATGACCACCCCACAGTCTTACAACACTTCCATACTATTTGCCAACCCAGTGAATGCTACTACCACCCCGCAATCCTACGATACGTCTATTCCACCATGGTCACCGCCCATGGTCTTACCACACCTCTACCATACTGGCCAAAATCGAATTATATTAAACCCCATCCAACTATATCCTAACCAGGTGTTTGGGTCATGCTTCAAACCCCAAAGCCTTCATCAAATAACACTGGAAGAGATGCTCTAACACAACCCTCAACCTGGATCCATCCACATGCTTGGTATACATCACAAAGAAGACACCAACCAACCATTGGAAGTTTCCTGAACTCCCAACTTACACAACTTCAATCCAGACGACCACTTGAGTTGCCTTCCCTCCTGATTGGGATGTGAAACTCACCCTAGTTTCACACATGATTCAGCTCCTAAAATTCTGAATGATTCTCCTCCGATTGGATTCGTCAAAGCTCTCCTAACCCAATTTTTTTGATGAATTCCCAATACATCTTACCTTCTTATAACTTGAACTTTCGATGACCTGATCTTACTAATACTAGCATTTCATTACTAGCCAATATTGATGATCGCACAACTCTTGAAATCCAGATGAATACTACCCAAAATCTCAGCAAGTCTGATAACCCGTATCGCTTTCGATGATACAGAACCAAATCCTTAAGTCCTTTATGCTGGTGACAAAGACCACAACCCTTGCTCTGAGCTGACGATTCTTCACTCCAGCTTCCATCCTCAGAAGGATCTCTGAATTCTAACCATCTTCAACACTGGTGCTTATAAAATTCCCTTGGCACTTCTAATGACCAACAAACTCATGCGACTGACATCACCATCTTCTTCCTACCACTCCTTCCATAGAAATGGTAGTGATTGGACCCAAAGGTCCTTCCATAGAAGGTTGCCGATCCTACCGAAAAAAAAGCTAACAGACTAAACTCTGACTTCATTGGAGAACTAACAAGCTAATCTGACCATGACCTTCCAAATGATGCCCCTAAATTGACCCCAACAAAGATCCGGAATAACAACCGAACAAACTGAATCCCGCTCAATGAGATATAACCCACCAATGACTCTTAGCATACAAAATGACATATAAAAATTCTTGACGTTATAACCCAGGCAATAATATAGAACTAAACCAAACATAATACTTATCCATACTAAAACGAGATTCCAAGGCAATATAAATACTGATAATAATCAAGAAGAAAGCAAAAGATAACATACTCGCAGTAGCATCTAATGAAACCCTAGCCTCACCTGACTGACACTATAGTGCTTGGCTCCTCGCCGCTAGGACTTCTGCCCTACCCTCATGACCGTCAGTGATCCACAAAGTAACTAGAGCAGGTACACTCACTGCTCCATCCCTCAACATCGGACAATCGACCTTCTTTTTGGCCCACATGGTTGCAGTAAAAACACATCTTAGACGACCCCCGGGGGTAATCCCTACTAAAATGACCCATCTGGCCACAACTAAAACATCCTTAACCTATCTCCCTACATCCTCCCTCATGGGTCATCCTATATTTGGCACATAGGCCCCGAACCTGACGGCCTCCCAAACATGAATCCTGAGTCCTGGGTCTCTTCACCGGGCCCACTGAAATCTGAATCTACTATGGCTTCCTCTTACCGAGGTGCCTGAATAAATCTCATGCTTTCAAGATCTAGAAATCATATCATTTAGGGTCTCGCACCTTGATAAACTCACAAACTCCCTAATGTCATCCCTTAACATGTCAAGATACCTCACCTTCTTCATCTCCCATCCGCAACATATTGGGAACCAACAAAGCTCTCTCCCGGAACTTGGCAGTGATCTATGCCATAGTCTCAGACAGTCGTCTGGAGAAGGTCCTAAACTCCCTTGCAAACTGCTGCACCTCAATAGCTGGTGCAAAATTGGCCCTAAACCAGGTCACAAACTCATCCCAAGTCATTGTCTCTAGGGCTTCACCTCCTAAAGAGAAGTCTACCTCCTTCTACCATTCTCGGGCTCTGTCCTTCAGAAGACAGGAGGAAAATCTGACCTTCGACTCCTCGGGGCGGAAACTCATCCTGAAAGCGTTAGCCATATCTGCTAACCATCTCCTACTAGCAATGTAGGCCTTCTCCCTAAAGAACTCGGGATCTCCACATGCATGGAACTCACGGAAAGAAAGAGTGAGAGCTCCAACAATAACCATAACCTCAGTACGGAATGCGCCCATATGCTCATCTAGAATCCCCTCCTTGACCGTACCAAAGATCACAGGAGTCTGCTCCAAAATACCACGGGTAATCTACGACGAGATGAACTCCTGCATCCACTCATCAATTATCTCAGTACCTACACTTGAGCCTGAACCCGAACCTCCTTCTTGAGTACTCATCACCATACTAAAAAACAACATGAAATTGATCTGAACATACCTAAGAATCCTCATCCCACAGGCTTCCTAGATTCTATGAAACTCTACCCGATTTGAGTATGGATCCTGTGCTTTCAGTAGTACGAGCCCAATACTACCTTCTACATCTATCCATAACTCTCCTCAAGAATCATCCCAAATCCTCTAAGTCACCTTTTCAAAATAATACACCATGTACTCACTAAGCAGCGCAACTAAGACCACTGAAGCACTTCCTAGGCTTTCCTAGGTTTCTGACTTCACCTTACCATCAACTATTGAAGAACTCCAATAATTTCAGTTAACCACTTCATGAATACAACCACATGCAACGAAGCTTAGATAATCCTTTGAGTAATAATCTCATCCTGTAACATCCCAAAAATTATGGACCAAAAATTTCATTTATAATTAAGTGAATTGCAAAACATTAGTAACAAAATATCATTCGACCATAGCATTTGATAAAACATGTCTCGCGTTTGTAAACCAGAACATAAATCACAATAATATCAGAGTACAAATCCCAGAATGTATCATAGTGTGGAAAAAACAAGAGCATGTGTGTGATATGCCGCTACCGCGCCAACTCCTTCCCCTTGGCTGAAGAGGTACTTGAAACAACAACTAAAAACCGTAAGCATGAAACTTAGTGAGTTCCCCCAACGTACCACATACCAAATAACCATATAACATACAAATATTTTCATGCATATCTGGGTGCCCGACCTACCCCTTCGGTCCTCTCGACCAGATAATGACTAGCATATCTGGGTGCTGGTCTCCCCTTCGGTCCTTTCGACCGGATACTGACTAGCATATCTGGGTGCTGGTCTCACCCTCGGTCCCTTTGACTAGATACTGACTAGCATATCTGGGTGCTGGTCTCCCTTTCGGTCCTTTCGACTGGATACTGACTAGCATATCTGGGTGTTGGTCTCCCCTTCGGTCCTTTCGACCGGATACTGGGGACTATTTCACCCCTACCACTACCACATAACACGCATCACATAATCTATTTAGCATGGTTGGGCATGACTGCCCCTTCGGCCCTATCGACCGGTAACCTGGGGACTATCTCCCCTACTATCGCTAGCACATAGCATCATATCGTACAAACACATAAACATGACACATGTAGTGGCAACCCTAGATGAATATCACAGAGACAATCATCTAATCATACAATTCCTACTAGTGGGCCAGGATTGTGGCCTTAGACCCACCACTACTAGAAGGTAACTCACCTCGAAGTAGCTACTGAAAGTCTGTTTGCTGAGCGCCTGACTGCTGAACCGGAACTCCCCAGCTATAATTTCCATAAGCACTAAGTCAGATACTGATAACTAATCTTAGGGAAAATGACTATTTTACCCCCTGTCAAAGTCAACATCCTGGTCAAAGTCATCTTCCTGGTTGACCGGACTCGCCGAGTTGGCTCGCCAACTCGCCGAGTCCCTTCCATCTGTTCTAGTTCTACACCCGTTTCTACTCGTCGAGCTTAGCGAAGACTCGACGCGTTCTTCCTCGATGCATACATACTAAGTCCAAGTTCATCCAACTCGCCGAGTTGAAGAACAACTCGTCGAGTCTAAGGCAATCTTCATCGGACTCACCGAGTTGCTCATCCAACTCGTCGAGTCCACGACTATCTTCATAGGACTCGCCGAGTTCATTCAGTCCTTTTTCCATACAGACCTGATTTGAGCCATGCAGCGGCTCCAAACCACAGATCTAGGCTTCTAGGGCATGCTTATCACGTAAAGTTGCAAACTTTACGTGCATGACTAGCTTTAGAGGCTTCAAATGTCCAAACTAAGCTCTTAATGGGGTTCTAAGCTCAAGAGGGACCTTAATCACCAATATGACCGAAACTTAACAGTTCAAGAAGGTAATGAGAGTCCAGATCTAAAGTATAACCCAACCATAAGGTTTCTCTTCAAGGATTTGGGGTTTTAGGCCTTAAAAGCAACAATTTAGGGACAAACAAGATCTAATAGATCAATAACCAAGATGGAAACTTTATTACCATAATGGATGACCACAAATGAATGTGTTCTGGATCTAAGTCCCCTTCCTTGACCTCTTCAACTTCTCCCTTCTTCCACTTGCTCCAAAGTGCACCAAAAGGTCCCTTCACAAGGCAACAATCACTCAAACTTACCAATGGAGGCTAGGGGTTTTGATACGGAATGCTCCGAGGGTGATGGAGGCTGAGATGGGGCTATAAGGACGTTTAAATAGGGTGCAAACAGTAAGAATTAGGGTCTCCTCCTGATAGGCCTACTCGTCGAGTCCAGGCGTGGACTCGTCGAGTAGATCACTTAAAGCCCGCATCCACTTAACATCTACTTGGCGAGTTAGGGCTACAACTTGCCAAGTAGCTCTTCCCAAAATAACATTTAATCAAAAATAAATACGTACCAGGAACGGGACATTACAATTCTCCCCCACTTATCTTAGACTTCGTCCTTGAAGTCTGCTGACTCCAGAAACAACTCGGGGTAGTGTTCCCTCATCTCCTCCTCCGCCTCCCATGTCCACTCCGAACCCTTCCGGTGCTGCCACTGCACCTTCACCAACTGAACCACCTTGTTCCTCAAGGTCGTTGCCTTTCGATCTAAGATCGCAACTGGTCTCTCGATATAATTCAGGTTGCTATCAACCTGAATATCCTCTAAGGGTACAACTACTGACTCGTCCACCAAACACTTTCTCAACTGAGAAAGATGAAAAGTGTTGTGGATCTGGATAAGCTCTACTGGAAGATCCAATCGATAGGCGGCCCGACCCACCCGGGCCAAAACCCTAAAAGGACCAATGAACCTGGGGCCTAACTTGCCCCTCTTTCGGAACCTAATGACACCCTTCCAGGGTGATACCTTCAAGAGGACCATGTCACCCACCTGAAACTCCAAGTCTAAACGCCTCCTGTCGGCGTAACTCTTCTGCCGACTCTGCACAGTCTGCAGTCTACTACGAACCTGCTGGATCAACTCTATCGTCTTGAGTACCACTTCGGTGCTCCCAATGACACGCAGACCGACCTCGCCCCAACAAATCGGGGTCATGAACTTTCTCCCATAGAGCATCTAGAAAGGAGGGCGTTCAATACTCGCATGGTAACTGTTGTTATATGAAAATTCTGCTAACGGAAGATACGTATCCCAACTGCCGCCGAAATCTAGCACGCATGCCCGCAACATATCCTCAAGAGTCTGGATGGTCCGCTCACTCTGACCATCCGTGTGCGGGTGGAAGGCAGTGGTAAGATGCAGACGAGTGCCCAACTCATCATGAAACTTCTTCCAAAACCTGGAAGTAAAACACACATCTCTGTCTGAAATCACTGACACTGGCACCCCGTGCCGCGCCACTATCTCCCTGATATAGATGTCAGCCAACTTCTCGGCCGAGATGCTCTCCTGAATTGGAATAAAATGGGCACTCTTGGTCAATCGATCCACGATGACCCATATAGAATCTACTCCTCGTGCGGTCCTGGGAAGCTTCGTGATAAAATCCATCGTAATATCCTCCCACTTCCACAACAGGATTTCCAACGGCTGCATCTCGCTGTGCGGTCTCTGATGTTCGGTCTTGACCTTCCTGCAGGTCAAGCACCACTCGACGTACCAAGCCACGTCCCGCTTCATGCAGGGCTATCAATAGTCCAGACGCAGATCCCTATACATCTTCGTTGCCCCGGGATGAATGGAGCATTAGGATTTGTGATCCTCCATCAAAATCTGGCGCACGCTTCCGAGGTATGGCACCGATACCCTGCGGTGTAATGTCAATAATCCCCTGCTGTCATAGTCGAAGTAGGAAACCTAACCCACTATGCGCTCACTCTTCCGATGTTCCTCCTTCAGGGCCTCCTGCTTGGCCTCCCGAATCCGCTCCAAAAGCGGAGTCACCATAGTCATCCACATGCAAATATCCCTGATCGGCGCCGCCTTACGGCTAAGCGCATCGGCCACCACATTGGCCTTCCCCGGGTGGTAAAGGATCTCGCAATCATAATCCTTTACCACATCAAGCCACCGACGCTGCATCATGTTCAAATTTGGCTGATCCATGAGGTACCTCAAACTCTTGTGGTCCGTGTAAATGGTACACCGAACCCCGTAGAGGTAATGTCGCCAAATCTTGAGGGCGAAGACCACTGCCCCTAACTCTAAATTATGCGTCGGGTAGTTCTCCTTGTGAGGCTTCAGCTGCCTCGAAGCGTAGGCTACGACGTGACCTCTCTGCATCAACACCACGCCCAACCCCAAAATGGACGCGTCACAATATACCACAAAATCCTCCACGCCCTCTGGCAGGGCTAAGATTGGCGCCTCGCACAATCTCTATCTCAGAGCCTCGAATGCTACCTGCTGCTCAGGCCCCCATCGAAAGACTACGACTTTCTTAGTCAACCGTGTTAGGGGTACGACTATCTTGGAGGAGTCCTGAATGAATATCCGATAGTATCCCGCTAAACCCAGGAAACTCCAAATCTCGGATGGAGACCTCGGAACCTCCCATCTCATCACGACCTCTATCTTGGCCGGGTCGACCAGTATACTATTCTGGTTGATAAGGTGCCTAAGTAATTGCACCTCGCGCAACTAGAACTTGCACTTGGAGAACTTAGCGTACAAGCTCTCCCTCCTCAGAGTCTCTAAAACCTCTCTCAGATGTTCCTCGTGCTCCTCCTGCGTCTTAGAATAAACCAAGATATCATAAATGAAAACTATCACAGATCGATCCAGCATCGGTCTACATACGCGGTTCATGAGGTCCATGAACGCGGCAGGAGCATTGGTGAGCCCGAACGACATCACCACGAACTTATAATGGCCATAACGCGTCCGAAAGGCGGTCTTCTGCACATCCTCCTCTCTGACCCCCATCTGATGATAACCTGAACGCAAATCAATCTTGGAGAACCAAGATTCTCCCTGAAACTGATCAAAGAGGTCGTCAATCCTCGGGAACGGGTAACAGTTCTTCACTGTTACCTTGTTCAACACCCGGTAATCTATACACATCCGATGCGACCCGTCCTTCTTTTTCACAAACAGGATCGGGGCTCCCTAGGGTGAACTGCCTGGTCTAATGAATCCCTTATCTAACAGCTCCTGTAGCTGCGTAGACAACTCCTGCACCCCAGGTTGAGCCAACCGATACGGTGTTTTGGCTATCGGAGTAGCACTAGGAACTAGGTCAATCCTGAACTCTACCTGTCACTCTGATGGTATTCCAGGAAGCTCCTTTGGGAACACATCAGTGTAGTCTCACACCACTGGAACCTCGTTCACCTTCGCCTTACCCGCCACCCGGGTATCCACAACATACACGACATATCCCGCGCAAACCTGCTGAAGGTAGCGCCTAGCTCTCGCTGCTGAACATAATGTGGGTCCACGCTGTGGCCTCTCGTCATAGATCACCAACTCTCCCCCACTTGGGGTCCTGATTCGCACTAGCTACTGTGCACAATCTATCACCGCCCCATTAGGGCTCAACCAATCCATGCCTATAATCACCTTGTTCCCACACAATGGAATGGGAACCAAATCCACCAAGTAGCGCTCCTCGAATAACCTCAGAACGCAATCTCTGAATACCACTGATGCCCGCACAAATCGATCATCGGTGATCTCTACCTCTAAAGGGAAATCCAACATGCTTGAAGACTCAGAAAACTTCTTGCTAAGCGCAAGAGAAACAAACAATTAGGTGGCACCTGAGTCAAACAACACCTGAACAGGGATACCGTTCACATGGAACGATCCTAAGGCATATACACAGAGCACATATCAATAACATAACAACACGAAAATGAAATAGGGGGAAAGAATCATACACGTCACCACATCAGGTGCGACACGTTCCTCCTCGGTAGTCAACTGAAACGCCCGACTCCTCACCACTAGGGCCTCTTCCTTGCCCTGTCGGCCATCCGTGATCCGGAGGGTCGCTCGAGCTGGCGCCTTTACTGGCGCCGATGCTGCTGTCAACTGGGGGCAACTGGCCCTCTTGTGGCTCCTCTGGTTGCAATGGAAACATAGCAACTCGGACGTCTGTATCATAGGCGCATGGGCGGTACAATCCCTGCTAAAGAGCCCTGACTTGCTGCACTTATAGTAGCCTGTCGATCCCAACTTGCACGCTCCCTCGTGCGCCTTGCCGCATTTCCTGCAGCGGCCCCGCCCCTGTTGGCCTTTCGGCCCCGCATCTGGTCCCTTGGGCTTCTTCCCCGAAGCCCCCATAACATGATCCTCTTCCGCCTTCCTCTTCCGGATGTGCTCCAGATCTATCTCCCTCTCCCTTGCCCTGACAATCATAGAGTCTAGGGTAGAGCAAGCTGAAAAACTGACATGCTCCCGGATATCAGCTCGTAACGTGTCATGATAGCGGGTCCTCCTCATAACCTCATCTCCCGCGTACTAGGGCACCAACAACACCCTCTCCCGGAACTTGGCGGTGATCTTCGCCACAATCTCCGTCGTCTGCCTCATATCTAAAAACTCCCTAGACAGCTGCTGAAGCTCGACAGCTGGTGCAAACTCTGCCCTGAACCTAGTCACGAAGTCCGACCAGGTCATAGCCTCGACAACCGAGGCTCCTAACGAGTCACCAACAGACTCCCACCAATCCCTAGCTCGATCCATCAGACATCCTGCTACAAATCTCACCTTCGACCCATCAGGGCAGAAGCTAGTCAACTGTGCAGACTCAATGTCTGCAATCCATCACCTGGCAGCTATGGGCTCCTTTGCCCCGTGAAAATCCGGCGCACCACTGCCCCTGAAGTCCTTGAAGGACAGTGTGCAACATCTCCACTGGCCAGATTCCATGACGCTCCTGAATGCCCGAAGGTGATCCTCCATCAACTCAACTATCCCTTCCTTGATCGACCCGAAGATAATGGGGGTCGACTCAAGGATGCCGCTGGTGATCTCTGACGTGATGAAATCGCGTAGCCTCTTATCCAATGGCTCGGAACCTGATCCCGACCCGATACCTCCCCTGAATTGCCAACTTCTGGTCTAGGGCGTAATACCACCATTCTGAAACACAACATAATAAACGTCAGGAACACTGATATATCTCGAGGAATCACTACTACCACAAGTTTCCTGATCTCATCTCAGCTTTCCTTGATTTGAGTACGGATCCTCTGCTTCCACTAGTACGGGCCCATACTACCTTCCACATCTATCCGTACTTTCCTCAAGTACTGCCTTGACTCCACCAAGTCACTATTACTGCTAATAATCTCTGCTACTCCCATCCTATGCTTGCCCTAGGGAGTTCTATGACTATACCCGATCCAGTCCTCAGCTGCTGAAAGCCTCCTTATGATGCCAATTTGCCATCACCTGAATACCATCACATGTGGCAAGGCTCAGATAATCCTTCAAGTACAAGACTTGTCCCTATAACGGTTAGACTCAGACAAGAGCTGCGCAATAGGGCCAAGTCTAGCACTCTGAGATTATTCAACCTTGTTCGCATGTGACGTGACGCATTCACCTAATGGCTAACTCCCATCACTTAGAGTCCCACAAAGCACAAAGCAAGCAACATTCAGACGTAGGAGACTACTTAAACAATTCTATCCTCATAATGGGAAATTATACAAGCATACAATGCTAAGCTCATGATATCACGCATAACCTAAACATGCTATCCTACTGCTGTCTACTCAATCCTAGCATGTAATTTTCATATACTGAAGCACATAAAGCAGGCACATAAGGCATCACTCCTAGATCCTTAGTCCTATTCTAGCATGCTGTTCTACTGAAATAGATAAACATACATAAACTTGTATGGGTACATTGGGGAATACTTACTTGAGCTCGGCCAGTCGCGCACATCACACACTTTGTTCCTTCTTAAGATTCTTTACTTAACCTTTTAGAAAACATTTTTCTTTTTCAAAATCTTGTAATCCCTTGATTTGAGTTCAGACACCCCTGAAGGTGTGTCCGAATCCCTCAAACCAGGGCTCTGATACCAACTTGTAACATCCTAAATATTATGGACCAAAAATTTCATTTTTAATTAAGTGAATTGCAAAACGTTAGTAACAAAATATCATTCGACCATAGCATTTGATAAAACATGTCTCGCGTTTGTAAACCAGAATGTAAATCACAATAATATCAGAGTACAAATCCCAGAATGTATCATAGTGCAGAAAAAACAAGAGCGTGTGTGTGATATGCCGCTACCGCGCCAACTCCTTCCCCTTGGCTGAAGAGGTACCTGAAACAACAACTAAAAACCGTAAGCACGAAGCTTGGTGAGTTCCCCCAACGTACCACATACCAAATAACCATATAACATACAGATATTATCAGGCATATCTGGGTGCCCGACCTACCCCTTCGGTCCTCTCGACAGGATAATGACTAGCATATCTGGGTGATGGTCTCCTCTTCGGTCCTTTTGACTGGATACTGACTAGCATATCTGGGTGCTGGTCTCCCCTTCGGTCCCTTCGACCGGATACTGACTAGCATATCTGGGTGTTGGTCTCCCCTTCGGTCCTTTTGACCGGATACTGACTAGCATATCTGGGTGCTGGTCTCCCCTTCGGTCCCTTCAACCGGATACTGGGGACTATTTCACCCTACCACTACCACATAACACGTATCACATAATCTATTTAGCATGGCTGGGCATGACTACCCCTTCAGCCCTATCGACTGGTAACCTGGGGACTATCTCGCCTACTATCGCTAGCGCATAGCATCATATCGTACAATAACATGAACATAACACAGGTAGTGGCAACCCTAGATGAATATCACAGAGACAATCATCTAATCATACAATTCCTACTAGTGGGCCGACATTGTGGCCTTAGACCCACCGCTACTGGAAGGTAACTCACCTCGAAGTAGCTGCTGAAAGTCTGCTTGCTAAGCGCCTGACTGCTGAACCGGAACTCCCCGGCTACAATTTCCATAAGCACTAAGTCAGATACTAATAGCTAATCTTAGGGTAAAATGACTATTTCACCCCCGGTCAAAGTCAACATCCTGGTTGACCGGACTCGCCGAGTTGGCTCGCCCTCTCGCCGAGTCCCTTCCATCTGTTCTAGTTCTACACCCGTTTCTACTCGTTGAGCTTAGTGAAGACTCGGCGCGTTCTTCCTCGATGCATACATACTAAGTACAAGTTCATCCGACTCGCCGAGTTGAAGAACAACTCGTCGAGTCTAAGGCAATCTTCATCGGACTCGCCGAGTTGCTCATCCAACTCGCCGAGTCCACGACTATCTTCATAGGACTCGCCGAGTCCATCGTTCTACTCGCCGAGTTCATTCAGTTCTTTTTCTATACATACCTGATTTGAGCCATGCAGCAGCTCCAAACCACATATCTAGGCTTCTAGGGCATGCTTATCACGTAAAGTTGCAAACTTTATGTGCATGCATAGCTTTAGAGGCTTCAAATGTCCAAACTAAGATCTTAATGGGGTTCTAAGCTCAAGAGGGACCTTAATCACCAATATAACCGAAACTTAACAGTTCAAGAAGGTAATGAGAGTCCAGATCTGAAGTATAACCCAACCATAAGGTTTCTCTTCAAGGATTTGGGGTTTTAGGGCTTAAAAGCAACAATTTAGGGACAAACAAGATCTAATAGATCAATAACCAAGATGGAAACTTTATTACCAGAATGGATGACCACAAATGAATGTGTTCTGGATCTAAGTCCCCTTCTTTGACCTCTTCAACTTCTCCCTTCTTCCACTTGCTCCAAAGTGCACCAAAAGGTCCCTTCACAAGGCAACAATCACTCAAACTTACCAATGGAGGCTAGGGTTTTCGATAAGGAATGCTCTGAGGGTGTTGGATGCTGAGATGGGGCTATAAGGACGTTTAAATAGGGTGCAAACCCTAAGGATTAGGGTCTCCTCCTGATTGGCTTACTCGCTGAGTCCAGGAGTGGACTCGCCGAGTAGATCACTTAAAGCCCGCATCCACTCGACATCTACTCGGCGAGTGAGGGCTACAACTCGCCGAGTAGCTCTTCCCAAAAGAACATTTAATCAAAAATAAATACGTACCAGGAATGGGGCGTTACACATCCCAATAATGGTTAGACTCAAACGAGAGCTGCACAATAAGGTCAAATCCATCACTATAAGATTATTCAACCTTTTTCATATGTGGCTTAATATATTCACTTAATAGGTAACTTACATCACTTAAGAGTTCCGCAAAGCAAAAAGCAAGCAACATTCGTCCAGTAGCAATCCAATCCATAGAATAACCAAAGAACATTCAAACTCACATACTACAACTCATGCTAGGAACTTCCACTCTCACTGCCGGTTTCCTTATGCATGCAAATTATACATAGTACATGATCAAATAGACTGCAGAATAAAAGACTCTACCCTAGGACCACAACCACACAAGAAATTGGAAATAAGGCCAAATCAATCATTCTAGGGCTACACGATCCTAACTGTATACAATTTTTAAAGCATAAACTTAGCGATTACCGATACCAATACATATTCCCAATCTAGCATATCATCCAATGCTCCTTAGGAGACAAGGCTTTAGATATCAGGCCAATCTATCATTCAATTCCTGAAAGTATCCCTAGCCTTATCTTAGCATGCAATTCTCATAACACATATTCATAAAAAACATGTATGGTTATTCTGGGAATTGCTTACTTGAGCTCGGCCAATTGCACGCATCACACCCCCTTTATCTTTACAAAAGCCTTTTAGAAATTTATTCCTTTTTTCAAAATCATTTTAGAAACTCATTTTCTTTCAAAAGATTATCAATTCCTTAGTTTGAGTTTAGACATACCCAAGAGTGTGCCTGAATCCCCCATACTAAGGCTCTGATACCAACTTGTAATGTCCCAAAAATTATGAGGTAGAAATTTCATTTTTAATTCAAACAAACATTAAATAACTTTAAGTCAAACATTCATTATCCTATTTCTAAATATTCAAAGGTACTTTAAAAGAAAACAATTATCAGAGTACAATCCCAAAATCATCACAATGCGGAAACATGGATGGAAGCGCCGCGATCACGCCATGCCATTCCCTTTCGAACCGGAAGTACCTGAAACCATAACCATAAAAACTGTAAGCACAAAGCTTAGTGAGTTCCCCAAGATACCACATACCATACATACCATTGGGCCTAACCCGTATATTGGGCCCAACCCACCATAATGGGCCTAGCCTACCAAACCAATGGGCATAGCCCGATGATACAAATGCAAAAGTCACAAAGATAGTTAGCACCTACATAAAATACAATGGGCCTAGCCCTTCCTAATCCATAGGCCTAGCCCAACATACAAATGGGCCTATCCCATCATATAATGGGTCTTGCCCAACATACAAATGGGCCTAGCCAAACATACCATGCAAGAGTCACAAATACATCTAACATAACAGAACCTAGTGGGCCGACATTGGTGACTTCGACCCACGAGTACAGTGAGGAGACTTACCTCCGCTGATGATAACTGAAACAACACTCGATCCACGGCAGACACTTCTACTCATGTTAAAAGAAAACCAAAAACAAACCCAATCAATAAATAGGGTTTATCCCAAACCCATGGTCTAGTTCATTGCTTATCAACATAAGCGTAAGAGACCATTTTGCCCTTTTTATACAAGCCTACCTAGAATAAGCCCAACTAGACTTAACCCAAGACCCCTAATAGCCTAAGGCCCAAAATAGACCCATTGGGATTCTACATAGAATGCCTGGCGTTCCTCCCTATGACGTCTGGCATCCAAACGCTGAGCATTCACATGCAGATGCCTGGCGTTTTCTCGCTCTTCACCAACTTCTAAACCAATAACTTAATGGATTAAGATATAAAGTCCAAACTTTAGATCCATTGCTAATAGAACGTCTAAATCCATAAAGTTGCAAACTTTATGGCTATACATGGTTATAATGAGCCCAAAAGCTAAAACTCTAACTCCTTAACCCATTAAAACACCTCAAAACTTGCATGGAGTGAAAAGAAGGTCCGAGATCACACTTTTAAAACTTGATCTACCGTAAAACATCCAAAAGGACAACTATTTTGGTCTAAGGTATCTCCTACCCAAAAGACCAAGAAAATAAGGATAATAAGCATATAATTATAACATAAAAAAGATCTAGAAATATGATGATCAAGTTCAGAACTTAATACCATAAAATGATGCTCCAAGATGTCAAGAGTCCAGATCCACAATCTAGAGAGCAACCACAATAATCCAAAGATATTCCTTTTCTTATCAAGAACACTCAATGATACCAAAAAGATGAACCAAGGCTTCAAACTCTCTTATACACTTAGAGTTTTCAAAATGTGGATGGAGGCTGGAGTGGAGAGGGGTTTTGAGGCCATAATGTTATTTAAATAGGGTGCAAACCCTTAAAAAATTAGGGTTTGGTCTCAGTGTGTGAATGTCTAGTGTCCATCATAGAACACGTAGCGTTCTATGCCAAACACCTCGCATTCTATGCCAAACGCTTGGCATTTGGACCAAAGAGCCAAAATCTAACACAACAAGGGTCTAAAATGAAAAGTACTTTGAATCGAGTGTTACAATTACATAAGATGACTATCTACACACTGAAGCTGATAAAGCTTGAGGAATTGACACTGATGGTAACGCTGACGCTGACGCTTACAATTAGCATCTAGGGTGTTTGACTCATAAGATCATAAGGTGTGACCTTACAATCTCCCCCAACCTGATGATGTTTAAACTAATCTTCAGTAATGTAACACTTGGATCTTGGTATGTTCCTTATTTTCCTTTTATGTTTAATTTGTTGCAATATTGGTCCTTGGAGTAGTATGCATGGTGTACCACATGCCGCACTTAGCATACTAGCTGAAAAGCTAGTATGTCAGGCGTACCACATGGTACACTTAGCGTACTAAGGTGATTTTGTTCGCGGATGCGAGGGCTCGTATGCTGGGTGTATAAGGGTTAAACTTAGCGTACTCGGAGGATATTCGAACCCTAATTAAGGGTGTTTCACCCTATATAAAGATCTTAAGTCCCTAGGGCTAGTCTCTTTACCAACCTCCATTGCCCTAAAACCCTAAAATCGACCTTTAGCCTCCATTATTGTGCTTTTGAGCTTTTGAGAAGAACTTGGTGCTTGTTTTGCTCATGTTGAAAAGATTGAAGAAGATTAATGGTTTAAAGCTTAGTGTAAAACTTAGAGATCCGGAATCATCACTCATTTTGCAATCCTTTTGAGGTATCAAGTTCATACCTTGGATTTTGAATGCTTAGATCACTTTATGTCTTGATTTTCATGATTTTGGTCCCTTTTTGGGTTGGTTAATGAGACATTGTGGGACTTGTCCTTTTAGATTTGAGCATGTTATGAGGTTATTAGGCATAAAGTGTTAGATTAATGTCTAAGTCCATAACTATAATTGGTAAGACTTTACCCGACCCGACATGGTCCATTTGGGTTGCATGGCATCATGCATTTGGATAGACTATAACTAGAGAAATAACACTTAAGGATTATTTAATATATTATAAGTTCTAATATATTAATAGGATTATTTAATTAGTATTGATCAAGAATTAATTTAGAATTAATTAAGTGATCAAAAGAAGACTAATTAAATATATGGGTTGATTGTGTAAATCATCCATACTTGCATAGTGGGCTAATGCTCCATGGATTATCAAGTTGGGCTAAAACCCATAGGATTATCCATGGATGCTCCATGGTGTATTTGAACCCATGGATCCAAGGAAATGGAAAGCCATGAAAATTAAGGGTTTACACTAATTGTAACACTATATAAAGATCATATTCTTGGGAAAATCGGCACTATGAGTGAGTGATAGGGCTAGCCGATTTTCATTAAGTGTGGTGTTTCTCTCTAAGTTATTCCAAGTGTATTTGGTGTTGTGTGAACCATTTGAGGTGTCACACTTAAGGCACTAGGCACTGAAGCTTCATGAAGACATTCTACATCAAAGAGGTATGTATTCTATCTTGTTATATTCATTTTTTTGTATGTTAGATTAGGATAATACCTTGGATGTTCATATTTGCATGTATAATAGAGAAAACATAGATCCAAGGTATTTAGGGTTGCATGTACACTTAGGAGTGTTAGAATGCTCAAAACCCAACATAAAGGTGAAAGCTTTATGGGGTTTATGGTCACATGCATGTATTAAGTCACCTATTAAGTCCTTCTTAGCTTTAAGATCTTCATTAAGCTATGCGTGCACGTAAAGTTAGCAACTTTACATTATAAATTAGCTCAAGGAAGTAAGATCTAGGGTTTGGAGTAAATCCTTCATGGATTAAGAGCCATAAATGCATTTTGGTTGAATGGGTGAGTACGCTCGGCGTACAAACTTGTATATGCCACATAAAAGCTTAGTACGCCCTATGTAGTTAGCTTGATGGGCTTCACAAATTGGATATTCGGTTTGGGCCATTCTCTTGGACTTAGAAGTTTAGGGCTTGTTGGGCCATCTGAATTCTCGTGGTTTTGGGCTGGTAATATGTTGGACCTTGGGTTCAGGCCCATGGAAGGGGTTGGGCCCAATTTTCCAAATTGGGCCTTTATTTGGGCCTTGAATGGCTAATTAGGATTTGGCCTTTAGATTGTAACTTGGGGCCTTAGTCTTGGACCAAACTAGGTAAGGGGTAAAATGGTCTTCTTACCCTAATTATGGATTGATAATTATGGGTTGGAACTTGTTGTGACATGTTCCACAGGGGTTTGGATGCTGGATGATGGATCTGTCTAGGAGGCTTCCCTGAGAACACAAACACAAAATAATCGTTAAAGGACGTCTGGGAGTTCTCCCGGGACGTCGCTCCGACGATCAAGTTAGTTTTCTGGGTGAGGTAATTTTAGGGTAATGTTTCTGAGAGAGAAGATGGATCCTTTCCTTGAGGCAGAAGAGATCCTTTTATACCTGTTTCTAACGGATCGTGGGCACCTCGTCCGATGAGTGTGACACGTGGCCTCCTCTGACTGGGAGGATGACGCCCATGTTAACTAACTAACTGGTGACGTCAGTTCTGGGCGTCACCTAAGCTTCTTGTCACGTCCTGACTGGTCGTGAGTGAATGGTCGTGAGTGAATGATAATATCACGAGGGATATTCGTCCCTCATGGAGGGTAACAAACTGCCACCTCGGTGCTGGACTGCCTTGGCCAAGGTCCTGAAGAGATACCATCTCGTTTATGCTTTTCGTTACATTTAACGTGGCTGTTCATGGTAAAGTTAATAAAATCAAATTATTAATTTGATGTTATTTGGTATTGATAGCTTGGGGATTTGTTAGACCAGTAGCCAGAGATCTTTTAGTGTGTTTAACAGTTTGAGGTGAGTTTCCTCACTAAGTTTAGTGGGTCGAAGGAACCAATGCCAACCCGTGGTTATGCTATGTTAGTATGCTAGTTGTTTGTGTGACTCTTGCAAGTGTCATGTACTTGTATGCTTACTCGGCGGGGCTGATGACCATTTTGTACGGTATGTATCATTGTGATGGAATGGATTTGGGTGAAAACCGTCACCATAGAGTGGAGAATTGTTTTCCACAGTTTGGTAATCTCCACAAAGCGAAGAATTGTTTTCCACGGTGTAGTAATCACCACAGAGCGGAGAACTTTTTTCCACTGAGCAGACGTTGGGCAGGCCCAAGCCCATGATTTTTTTTAAGTTTTTTAACATATTTAAAGGTAATGATTCATGTTTTAGGGTATTTTCATAACCTCCATCACATCTAGAACTCCTTGAGAGCAAGCATATCCTCCCTATTCATGATTTGAACTCCTCCTCTATCCTTGAACCTATTTTGGGTGCTTTTGGTGGTGATTTGATAAAGATTGAAGATCAAGATAGTTCTTTTGGTTTCCAGGAAGATTTTTTCAAGTTTGGATACAAGGGTCACTCTATTTTGGACTATTGTGAGTATAAAGTTCATATCTTGCTCTTTAGTTATTTATATCCTGTCATTTGTGGTTTTTTGGCACTATCGGTCCATTTTATGGGTGATTTTGGAGTTGAGTGGACTTCAACATCTTGTGATCAGTTTGGAATACTTCTTGGACCTCATAGACTAGGAAAGTTATGATCTTTTGCCTTCCCTTTAAGCCCTGCAAGTTATGTTGGTCCTTTAGGTCATTTTGGTATATTAAAGTTTATATCTTGGAAGTTTATGGCATCATTATGGATAAAGTTGGAAACTTTATCCATCTAGACATCATATTGATTCAGATTTGAGGGTTAGAGACCTAGACTTAATGGATTAAGTTGAGAATGATGCATTCTTTGTCCCTTTGAGACTTACAGTTTAGATTTTTTGTTGTTTAGATGTTCCTAATGGATAAAGTTGGAAACTCTATCCGTTATGAAGCAATAAGGTACCAGATCTGAAAAGTTGGAGGATTGGTCTTAAGGGTTAAGTGCTTAACCTGTTAAGTTGTTGGGACCAGTTCCCACAGTGTGGCATGTTGCTTGCCACGACGTGGTGGCGAGTTTCACCGCAACTGTTTCGTAGCATGGCTTCCATGGCACGGTTAGTGGTTGGACACAACGCGGTGGCTGGCCATTGACCATTGACTTGGGTTAAATGTGTTTTAGGTACTTTAGATGATAACGGGATGGAAAAGGCATGATTGTACATACCCACCCATACTTTTTGTGATTCCACATAATTATGATACTCTTATTCTGGGTGATTGTATTTGATACTTATGGTTTTTATCGACTTGGGTTTTGTAACAAATGATATTTTACCTAAAATAAAATTTATTTTTTTTTGGTAAAAATGGGGAGTTACAGAACAACCTAAAGAATAACAATATTTCCATAACCCTTATTTTCCAAGAAATTCCTAAAGATCTGATCTTGCAAGTTGGTATGATGGGTACGAGAAAAGAAATATAGGATGACATTAAAACTCAACACCTCGGTGCAAATAAAGTAAGGGAGGCATGTTTTCAAACTCTAATTACTGAGTTTGAAAATATAAAGATGAATGATATATATATATATATATATATATATATATATATATATATAGAGAGAGAGAGAGAGGGAGAGGTAGTGTTAACAAATTCAGAAGCCAACTATCAGGAATTGCGTCAAAAGGTAAGGATTGATCTTAAGTACAATGTTATAAATGTGATAAGTTTGGCCACTTTTCCTCTGAATGCCTTGATCAGAAAGCTAAACAAGTTAAGGTGCATGTAGCCGAAGTCGATGATCATGACCCATAATTGTTCATGCTCAAGACTCTCTATGATGTTGTACGTCTAAATGAAGAAAGTGTGATATCGAGTATGTATGAAGGCGACATATGGTATGTAGAGAATGGAGAAAGCAACCATATGATAGGTAATCGATCTATAATTTTTTTACTAAAATCTACAAACAAATAAGAGGGATAGTGAAATTCGGTAATGAATCATTTATTGAGAACCGAGGTAAAGGCTTCATACTTTTGAAGGGGAAAGAGGTGAGAAAAAACTACTAAATGATGTTTACAATATCCTAAATATTAAAGCCAATATAATTAGTTTGGGAAAAGCAACCAAAAGTGGGTGTGAAGTTTCTATGATAGTTGATTGTCTATTCTTGTTTGATAGCAACATTTTTCTTCTATTATAGGTCAAGAGATCGTTAAATATACTTTACAAGACCAAAATTTCGGAGGGAAAACCAATATGTTTACACAACATAAATAATGAGCCAAGGTGGTTGTGGCATTCTAGGCTGAGGCATGCTAACTTCGACATGATCATGATGATGAATAAGAATGAGTTAGTCATGGTTTTACCACTTATCTCATGAAGCAATCAACTATACAGATCTTGCTTGGTTGGAAAACATACATAAAGAACTTTTCCCAAGACTTCACTATATCGAGCTAAGAAGACTTTGGAGCTCATTCATGGAGACAGTTTTGGACCAATATCACCATATATAATTGCAGGGAATAGGTATGTTTTCCATCTAATTGATGACTACTCATTTTTAGGTGTTATCTCGTGAAGGAAAAGAGCGATGCAATAATATATATTTCAAGAATTATAAAAATGAAGGTTGTAAACAAAATAGAAAATACTATACGGGTACTCTGAATACATAGATGTGGTGAATTCACTTCGAGAGAGTTTGATAAACTTTACGATGATCATGGGATGATAAGACATACCATGGATCCATACACGCTAGAACAAACAACGTGGTGGAAAGATTAAAACACACCCTTCTTGAGATGACATGAAGCATGTTGAAGCCAAAGCAAGTTCCTAATTACCTTTAAGGAGAAGTTGTGCATCACACAAACTATATTAATGAGGATGGACTATCAAACTACCAAAAAGACAAGAGTAATCCAATGTGGATGAAAGCTATGGAAGAATAAATTAACTTGATTGAAAAGATACCACGTGGGAACTAGTCTAGATGCCAATTAATATAACCATCATTGGATAAAAATGGGTGTTCAAGGTCAAAAGATATGAAAACAGCTCCACAAGTACAAGACAGGGATCATGGCAAAAGGCCACCTTCAACAACTGAGTATTGATTATAAATAGGTATTCACTCTAGTAACACGTATCAAAATGATTTGAATACATACAATTCTTGTGTAACACCCAAAGTCAGAAAGGCCAAGAAAGGAAAGGAAACCCTAAGTTTAAGGGACGACTCGTCGAGTCCAAGGAGGAACTCAGCGAGTCCGAGCGGGATCCGGGTCAAGGAGTAAGTGACCGACTCGGCGAGTCGGCTAAGGAGACTCGGCGAGTCTGGTCTGAGCGAGGTAAACCCTAAATCCAGGACTTGGACCCTATTTAAGCATCTCATTCTCTTCCCTAGGGCTCCTTTACTGCCTCTCTAACCCAAAACACTGAACCCTCAGCCCTATTGTTACTCTTTCAAGCTTCCAAGCCATTTTTGGGTAATTTGAAGGAAGAGGGAAGAGGGAAATCATTGAAGCTTCAAGGATTGGCCTTAGATCCAGAGTTTGTGGAACCTTTCAGAGTTATTGAAGGTACTAAGTCGTTTCCTTCATTTAGATCTATTCTAGTTATGAGTTTTGGGGCTTTTAATCCATGTTTTAGATATTCATATGAGTTAGAAACCAGATCTGAGGTTGCTACTTCGGATCTAAGCTCATTTTGTCCTAGTGAAGCATAAAGTAACTGCCCTTGAGTTGATTATAAAGCCTCATTGCCTTAAACCCTAGTTGATGGTGTGTTTAGCCTAGATCTCCTTCTCTACACATAAAGTTTGCAACTTTACATGAGGAATAGGCTTGGGAAGGGCAGATCTACATTTTGGAGTCCATGCATGACTCAAAATTCCTCTGCATGTATGAAGATCTGAATGGACTCGGTGAGTCGTTTGAGTGGACTCGGCGAGTAGCATGAAGATTAGGAGGAACTCGACGAGTGGGATGAGCAACTCGTCGAGTTGGATGAAGATTGCCTTGGACACGACGAGTCAGGACGCGAAACACCAAACCCTTCGAGTTGAGACTCGAATCAGTGAGTCGAGTGGAGACTCGGTGAGTTGGACAGGTCAGGACTCGGAAATCGGTAGACTCGGTGAGTCATGGACTGACTCAGCGAGTCGAGTCGTGAATGGAAGGACTCTGAGCATATGAGCTCGACGATTCAGTAGGCTGACTCGGTGAGTAGGGTTGACATTGACCAAGACTTTGATGTTGAACAGAGTTGACTTAGTTGACTTTCGGAGGATAGTTAGACTAAGTGTTGCATTGATATTGGTAGCTCGGGGAGCTAGTGGAGCAGGAGTTCAGAGAGTTTCCGGGCAGCAGCTAGAGGGGTTATCAGCAAGTTCAACAAGTGCTGGTGAGTTTCCCTTTGTGTGAATGGGTCTAAGGCCACAATGCCGGCCCATGTAGTTATGAGTAGAAGACCCGGGGGTTAGCCCTAGGCACAATATGCTAGTAAGATATTCGGGACGAGGTCCAATGATAATGGGCGGGTGCCCAAGGATTTGTTTATATGACAGTTTATACTTGTTGTCTGTGTGATACATGTATGTGCCTGGTAGGGAGGTGAATGTGGGCGAGGTCCCGTATCTCACCAATAGCAGATTGTGGATGGTGTTCTACATCTCATTAGTAGTACCCCAAAACAAAAAGAATTGAGAAAGAAAAGAATTTTGAGAAAGAAAACAGTTTTAGAAAAACAAAACAGTTTTAGAAAAACAAAAAGAATTGAGAAAGATAGGTTGTAAAAAGAGAGTTTTGAGAAACAAAACAGTTTTAGAAAAACAAAAAGAATTGAGAAAGAAAAGAATTTTGATAAGAGAAAAGGGTGTGGTGCATGCAATCAGCCGAGCTCAAGTAAGTACCCCAAAATACCTATAGAAGTTTATGTTATGATTATCAGTTAATAGAACAACATGCTAGATTAGGACTAAGGATCTAGGGAGGATGCCTTATGTGGCTGTTATATGTGCTTTGAGCTACATGATAGTGCTGTTTAGACAGTAGTAGGAAACCCTATTTAGGTTAATGCCTGAGTTTATGAGTTTGTGTTGCATGCTAGTACGGATTCTTGGTATGATATTATGATTGCTTGAGTATGTTATGGTTAGATTTTTCCCCTTGTTTGAATGCTGCTTGCTTTGTGCATTATTGGATTCTGAGTGATGGGAGTTAGCCATTAGGTGAATACGTCACATCACATGTGATTAGGGTTGAATAATCTTAGAGTACTGGATTTGTCCTTATTGCGCAGCTCTTGTCTGAGTCCAACCGTTGTAGGGACGAGTCTTTTACTCGAAGGATTATATGAGCCTCGTCACATGTGATGCTATTCAGGTAATGGCTAATTAGCATCACAAGGAGGCCTTCAGCAGCTGAGGACTGGTTTGAGTTGAGTCAGAGGTTTCCCTATGGCAAGCCTAGGATGAGGTAGTGCTGGGAACAGTAGTAGTGGAAAAGGGACCTGGTAGAGTGAAAGCGGTTCTTAAGGAAAGTATGGATAGATGTGGAAGGTAGTATGGGCCCGTACTACTGAAAGTAGAGGATCTGTACTCGATTCGGGAAAGGCCGAGACAAGACCGGGAACCTGGTAGTGTGTGTGTTTGGTCTCCCATCATGGATAAGTATTCTGAAAGTAGTTTTGTTATATTTTTAGCATGGTGACGTTGCGAGAGAGACCAGTGGGCGGATTAGGTGCCGAAGAGGGATCAGATTTGGGTTCAAGAGACGAGCAGCTTGAGGAACGAATGAAGGAGTTAATATCAGCTGAGGTTACACGTAGCATACTAGACCAGACTCCTATGATCCTTGGCACGGTCAAGGAGGGTATAATGGAGATCTTGGATGAGAGGCTGGGAGCCTTCCATACCGAGATGATGGCTTTGATGGGAGCGCGTACCTTGACATTTCAAGAGTTCAGGGCTTGCAGGGCACCAGATTATCATGGGGCTAGGGACCCTATCGCTAGCAGCAGATGGTTGGCTGATGTTGCCAACACATTCCGTACGAGTCGGTGTCCCGAGGGGGAAAAGGCCAGCCTCTCTTCCTGTATTCGGAAGGACAGAGCTAGGGATTGGTAAGAGGAGATTGGTCATGCCATTGGTGATGATTCCGCGTTGGACACGATGACTTGGAGCGATTTCTCGGCCAGGTTCAGGGCGGAGTTTTCTCCGATTATTGAGGTGCAACAATTGACATGGGAGTTTCAGGATTTGACGCAGACCACTGAGACTGTGGTGGAGATCACCGCCAAGTTAAGGGAGATGGCTCTTCATGTACCACAGTATGTCGCGGATGAGGAGATGAAGAAGGCCCGATACCATGAGATGTTGAGGGATGACATCAGGCAGTTTGTGAGCAGGTCCAGCTGCAAAACGTTGGAGGATATGATCGTGCGAGCTAGAGAGAGAGATATTGATTTGGAGCAGATACGGAAGAGGAAGCCAGATGAGATTCAGGCAGCCGCAGGCTCGGGAAAAAGGCTCAAGGGGTCGGATTCGAGAACGAGGGATTACCGGAGCCGTGGCCGATACGGAAGGTGCGGCAGGACGCACGAGGGTGCATGCAGTAGTGGTAGTGGCAGAGATTCGGGCTGCTTCAAGTGCGGCCGGATTGGTCGTTTTAGCAGGGATTGTACTGATACCACCTCAAAGGGATCAGACTTGGTATGTTTCCACTGCAACCAGCGGGGCCACAAGAAGGCCTAGTGCCCCAGTTTGTTTTCGGCAGGACGGGTGATGGCACCTGCCCCTGCAACTTTGAGGATCACAGACGGCCGTCAGGGCCGCGTAGAGGCACCTGCGGTAGGAGGTAGGGCTTTTCAAATGACTACTCTGGAGACGCGAGCAGCACCAAACGTTGCTGGTATGTGACTTTGGTTTTTAGTTCTTTTATTTGTGCATGATTATATTGTTATGGTTCTGCATCATTATCGGTATAAGTATTTTATTTTGTGCGGCTTGCTTGTGATCGAGTTATATACCATCTGCATACCTTGGATATTTGAATAGTAGTTAAGGGATGGGTTCTATTAGAGAAGGTTACTTAGGGTGCAGTAACTGTAGCATGCCTTGGAGGGACTTGGTATGTCTCGCTAGTTCAGAGCCGAATAAGTTTTAGAAATGGACTGGTTAGATCCTTAGCTATGGTAAGCTTGGGGTTCCTTAACAGATTGATTATGGAATGGTAGCAAGGATCGGGGATTCTTTCGATCATTGAAAAGTGAGGAGTAAGCAGGATTGAAGTGGGGGAGAATCCTCCGAGTGTACAAGGGTAAGAGCATGCAAATCCAGAATCGCGATCTCTGAGAAGGAAAATAAGTAGTAGAACGTTTGATGGATTGAGGAGTTTAGGGTTAGGAGTTTGAGAAACTCCCCATCAGATAGTGCATGTAGTGGTAATGGTTAGTACATGGTTGAGAATTCAGGTTGAAGGATTGCCTGTAGGACTCGAGTGAGTTGGAAGGAGGATCTTGAGAACTGATAGCATGCGGTGCTTTCGTATTAGCGGTCAGTGGTAGAAAGTGTTGTAAGACTACAGGACAGCCGTAACATCCACTAGCAGCAAGTGATGGAAGGTGATGTAAGACTGAGGGTAAGCAGTAGCATTCCATAGTTGCTTCGCTGGCGGAGTTATGGTGAGGCCCTTATCTCCTAGTGATCAGATAGGGATTAGGAATGGGTAGTGGATGAGAATAGTATGGATCTTTCCTGCATAGCCCTTGAGAGGTGAGACCTTGGGAGAGGCCGCTCCAGGATGTAGTTGGGTGAGACCCGTGGTTGAGGCCCGTATGAGAGTAGCAATATAGGTGAGACCTGAGAACAAGGTTGCTCAGTAATATGATTGGGTGAGACCCGTGGGTGAGGCTCGTGCGAGAGTGGTTAGATAAGTGAGACTAGAAGGATAGAGGCGGGTGAGACCCGTGGGCGAGGCTCATGAGTTTTAGTAGCACAAGTGGGACTTGGTAGTGACCGTAGTGTCGGATAGGGGATCGAGGATCCCAGGATTGTAGTGCCTGAATGGCAGAATAGATTGAACAGTTATAGGTAGTCGAAGTTCTTCGAAAGTCGCTTGGAGCGACTAGGAGCTGTGTTGGGGCTAGTGACCGGTGGGAGCCGATAATACCGATATTGATAGATTGATAGAGACCAGGGTGGTCTCGGTTCATCCGGAAGGCAGATAAGGAATAGCAAAAATTTTCAGTTAGAAGCAGTGCTGCTAGGCAGTCTATGGTGGAATTCAGTTAGTTGATCGAGGGGCGCTCAACACCAAGTTATGGTTGTAAGAAGGGTCCAGCGGACACTATCGTAGTTAAACGCTTAGAATCCTAAACACATAAGGTTTCGAGATCCGGTCGGCAACAGACCATAGATCCGAACAAATCATATCATGCGCAAAGCATTTAGCACATAAAAGCAATTTAGGCATTATTCCCAAAATAAGCTAGTGCTCACACCTCACAATCATCGCTTAGCATTCTAAGTTTAAGTCTAGAAATAAATCCATATTCCTAGTTCTCTTAAACTAATGCTCTGATACCAACTGTGACATCCCCAAAATCACGGCCAGAAAAGACCGATTTTGTTTATGCTTTATAAAAATCAGAGTACTTCATTTTATAAAAAGGTTGCGGAATTTGTTCCCAGAAAAACATGGTAAAAACGTTATTAAAACATTTTCGAAGAAACGTATTTATTTTATTTTAAAATGTTTGGGATGTCATCGTTAATACCGAAACATAAGCATAAACAGAACTTACAATAATTTACACTAGTGATCTACATCTCTTTTAAATCTCTCAGTGTGATGTCACTTCACTTCGTCACCTGTGATATACATAAACTGAGTGGGTCAGGTTGGGAAACCTGGTGAGTACATAGGGTTTTCAACCCACAATAATATAATTACTATGTTCAATCAAACAATCAACCCAATTATCCATCCCCATTATCTTCTTTACTCTTTAAGGATTTAACCTAAGAGTCATCTATCCTGCATTCGTTTATTCCGAAGTCCCTTACCTCCAGGGTTATAGGACTGACACTAAATCCATAGCTGCCAATGTTCGTTCATAAAGCACTATTTCCATAGCTGCTATAGTCTATTCATCGGGTACTAAATCCATAGCTACCAGTGTTTATCTAATAGGCACTAAGTCCATAGCTACCAATTCCTTAACAGGTACTAAATCCATAGCTACCGGTGTTTGTCCAATAGGTACTAAGTCCATAGCTGCCGATGTTTATTAGTTAGGCACTAAGTCTATAGCTGCTAATGTTTACTCACATCATCTTTTATCTCTCACCATTCATCTACCCGTATCATACCCGACATATTTGTGTATATAAAATACGTATACGGTTTAAATCATCTAAAACATGTATAAAAACGTTCATCCAACATAGACAACAAGTATACAGATAATATGCACACATAGCATGTAGTTTATATAAAATACTTCATATCTATGTGTAAGATGAAAGTAACTATGCACTCACCTGAGAAGGTGGTGACTCGGTACTCGGATAGCGCTTCGTTTACTTTAAAATAATTTCCTTTGATGAAACCTAATATTATCACCACTAGATTTTAGTCTAATATTACCGTCACTAATTATTAGTCTTATTATTATTATATAAGCGTTTAAACAATACTTTCCAACTACTATGTACAGACAGGGGCCAGACATAAAACACCGGTGGGCAGGACCATTTTGGCGTATAGCACTTCTGAAATCCAACAACCCTATGCGGCCTTTTAAACCAGATTCCCCGTACCGCGAGTAGTTAAAAGATATTATAACGGCACTTATATAAGTCATAATAATAGCTCAAATATTTATTATAAATTTATAATAACAATACTAATTTTAAATATAAACTATATTTAAAATAGGGTAAGCATAACTTACTTTCAAGGGGATTTTAGCTAGGAGTCGGGCTCTGCAGGGGCAGAACGTCGTCGCTGAATCTTTCTAAGAAAGATTCGTGCAGCGCTTCAGCGCTCACCTTACTATACTAAAACTACAGAAAGAGAAGTCGAATCACGAGGGACCGAAATGCTCGGGGGATAAGGAGAGAAAGACTCTTGAATCAAGAGAATGGTGCAAGAAATATGAGAGCCCAAGGCTCTTATTTATACTAATTGAATTTTCAAAAACTACCCTCCATAATTACTTAATGACCTTTTAGTTATATAAAGAACTAAACACCCCTCTATAATACTATTTTAAATGGATTTAATGATATTTGTACTAAACTAATGTCGAAAGAACTCAACATTAGTCTTATAATGACCGCATCGTCGATACCTTTCTAATGATATATACATATGTATGTATATGTGTACGTATACATGATTTATACTTTATTTTAATACGTAAATATGCTATTATAATTTGTAACTCGTTCATACGAACTCCGTTTTTGACGTTCTTTATATCCACGCGTAGGTGGAGACGTACTCTACAACTTTCGTTTAGACTCCGTCGGCTAATTTTGAATTTTTTTTTAAAGTTATATTTTTAACAGGCCGGGACAGGATTGGTCCATTAAAATCTCATAACTTCTTTATCCGATGTCCATTTTCGTCTGTCTTTTTATCGTTATGCTACTAATAACGAGATCTTCGATTCTTGTTTAGGTTGTGTCGGCTAAAAATCAATCGATCTAAAATTCGAATTTCGGGCTATACACCGCTAATCCGAAACTTCAAAAAATCATAACATCTTCATACGAAGTCAGATTTGGGCGTTCTTTTTATCGATGTTCTTAGTTTAACATATTCTACAACTTTCGTTTAGAGCGCTAAGGCTAAATCTCTCTCTCTATCATAAATTTACTATTTACGCTTCCCGGCGCCGTGCCGGTTCCGACGCGAAACTTCGACGGGTCATAACTTCTTCGTTATAACTCGGATTTCGGCGTTCTTTATATGCACGGAAACCTTGTGACATATTCTACAACTTGGTTAAGATTATTTATTCTAAATAATCTTTTTGTCAAAAAGTCGTTTTCGACCCCTATTGCCTTTAAATTGACTAGCCCGGATCTGCGGGCGTTACAATTATCTCCCCCTTAGGATGATTACGTCCCGGAATCATCAACGAAAAAAGGGCTCGTATAATGACTCCATACATCATCTCTTCATCCTAGGTAATAATTATAACTTCTATATTCCTTCAAGTCTATCTCTTAGACTCATTGACTGTAAGCAATACTCGATCGTGCACCTGCTTTCTACCTCAGGCTAGACTTCAAATTATGGCCTATCATCATGTGATGCACGTTTAGACTTAGGTCTCTTAGAGTTAAATTCTAAAATAGACTATGCCTTCCTTCATGTTCTAATGTGATATAATCACACTTTAATATGTAGTGTTTCTGGCTACCAACTTCTTTAACAACGAACGCGATACTTCTATTGATCGCTTTGATTTCAATTGTTTGGTTTAAGTCGGACGCTACATTGAACTTGGTTCCCTGAACCACGCAACATACTCATCGTAGTCGGACTCAATTTGGTATGACCACTAGGATCGGAAATCAACAATCTTTTTAGTCATTATCGAAACGATGGTAATGACATACTTGAAAAAAAACGAAATCAATTACCAGCTTCTTGGTAACCTTGTGACTTTTCCTGATCCAAGTGTGAGTCCTGTGCTTCCGGTAGTATAGGCCTCTACTACCATTCACACCTATTCATACTCGTCCCAAGTATTGTCTCGCAGTTTCCCAAGTCACCATAAAGCAATTCATACAATCATTCAACACATCAGATAACAAAACGAAGGTTTTATATCATTTCTTGAAACGATTACATAGGTGTTCAAGTTCACCCTAGACTATGCCTCTACTAGGCTACATCATACGAAACTATGACTACTGCATAATCCGATCCTCGGGTAAGAAGTCCTCATTCTTGATTCCTCGCATGGTTCTCTGCTTCGTCGAGGATCATGTGAAATGCCCTTGGCCTTGGTGGCATTTCTGGTCTTGCTGCTTTATTTTTCCTTGGGCAGTCTCTAGACATGTGCCCCTTGCCTCCACATCCATAGCATACTTTGTCATTATCAGTGCAGTCTTTGGAATAGTGACCAGTCCTCCCACACTTGTAACAAGTCACTTCTTCGTTGCACTTTCCACCATGCTTCTTCTTGCATCTATCACACCATCTTGCTTCACCTCCATTTGCTCCTCCAAGCTTTGAGAATTTGCTTTCCTTGTTCGGCCTCGAAGATCCTTCAAACTTCCGCTTCTCTCCTACCTTATCTTTTTCTAGACCCTTTTCTCTTATCTGGGCCTCTACGTTCTTAGCTGCCCTAACAGCTGCTTTCAAGGTAGTTGTCATTTTGACCATTGGGCCAAAGTCAATGGGCAGTCCGTTAGCAAACCTATCAATCTTGGAGAGTTCAGTAGGCACCAAGTAGGGGAATAGCTTCATCCTTTCGGTGAATGCGGTGGCATACTCGTCAATACTCATCTTCTCTTTCTTCAGGTTCTGAAACTCGTTGTTTAGGTCTATCAGATCTACCTCCGAGCAGTACTGCATTTTCAAATGCTCCAAAAACTCTTCCCACGACATCCTTAAGGCTTCTCCTAATGGCATCGTATCTGCCAATAGCTTCCACCAGCTCAAGACTCCAGCTTTCAGCTGTATTACTGCGAAGACAGTCTTTTGTTTCTCATTACAGCTGCAGCTCTCAAACACCATCTCCATCTCAGAGATCCAATCCATAATCTCAATCGGCTTCGGGCTTCCTGAGAGACTTGGGGGTTTCGCACCCAAGAAATTCTTGTATATCTGCCCATCCTTGTTGTTTCTCCCTTCAGGGCTATCCCTTTGCTCACCTTGAGTCCCTACTTGACTCACTTGGCGACTGTAGTTCCCTTCCTCAGATTGCTCGGGAACTGGCTCCATCGGTTCAACATGTACGGTAGGTTCATCCCTGTTCAACATTTGTCTCATTTCTTCCCTTTGTTCAGCTAACATAGCCCGAATCATGGCTTGAACTCCAGCCATGGTGACTGGCTCAGGCGCAACTTCTTCAACAACAGGTATTTGCTGAACCACTGGGGGTTGGTTTCGGTTCCCATTCGCATTTACGTTTCCGCTACGGGTTCTTGCCATCTTGATCTCTACACCGAATAAGGTGAATCTAGATCTTAATTTAGGATTGACGTCTTAAATCATCCTTATCACCCCGAAACGTTTATATGCTAGTTCTAATATCGTAGTTAAACGCTTAGAATCCTAAACACATAAGGTTTTGAGATCCGGTCGGCAACAGACCATAGATCCGAACAAATCATATCATGCGCAAAGCATTTAGCACATAAAAGCAATTTAGGCATTATTCCCAAAATAAGCTAGTGCTCACACCTCACAATCATCACTTAGCATTCTAAGTTTAAGTCTAGAAATAAATCCATATTCCTAGTTCTCTTAAACTAATGCTCTGATACCAACTGTGACATCCCCAAAATCACGGCCAGAAAAGACCGATTTTGTTTATGCTTTATAAAAATCAGAGTACTTCATTTTATAAAAAGGTTGCGGAATTTGTTCCCAGAAAAACATGGTAAAAACGTTATTAAAACATTTTCGAAGAAACGTATTTATTTTATTTTAAAATGTTTGGGATGTCATCGTTAATACCGAAACATAAGCATAAACAGAACTTACAATAATTTACACTAGTGATCTACATCTCTTTTAAATCTCTCAGTGTAATGTCACTTCACTTCGTCACCTGTGATATACATAAACTGAGTGGGTCAGGTTGGGAAACCTGGTGAGTACATAGGGTTTTCAACCCACAATAATATAATTACTATGTTCAATCAAACAATCAACCCAATTATCCATCCCCATTATCTTCTTTACTCTTTAAGGATTTAACCTAAGAGTCATCTATCCTGCATTCGTTTATTCCGAAGTCCCTTACCTCCAGGGTTATAGGACCGACACTAAATCCATAGCTGCCAATGTTCGTTCATAAAGCACTATTTCCATAGCTGCTATAGTCTATTCATCGGGTACTAAATCCATAGCTACCAGTGTTTATCTAATAGGCACTAAGTCCATAGCTACCAATTCCTTAACAGGTACTAAATCCATAGCTACCGGTGTTTGTCCAATAGGTACTAAGTCCATAGCTGCCGATGTTTATTAGTTAGGCACTAAGTCTATAGCTGCTAATGTTTACTCACATCATCTTTTATCTCTCACCATTCATCTACCCGTATCATACCCGACATATTTGTGTATATAAAATACGTATACGGTTTAAATCATCTAAAACATGTATAAAAACGTTCATCCAACATAGACAACAAGTATACAGATAATATGCACACATAGCATGTAGTTTATATAAAATACTTCATATCTATGTGTAAGATGAAAGTAACTATGCACTCACCTGAGAAGGTGGTGACTCGGTACTCGGATAGCGCTTCGTTTACTTTAAAATAATTTCCTTTGATGAAACCTAATATTATCACCACTAGATTTTAGTCTAATATTACCGTCACTAATTATTAGTCTTATTATTATTATATAAGCGTTTAAACAATACTTTCCAACTACTATGTACAGACAGGGGCCAGACATAAAACACCGGTGGGCAGGACCATTTTGGCGTATAGCACTTCTGAAATCCAACAACCCTATGCGGCCTTTTAAACCAGATTCCCCGTACCGCGAGTAGTTAAAAGATATTATAACGGCACTTATATAAGTCATAATAATAGCTCAAATATTTATTATAAATTTATAATAACAATACTAATTTTAAATATAAACTATATTTAAAATAGGGTAAGCATAACTTACTTTCAAGGGGATTTTAGCTAGGAGTCGGGCTCTGCAGGGGCAGAACGTCGTCGCTGAATCTTTCTAAGAAAGATTCGTGCAGCGCTTCAGCGCTCACCTTACTATACTAAAACTACAGAAAGAGAAGTCGAATCACGAGGGACCGAAATGCTCGGGGGATAAGGAGAGAAAGACTCTTGAATCAAGAGAATGGTGCAAGAAATATGAGAGTCCAAGACTCTTATTTATACTAATTGAATTTTCAAAAACTACCCTCCATAATTACTTAATGACCTTTTAGTTATATAAAGAACTAAACACCCCTCTATAATACTATTTTAAATGGATTTAATGATATTTGTACTAAACTAATGTCGAAAGAACTCAACATTAGTCTTATAATGACCGCATCGTCGATACCTTTCTAATGATATATACATATGTATATATGTGTGTACGTATACATGATTTATACTTTATTTTAATACGTAAATATGCTATTATAATTTGTAACTCGTTCATACGAACTCCGTTTTTGACGTTCTTTATATCCACGCGTAGGCGGAGACGTACTCTACAACTTTTGTTTAGACTCCGTCGGCTAATTTTGAATTTTTTTTTAAAGTTATATTTTTAACAGGCCGGGACAGGATTGGTCCATTAAAATCTCATAACTTCTTTATCCGATGTCCATTTTCGTCTGTCTTTTTATCGTTATGCTACTAATAACGAGATCTTCGATTCTTGTTTAGGTTGTGTCGGCTAAAAATCAATCGATCTAAAATTCGAATTTCGGGCTATACACCGCTAATCCGAAACTTCGAAAAATCATAACATCTTCATACGAAGTCAGATTTGGGCGTTCTTTTTATTGATGTTCTTAGTTTAACATATTCTAAAACTTTCGTTTAGAGCACTAAGGCTAAATCTGTCTCTATCATAAATTTACTATTTACGCTTCCCGGCGCCGTGCCGGTTCCGACGCGAAACTTCGACGGGTCATAACTTCTTCGTTATAACTCGGATTTCGGCGTTCTTTATATGCACGGAAACCTTGTGACATATTCTACAACTTGGTTAAGATTATTTATTCTAAATAATCTTTTTGTCGAAAAGTCATTTTCGACCCTATTGCCTTTAAATTGACTAGCCCGGATCTGCGAGCGTTACACCTAAGCCCCGTTATTACTCTTTCAAGCTTCCAAGCCATTTTTGGGTGATTTGAAGGAAGAGGGAAGAGGGAAATCATTGAAAATTCAAGGATTGGCCTTAGATCCAGAGTTTGTGGAACCTTTCAGAGTTATTGAAGGTACTAAGTCATTTCTTTCATTTAGATTTATTCTAGTTATGAGTTTTGGGGCTTTTAAGCCATGTTTTAGATATTCATATGAGTTAGAAACCAGATCTGAGGTTGCTACTTCGGATCTAAGCTCATTTTGTCCTGGTGAAGCATAAAGTAACCGCCCTTGAGTTGATTATAGAGCCTCCTTGCCTTAAACCCTAGTTTATGGTGTGTTTAACCTAGATCTCCTTCTATACACGTGAAGTTTGCAACTTTACGCGAGGAATAGGCTTCGGAAGGGCAGATCTACAGTTTGGAGTCCATGCATGACTCAAAAGTCCTCTGCATGTATGAAGATCTAAATGGACTCAGTGAGTCCTTTGAGTGGACTCGGCGAGTAGCATGAAGATTAGGAGGAACTCGACGAGTGGGATGAGCATCTCGTTGAGTCGGATGAAGATCGCCTTGGACTCGGCGAGTCTGTTCTTGGACTCGGCGAGTCAGGACGCGAAACCCCAAACCCTTCAAGTTGAGACTCGAATCAGTGAGTCGAGTGGAGACTCGGTGAGTTGGACAGGTCAGGACTCGGAAATCGGTAGACTCGGCGAGTCGAGTCGTGAATGGAAGGACTCTGAGCATATGAACTCGGCGATTCAATAGGCTGACTCGGTGAGTAGGGTTGACCAAGAGGGTTGACTTTGACCAAGACTTTGACGTTGACCACAATTGACTTAGTTGACTTTCGGAGGATAATTAGACTAAGTGTTGCATTGATATTGGTAGCTCGGGGAGCTAGTGGAGCAGGAGTTCAGAGAGTTGCCGAGCAGCAGCTAGAGGGGTTATCAACAAGTTCAACAAGTGCAAGTGAGTTTCCCTTTGTGTGAATGGGTCTAAGGCCACAATGCCGACCCATGTAGTTATGAGTAGAAGACCTGGGGGTTAGCCCTAGGCACAGTATGCTAGTAAGATATTCGGGATGAGGTCCAATGATAGCGGGCGGGTGCCTAAGGATTTGTTTATATGATAGTTTATACTTGTTGTCTGTGTGATACATGTATGTGCCAAGTAGGGAGGTGAATGTGGGCGAGGTCCCGCATCTCACCAATAGCAGAGTGTGGATGGTGTTCTACATCTTATTAGTAGCAGAACAGGGGCGAGGCCCAAGTTAGGGAAGGAGTGAGAGTGGGCTGGGCCTGTATCTCACTATTAGTAGGAGCGTGGACGGGGTTTCATGACTCATCAGTAGTAGGACAAGGGCAAGGCCCAGGATAGGCGAGGCCTTAGGACAAGATCCATTAGTATATGTTTAGCTTATGTGTTGTGATATGTTTATGTGCTATTATATGTTTCTTAGGCGAGGCCCTGTGACAGGCAAGGCCTAAGTGAAACAGATATGTATTTGAGTGGGGCTCGAAGCCAGGCGGGGCCTGGAGTGGTGGGGCCATTGTAGCGGGCGAGGCCCGAGGCAGGGGGCGAGGCCCAGGATAGCGGGCGTGGCCCAGTATGTGAAGTATGCAGTTATTCATGGTGTGTGATAGGGTGCGGAACTCACTAAGCTTCGTGCTTACAATTTTCAGTTTTGGTTTTAGGTACTTTCTGTAGCGGAGGGAAGAGCTCGAGGTGATCGCATGGCACACACGATTGATTAGACAGCCTGGGAATGTTTTACTCTGATAACAAACATGTGTTTTGGAAATTAATACTCTGTTTATGTTTTGGATTGATGATTTTGCTTTATGTAATGTTTTATTAAAAGAAATTTTTAGTCATTAATTTTGGGTCGTTACAAGTTGGTATCAGAGCCTTGGTTTGAGGGATTCGGACATGCTCTCGGGTGTGTCTGAACTCAAATTGAGGAATTGGTATAGAGGTTTTCAAAATGAAAAGACAGGTTGTAAAAAGAGAGTTTTGAGAACGAAAACAGTTTTAGAAAAACAAAACGAATTCAGAAAGAAAAGAATTTTGATAAGAGAAAAGGGTGTGGTGCATGCAATCAGCCGAGCTCAAGTAAGTACCCCAAAATACCCATACAAGTTCATGTTTTGATTATCAGTTAATAGAACAACATGCTAGATTAGGACTAAGGATCTAGGGAGGATGCCTTATGTGCCTATTATATGTGCTTTGAGCTGCATGATAGTGCTGATTAAACAGTAGTAGGATAGCCTGTTTAGGTTATGCCTGAGTTTATGTGTTTGTGTTGCATGCTAGTACAGATTCGTGGTATGATATTATGATTGCTTGAGTATGTTATGTTTAGATTTTTTCTCTTGTCTGAATGCTACTTGCTTTGTGTATTGTGGGATTCTGAGTGATGGGAGTTAGCCATTAGGTGAATACGTCACATCACATGTGATCAGGGTTGAATAATCTCAGAGTACTGGACTTGTCCCTATTGTGCAGCTCTTGTCTGAGTCCAACCGTTGTAGGGACTAGTCTTTTACTCGAAGGATTATCTGAGCCTCGTCACATGTGATGGTATTCAGGTGATGGCTAATTGGCATCACAAGGAGGCCTTCAGCAGCTGAGGACTGGTTTGAGATGAGTCAGAGGTTTCCTTAGGGCAAGCCTAGGATGAGGTAGTGCTGGGAGCAGCACTAGTGGAAAAGGATTGACTATAGGACTCGAGTGAGTTGGAAGGAGGATCTTGAGAACTGATAGCATGCGGTGCTTTCGTATTAGCGGTCAGTGGTAGAAAGTGTTGTAAGACTATGGGGCAGCCGTAGCATCCACTAGCAATCAGTGATGGAAGGTGATGTATGACTGAGCGTAAGCAGTAGCATTCCGTAGTTGCTTCGCTAGCGGAGTTATGGCGAGGCCCTTATCTCCTAGTGATCAGATAGGGATTAGGAATGGGTAGTGGATGAGAATAGTATGGAGCTTTCCTGCATAGCCCTTGAGAGGTGAGACCTTGGTAGAGGCCGCTCCAGGATGTACTTGGGTGAGACCCGTGGTCGAGGCCCGTATGAGAGTAGCAGTATAGGTGAGACCTGAGAACAAGGTTGCTCAGTAACATGATTGGGTGAGACCCGTGGGCGAGGCCCGTGCGAGAGTGGTTAGATAAGTGAGACTAGAAGGATAGAGGCGGGTGAGACCCGTGGGCGAGGCTCGTGAGTTTTAGTAGCACAAGTGGGACTTGGTAGGGACCGTAGTGTCGGATAGGGGATCGAGGATCCCAGGATTGTAGTGCCTGAATGGCAGAATAGATTGAACAATTATAGGTAGTCGCAGTTCTTCGAAAGTCGCTTGGAGCGACTAGGAGTTGTGTTGGGGCCAACGACCGGTGGGAGCCGATAATCCAGATATTGATAGATTGATAGAGACCACGGTGGTCTCGGTTCATCCGGAAGGCAGATAAGGAATAACAGAATTTTTCAGTCAGAAGCAGTGCTGGTAGGCAGTCTATGGTGGAATTCAGTTAGTTGATCGAGGGGCGCTCAACACCAAGTTATGGTTGTAAGAAGGGTCCAGCGGACACTAGTGGTAAAGACCCGTACTGGAGGTAGCGAGAGTAACAGATTGGGTGAAGGATAGGACCTTCACAGTGGCAAAGGAAATAGTTGGTTATGGAGCATCGCTTTGGGAAGGCAATAAAACGCACAAGGAAAGAGGGGATGAACCCCTATGGGTTCAGTTGCAGTACTTGGAGAGTACCAGAAGGATTGTCGGTTGGGTAAATTCTGTTTCCAGAATGTGTAGGGTCAGGGTTGACCCGAGATTATTATCCGCAAGGATTAGTGGTCTTCAGGAGGACCGGGCGAAAGGCCAACAATGGTAGGCAGCGAGTGTTGGATTAATAGTAGGGTATTGGAAGCAGATCGCAGGCGGTGGGCCATAGCAAACTTCGAGGACGAAGTTTTGTTTAAGTGGGGGAGAGTTGTAACACCCAAAGTCAGGAAGGCCAAGAAAGGAAAGGAAACCCTAACTTTAAGGGACGACTCATCGAGTCCAAGGAGGAACTCTGCGAGTCCGAGCGGGATCTGGGTCAAGGAGTAAGTGACCGACTCAGTGAGTCGGATAAGGAGACTCGTCGAGTCTGGTCTGAGCGAGGTAAACCCTAAATCCGGGACTTGGAGCCTATTTAAGCATCTCATTCTCTTCCCTAGGGTTCCTTTACTGCCTCTCTAACCCAGAACACCGAACCCTACAAGGGAAGAGGGAAATCATTGAAGCTTCAAGGATTGGCCTTAGATCCAGAGTTTGTGGAACCTTTCAGAGTTATTGAAGGTACTAAGTCGTTTCCTTCATTTAGATCTATTTTAGTTATGAGTTTTGGGGCTTCTAAGCCATGTTTTAGATATTTATATGAGTTAGAAACCAGATATGAGGTTGCTACTTCGTATCTAAGCTCATTTTGGCCTGGTGAAGCATAAAGTAACTGCTCTTGAGTTGATTATAGAGCCTCCTTGCCTTAAACCCTAGTTTATGGTGTGTTTAGCCTAGATCTCCTTCTCTTCATGTAAATTTTGCATCTTTACGCGAGGAATAGGCTTGGGAAGGGCAGATCTACAGTTTGGAGTCCATGCATGACTCAAAAGTCCTCTGCATGTATGAAGATCTGAATGGACTCGGTGAGTCCTTTGAGTGTACTCGGCGAGTAGCATGAAGATTAGGAGGAACTCGACAAGTGGGATGAGCAACTCGTCGAGTCAGATGAAGATTGCCTTGGACTCGGCGAGTCAGGACGCGAAACCCCAAACCCTTCGAGTTGAGACTCGAATCAGTGAGTCGAGTGGAGACTCGGTGAGTTGGACAGGTCAGGACTCGGAAATCGGTAGACTCGGCGAGTCATGGACTGACTCGGAGAGTCGAGTCGCGAATGGAAGGACTCTGAGCATATGAACTCGGTGAGTCAGTAGGCTGACTCGGCGAGTAGGGTTGACCAGGAAGGTTGACTTTGACCAAGACTTTGACGTTGACCACAGTTGACTTAGTTGACTTTTGGAGGATAGTTAGAATAAGTGTTGCATTGATATTGGTAGCTCGGGGAGCTAGTGGAGTAGGAGTTTAGAGAGTTGCCGGGCAACAGCTAGATGGGTTATCAGCAAGTTCAATATGTGCAGGTGAGTTTCCCTTTGTGTGAATGGGTCTAAGGCCACAATGCCGACCCATGTAGTTATGAGTAGAAGACCCGGGGGTTAGCCCTAGGCACAATATGCTAGTAAGATATTTGGGATGAGGTCCAATGATAGCGGGCGGGTGCCCAAGGATTTGTTTATATGATAGTTTATACTTGTTGTCTGTGTGATACATGTATGTGCCAGGTAGGGAGGTGAATGTGGGCGAGGTCCCGTATCTCACCAATAGCAGAGTGTGGATGGTGTTCCACATCTCATTAGTAGCAGAACAGGGATGAGGCCCAAGTTAAGGAAGGAGTAATAGTGGGCTGGGCCCGTATCTCACTATTAGTAGGAGTGTGGACGGGGTTCCATGACTCATCAGTAGCAGGATAAGGGCGAGGCCAAGGATAGGCGAGGCCTTTGGTCAAGATCCATTAGTATATGTTTAGCTTATGTGTTGTGATATGTTTATGTGCTATTATATGTTCGTGGGCGAGGCCCTGTGACATGTGAGGCCTAAGTGAAACAGATCTATATTCGAGCGAGGCTCGAAGCTAGGCGAGGCTTAGAGCGGTGGGGCCATTGTAGCGGGCGAGGCCCGAGTCAGGGGTGAGACCCAGGATAGCGAGCGTGGCCCAGTATATGAAATATGTGGTTATGCATGGTATGTGGTAGGGTGGGGAACTCACTAAGCTTCGTGCTTACGGTTTTCAGTTTTGGTTTCAGGTATTTCCGGTAGTGGAGGGAAGAGCTCGGGGTGATCGCATGGCACACACCATTGATTAGACAGCCTGGAAATGTTTTACTCTGATAACGAACATGTGTTTTGGAAATTAATACTCTGTTTATGTTTTGGATTGATGATTTTGCTTTAAGTAATGTTTTATTAAAAAAAAAATTTAGTCATGAATTTTGGGTCGTTACATCTTGCAACCCTAAAATGGTAGGAGTTGAAACATCTTGATGTAAAATCCATGTTTTAAATGATGAGCTACAAGAGGAGGTATCTATTCACCAACTGAATGTTCTTGTGAAGAAAGGGATCGAAGACTCGATATACAAGCTTGTGAAGGTGTTATACGACCTAAGATAAGTGCCTTACACATTGAATATGAAACATGACACGATTTTGAAGAATATGAAATTTTAGAGATGTGCGAAGAGCAAGTTGTGTATCTAATAAGTATAAAAGATGAAATCATTGTTAGAATATACGTTGATGATTTCGTTGTTGCCAGAACTAGCACAAATATCGTATCAAAATTTAAGCAAGCCATGGCTACAAAGATTGATATGAACAATTTGGGCATACTTACATATTACCTTGGTATTGAGGTGTATTGAAGAAAGAAATACATTATAATTACACAAGAAGGTTATATAAAGAAAGTGCTCACATATGGATGTATATATGATGGCAACTACACCTTAGTTCCTATGGATTGAAATGCGATTTTCTCAAAAGGAGATGGCGAAGAAGATATCAATGTCACAAAATATCGCAACTTAGTGGGAAGATTGAGACAATTTCTCCAAAGAAGACCTGATCTCCCATATGCGGTTGACATTACAAGTTGGTGGTATATGCAGACCCTGTAAAAATCCCATATAGTGGCGATAAAACAAATCCTGCGGTATGTGAAAAGAACTGTAGGCTATGTAATTCGGTATACTTGAGGTGGACTTGTAAACTTGGTGAGATACAGTGATAACAGTCACAACATAGATCAAGATGACAGAAGGAGCACAAATGTTCACATTTTATACCTAGGTTAGTCACCTGTTGTTACTTGTTTGCAAAACACAAAACAGTTTCACTATCTTCGTGTGAAACATAATACACTACTGCAAGTGCAACGAGTTGTCAAGCAATTTGGCTTCATGTTCTACTTGGAGAAATAACCGGGTCTCATGTACAAAAAGTGGTACTCAAGATTGACAACACATCTTCAATAAAGTTAGTTAAAAGCCCAATGTTTCATGGATGAAGCAAGCACATAAAGTTCCTACACCATTAGATTCGAGAATGAATTGAGGAGAAAGAAATTATGGTAGAACATATTAGTGTAAAGGAACAATGAGCTGACATCCTAATGAAGGCACTTGCTAAAGTGAAGTTCAATGAAATGCATAAGCTTCTTGGTGTGGAGGACCTCACAATTTCCATTCAGAAATTAAGGGGTAAATATTGTTAATTTTCGATTAAGTCCATCACGTTGAGGTGTCAATGGGTGGGGCCGATCCATATACACAATACGGTATTGTGGTTTAGGGTTTACGGAGATTGCGTGCATCATAAATAGCCAGTTAATACCATGTTTAGAGATTAGCAACTTGGAACGGTTGTAACAAAGTTTTGATTTATTTTCTTTATGATAAGAGTTATTCTCATATTCTTTTGTGTTCATGTTATTGCATTTGCCAATTACTTACGTTAATCTATATATGGTTGCAGGTGGATCATCAAAGAATTCTAAATATTTCTATCGGTAGGGTTACACGTAAATATAACTATATGGCAATTTTTAAACAAGCTTAGAGAAAGGTAGTAGTCAGTGTGGAACATGGCTACTCCAACCTTTTGAAATCCTTTTACAATGGGTAACTTTTGTTAAATGAATAAAGTTACCTCATAAAAGTTACAGCAGAGAATCATAAATGCGTTTTGAGACCGGGAAGAAAGGAAAAATGAAAGCAATTAATCAAATACCAAATTATAACCAATCGAAGTTACCTTTAAAAGACTATGTGAATAACAATGAAAAAGTGGTTTAAAAAAAGCAACTTACATTTTCTATTGTCCCCCTCCTAAAGCATTGTTTCTACTTATAACAAGATATTATAGCCATCCATATATATATGAAGCAATAAACTAAAAAATACAAAAACAAAATTCTCAAAAAACTTCACAAGAAGGCGAGTAGTCCAAATTAACCATTATTCATTTACACTTAATATATTATTAATTAAGTATTTTTTCATTTACACTTAATCTATAAGTAAGTATTTTTTCCAGCCACATATATTTCTAAGCAATACACCCTGTGTCTTTTATAATCCAAGTCGCTCTTAAACAAACCATATGCTTCCTTTGGTTAGTATTCGTCTTTCTTTTTCTAGATTCTTTAAAAAGAGGTTCTCATATGTAAGCAATATCACGTACCAATAAATGTACTAGGCATCAGGAATCTAAATCAACTTACCAAAAGCAGGAATCATTACATCATAAGACTATATCAAACAAGTTTAACAAAAAGTAATCAAGGAGCATTACTTTTCCATGATAAATTAATTTGGATATGAAAAATATTCCAAATATTGGAAAGATTTGATGCATCTAAAGGAGCACCACCTAAAAAGAATCATCCTTGCTTTCTAACGATAGTTTTGTTTACAAAGAAACTCTTATTTCACATCTCTAAACCAATGCTATATACTCCGATTCTCGGAAGCACATTACTACATAAAACTAGAAAAAATATACTATAGCATGCAAGTTTATGGTGAAGTGCATACATTCAAAGAGTGTGCTTATAAATTAAGGGCATCTAAGATGGAAAGTCATTAGCTTACCTTCTTCTCTACTTTGTCCAAAAGCTCTTTGAGATGCTAGCAATGAGAAGAAGAGAAAGTGTGGCTTCCACTAGTGCAAAGATGGTGCTTCCCACAACTTGCATCCAATATGATATGTAGTGCCAAAATATTACGTCAAATTGAGTGAAATATCTCAGATTCTTGATATCATAATATCATACTTTTCATCAACGAATGTAATCCACATGAAAAATGGAAGAATCTGATACTACACATCTAGACCAAAAGTAGAAAGCATTGCAAATTTGCAGCATTGTCCGTACATAAAAGGAAACAAAAAAGAAAAAAAAATATCAAATATAATGAATGAGAAGAAATAAGAGAGGCTTTAGTTCACTAACTTTTAGCTCATATTGTGATTACTGTTAGTAGTCATTGCACTAAGATCTCATGACACATTAGCACATATCAAGCCTTTGTTTTTGCGAGTCTCTTATTCACTTCCCACATTGTGAGTATTAATATAAGAACAATCAAGCCATACCGAATTTGTCCAAAGTTTTATAATCACTTCTAAATTTCAATTTGCCTACGTAAATTTAACAAGCCTTTATATATCTTTTGATGTTATCGTACGACGAAAACTAGAGCCAATGTGAAGGAAACGTGGGTAAAGATCTTGCAGATCATTAGTGCTTATTAACCATGCACATGCTCACTACTAAGTGTCTCCTCAAGGTGATCCAGTTATAGACTATTTCATTTAAAAATAAACTTTTAATATAGTGGCCGGTGATGTGATACATTTCATTTGATACTGATTCTTCAATTATACAGGCTTTTATACCCGGTCTATTGTTTGTAAAAGAAGTCGATGCGCATTTTGGTCATCTTGCAAATAATATTCGCCATGCTGGACAAACCCCGCGCCCTTTACTTCCTATTTATAAGAAGTGTCTCTTGATAACATCTTCAAGATCATCCCTTAAGAACTTTCCATCTTCCTTTGACTAGATAACTCCATCCTTCTCGTTTCTCTAAACATTTTCGAACGTACCAATATCAATAACAAACAAAAGTCTTTGAGTGCAACAATGGCGTCAAATTCCTTCTCATCTAGTAGCTACAGCTCCTCTTGGACGCCTAAGCAGAACAAATTATTTGAAAAAGCGCTTGCGGTATATGACACAGATACCCCTGATCGCTGGCAGAAAATTGCAAGGGCAGTAGGTGGTAAATCTGCTGAAGAAGTGAAAAGGCATTATGAATTGCTTATTGAAGATGTTAGGCACATTGAGTCTGGAAATGTTCCTATTCCCAACTACAGACATTAGTCTAAATTGCAATGCAATCATCAGGTAACTTGATCGTTTAATATAGTCGAACTTTCTGTTGCAAACTGACATTACTTCCAATGTAATTGCTACGTATATTGTAGCATTTATTTCATTTTTAATCTATTGGAAACCATATTATAGCGTTACTTGAAGGGCCCTTGTTGCAGTAGTCAACTCCAACTGTGTCAAACATTAGACTATTGGCAGCATCCATGAATGTGAATAATAAAGGCTATAAGTATAAAACAGAAGCATCTTGTTACTTGGATTTTGAAGTGAAAGGGGTTGAAATCCCAACACTTATATATGCAAATACCCTGAAAGGTCTTGTGTTTTGTTTCCTCTACAGCATTATCTCATAGGCTGGCTCATGAAGTACACATAAAGGTCCACTGAAGTAGGAGACGTGGAGGTTTTACTAGTCAACAAAAAAGTACAGAAAAAAACGTCAAGTAAAAAACAGGAATCTATTGGCTCTCTCTCTCTCTCTCTCTCTCTCTCTCTCTCTCTCTCTCTCTCTCTCTCTCTCTCTCTCTCTCTCTCTCTCTCTCTCTCTCTCTCTCTCTCTCTCTCTCTCTCTCTCTCTCTCTCTCTCTCTCTGTGTGTGTGTGTTTGTGGGAACATGTACTGTGTAGTTAATTATGTCGCCAAAAAAATGTAACATGAGATTTGCATGTATTTTGTTCATATTGATGTTTGGAGAAATCAAATATATTCCCACATTTTGTCACTAGCTATGCTCTTTATACACCAAGACATTTGTCAAAAATTCAAGAGAATGAATTCAAAGAGAGAATTATACTAACATGGTCCTCCCCCATGAAAGTAGCAAAAATTCATAAAATTCAAGCTTACATCATACTAACATGTTCAAAACCCTTAATTATAATCTAAGCGAGGTGTGCAGTAATGGACGGACTCATAACAGAAAGAGTTAGAGCCCCAAAGGGCCAAGAGCTTAGCTTTCGATGCAAAAAGAAAAAGAAAATCTTATTTGAAAAAGTTGAAGGACATGTACAAGTAGTCGAATATCCTCTTTTTTACAAACAATACTTGACGATTGAGTGGTATCGTAGTATAATTATAATATTCCGTATTTTAGATTTTTTTGGGGTAAAATTCAAGGGCTTTTGACATTGGAAAATTGAGTAATCTAATGCTTATAAATGTGCTTGTTAATAAAAGTAACTACTCAAATTTCTTTTAGAAATGACCACATTCTCCGGAATATCGTATTCCGGAGCGCGTAATTTCGTTCCGGACATGGGATACGGAATACAATATTCTGGAGTATTTATGATGTTTCGAAGTTGGTGGTCGTTGGTGGGAATTTTGGTTCGGAATCTGAAACCCCGTACATTCCGGACTGAAAAGCTGTATTCCGAACAATATTCTGAAATGACCGGACATTCCGGAGAGGTAGAATGATGAGAATTGTTATCGAGAATTTAGAAAAGAAAAGATAGATTTGAATGATTTAAGATGAAAAACACAGAGAGTAAATATTAATCAGATCTCATATTGATTAAGACTGATTACAAAGTTAAGCAGAAGTGATTCTAGCATCGTACTACAACTTCTAGCCTAAGTCCCTATTTATAGGGAACAACAAAAAAATACTAAGTCTATACATTTTTAACTTCGCACAAAAGATGACTTAGTAAAATAACATAAAATGCGAAACTATACAAAACACTCTATTCGACTTTTACAATATACATCAACATTCTCCCCCTTTGTAAACAGTCGATACAATTCAACTCATAAGCTTTTGAATTGCAGAGTGAATTGCCTTTCGCACTTCTCCATACCAGGAGATCACCTTCTTTAAATCTTTCTTGTCTCCTTCGTTATTCTTCTTGCAATTGTTGATACGTACAATGAAGTGCGTATATTGCGAAGAATTATATCTTTCAATCTCTGAGACTTTAAACAAAAATTTCTTCGGGTTGCCTTTTGTGTCTCTGCCAGAAAACACCATGCCAAAAGGTTTTAGGCAGATTTCTCCAACAACGTACTTTGACAAAGCAGATTGTGTCAAAGTCTTCTCCCATGGAACTTTCACTTCCCTTCCCACAACATGTGCTAATTCATCATCTGTAAGGGCTAGACAATCGAAGTAATTGTCTATGAAAGTCTTCACATGTGCGAAGCCTGCTTTGAACACATCTGTATCAGAGCCTTTGAGATTGTTTTCTTCCATATGCTTCAAGATCAGTGCTACTTGAATTAAGTCATTGCAGCTCATCAAAGGAAAGTCAGCAACTGTGAAGTCATATTGTTTGTTGTCAGTTCTGATAACAAAGTATCTAAAATTCTGTAGCATCTCTTCAAATAGAATATCCTTCTTTATCGTCACCACCTTTTTGATCTTCATTAACGACCAAACTTCATCTGGATTCTTCCCCAAGACAGCATGAAATCTGATTTTCATTTGAGTATAATCATTCGGATTATCAAATTTCTCACTGATCTTGTATTGTGCATTGATAAACAACATTTCATTTATTGGGAAGTCCAATTGGCAATGATCTGAGTTCGCAATATCATAACTTCTCTTTGGCTTCTTCTCGAACTCATACATCTCCCTACACATAACTTTTGACTCTATGGTTTCGTAAGAGTAAAGTTTTGTAGAATTTCCTTTGTTCATGGAGGGAGGATCACTTGCCCGTTGTCTCATAATACTCTGAACTTGCCTCATCTTTTCCATCTCAGCCTCAGCCTCAACTTTTAACTCTTCTTTTGATTTTTCATATAATATTCCTTTTCCTCTTCCTACAACATCCTTTTGAGGTGCTGAGCTTGAACCTCCTTCATTTCTTCTGATAACAATACCTTTGGTAATTGTTCTTGTGGTAATTGTTGTTGCAGAAATCGGTTTTGAAGGAATTGGAAGAGTAGCAACAAGCTGAGTTGATATCACCTTTCCCACAGTTTTCGCATCCTCTTCTTTGCTTCGACCTTCTTCTCCCCCTTGCACCCCTGTGGAAACAGGCGGAGCACTCTTCGAAAGTAAAGAAGTGAAATTTGTGAGTGGAGTAAGGGCTTTGTGAATAGCTTGTTCTAAAGTATTAATCTTTAGAGACAAGAATTCAGGAGTAAGGATTTGAGAGGATGAAGAATACGAAAGAGCTGTTTTAAGATCAGTGACTAACTGGATGAGCTGATCAAACTTCATCACTATTTCTGCTTTATGATCGGCAAGAACAGGAATATTATTGAGCTTTTGAAGTTGAGAAGAAATGTCCACAATTTGCTTTTGAATTTCGTCTTGTTTCATGTGGACATCCTGAAGATCCTTTGCAAGTTCAAACTTCAACTCCTGAATTTTGAAGTTGACGTCTTCACGAACCTTCTTAACATCTTGTACAAAAAGAACATGATGTTCTTTTGTAACTGGGCGAAGATCTTGAACAACAGAAGTAAAATTACTTCCTTGTGACGTAATTCTGAGCTCATTGTTTTTATCGGACTGAGCAATTTTTTCCATGATTCTTTTCTCTGCTCCTTTGATCATGATATCAACCTCCATGGCAGATATTGAAGACATTCGACCAGAATCAGCTTGTGATTGAATAATGGTCTTTAACTTTTGATTCAGTATTTTAAACTGTTTTCCTGTCATCAGCATATGATCAGGAATATCTTCTTCATCTGAATCAAAAGGAATATCATCAAGTATCCCACCAAAGGCACCTCCTTCGACTTCTGTATCAGACAACGGTTGCGAAGTTTGCGAAGGTTGAGGATTTTCAGGTGATTGCGAAGGGAAAAGTGTGGTGAATGGGTTTTGAAGAGCATGGTAAAAAATGTTTGAAGTGGTAGATAAAGTGGTAACAGGTAATGAAATGGGTAAGGATGTTTGAATTGATGGTGCAACACTCAGGATAGGTGCCCTCGTATCAGATACATTGACAACCATATCAGAAATAGGAACCTACTCAGTAACTGATTTGGTAAGAACTATTTCGAGTGGTTTGGTTTGGGAAACAGTGGTAGAAATTTGCGAAGTTGGTATGATGGGTAAAGAAATAGGTACCATAGTGGTGACAGGTGGAGTTTCTGGAACAATTTCTTCTTCAGATGATTCATTGCGAATCACCATCTTCCTTCGTTTAACCATTGTACGTTGCATATTTTTCGCAACGTCTTCAGCTCTTTGTCGCTTCTTTGTTGGAGATACTGGCGCTGGAATATTGCGAATAGTAACACCTTTACTACTCACTTCCGCTTTGCGAATTTGCTTCAGTACCCCAGACTTGGAAGGTAAGAGTTCCTTCTTCGATTTCTTTGAAGGTTCCTCAGTTGGAATGATTTCAGCTGGTACGGTTGGTGATGCTGAACCCTTCGCAGTTTTCTTGCGAACCTGCTTTGTCTTAGATGGAGTAGCAACATCTAGTAAAACTCCAGTCTGCTCATCTGTATTAACAGTTCGCAAATATCTCACCAAAATTTTGTGGGTGGGAGAAACTTTGCGAAGCATCGCATCTGGAATACGAGCCACATGAGTAAATATTGCTTCATCATCTTCTATAGCTTTTGGGAATTGATATAAAGAAAATTCAGCAACTTCAACATTGGTCAGCATCAGAATTTCTTCTTTCGCATACACGTGTTCAAGAATTAAACTCCAGTATCTTGCACATGAAATTCCCTTCTCCGAATTTGTATGTTCTAGGCTTTTGACAAATTCCTTCCACAGCTGTGTTGCATAATCGACATTAATATCATAGTATATGCCCATCACCATAGCATATACTTCGATTCTTCCTCTATCCAACCCGACTACTCTTCCTGTAAGACATCTGAGAAAGATTCCAAAGAGAAAATTCCACATACATGGCAACCCAGACTTTCTGAAATCACTGATTTTTGTCAACTCCGGTTGATGCCCCATTTCATTAAACATATGAATAACCTGGGAGTTGACAGGTTTGATAAATGGAGGGTTGTTTGGAATTTGCAGAATTTCCACAAACAAGTTCTTTGACAGTTTAACTCGTTTGTTGTTGGTTAGGTTGAAAGTAATCACATCCGCCGTGTGATTGTATGAAGCCGTTGAAGCGGCACGCAATAACCATACCATTGGAACCGGAAATGAACTGAACATGGCAGTTGCTAAAGATGAGCGTTTCAGAGCAACAATCAGCATCTTCAACCCTTCTGGATAAGCGGAAACTTTCGGATCAACTTGGTAGTTAGTGCTTTGAATCTTCATCAGGGACTGAGAAAGAACCTCATCAGTGTTGGAAGTAGTGGCTGCCATTGTTAGGGTTTTGAAAAAGAAAGTTGAAGTTTGGATCAAGGTGTAATCTTGGAAGTGTTGTGAGAGTTCTTGTTTGCGTAACCATACACAGTGTTCTTTAACCCCCTTTTATAGGTTGCTCAAAATTGATTTGAAATTGAAGCGGGATACATTTAATGTTATCCGACGTGGCACCTTGAAAGTCGGATCATGACTGCAAAAGGTAACAACATTCCAAAAAGTAACTGTCACATCTCCTTGAAAACCGGACAAAATACCAATGATTTTGAGTATACAGCCTGTCAAGTATCCGTTATAGAATTCGAACCGGTAAAACCCTTCGCATGGAAGCAAGGCTCATTCACTTTGGGATTTAAAGTGAAGTCATATGCCAGACTTGCGAAATCATCAGTCTGAGTTGGTTGTACTCAGAACCTCAAGGATTTCGTGTGTGCATTGTGCCAAACAAAATAAGATAAGAAACAAAGATATTTGGAATGTAGTGATGTCAACAATTTAATTTGACATAAATGCAGTAAAACCCCGGGCAAAGGTTGCTTCGTTAATTATCAAGAGAGATAATCAACTGCTTGTATAGTTTCCCGTGAATTACAATTGAATACTTATAGAAAAGTATCAAAGGGATTCTTTTTAAAAGTCATTTTGGATTGGTTTGAAATTTCATTACATATCAACCTTAACATAAGGTGAGAAATTGTAAATGAAATTACTTGTTTGACCAGTGTAGTCAGTGACAAGTTGGCTTTAGAAAATATCTATCATGACAAGGATTTGCGAATGAAACTTACACTAAAATCATATTCAAAAGAAAAGTTTGTTCTGGATCTTGTTGGGGAACAAACATTCTGGGTTCGGAATATTTGATGAAGACCACACATGTGAATTGAATATGATTTGAAGTTTCGAAATTTTTGATACTGAAACAAAGGTTTCGTAAAAATCTGGAACAAAGTTCCCGGTCAATTCCTTAATGTTTATGATTTTTGGGTTTCACTTTCATCACGGACTCATGATGAGAGATCATAAACACAGAGTTGTGATTTGTCTAGGTTTTGATTGGTTTGATAAAAAACCTCAAGGACAAATCTTTTCAAAATTTTTTTTGGAGTGAAAGATTTGTTTGGTTTAAAAATATTGGATATGAATCGAAGTGTACCTCTGTTATAATGGACAAAACAGAAAACTCTTAACTCATTTGAGAAGAGTAAGGTAGCTCATGTTGATTTATGCGAATATAAGCCTTTTTGGGAAGAAATTATCATGTGATAATGTCATTAAGGCTTTCTTTGCACACATAGAGTTGTGTTGAGGCTTTTGGTCTACATACAGCAGCATGCTTCTAGGGACATCCTAACTAGTCTTAAAAAAATTAATACTTTCTCATGGAAACAAAATGTATGACCACTTCGCATTTTAGCCCTGCATTAAATTCTTAGCACACAATTGAAAAAACAAAGAAAAATAAAATCTTTTTGGATTTTCGATTTTGCAAAAGAAAATACAAAAAATTAAAATCTTTTTGGATATATTTTTTTTAAAAAGAAAATAAAAAAAATTAAAATCTTTTTGGATTTTTGAGTTTTCAAAAGAAAATAAAGAAATATTCGTAAAACTTACCTTAGTTGATATTACCACAGATGCGAAATGAGATGGATGCGAAGCCATGCGAAGCCTCTGAATGAACAGTAACCTCTGAATAATGTGGACGTATCTACTGAACAAAACATTTATTCTTGTGTGGATGAAATTGAATTCGCATTAAGCATCCCCAAACCTGCTAAAATTCTAACAAATGATTTTTCATCAAGAGGTTTTGTAAAAATATCAGCAAGTTGTTCAGTTGTTTTGACAAAATGAATTTCAATATTCCCATCTTCCACATGATCTTTGATAAAATGATATCGAAGAGCAATGTGTTTTGTCTTTGAATGTTGCACTGGATTATGACAAATGCGAATTGCACTTTGTGAGTCACAATACAAAGGAATCTTTTTCATATTGATTGCATAATCACGAAGTTGACTCTGAATCCAGATAATTTGCGAAGTGCAAGCAGCCGTAGAGATGTATTCTGCCTCAGCAGTTGATATAGCCACACAAGTCTGTTTCTTTGATTGCCAGCTTACCAACTTTCCATCCAATAATTGACACCCACCAGTCGTACTTTTTCTATCCAAGGTACATCCTCCTAAATCAGAATCTGAAAAAGCTTGAATGAAAAATCATGTTTTCGCAGGATATCAAAGTCCTAAAGAAACGGTTCCCTTTAGATATCGAAAGATATTTTTCACTGCTGTCAAATGTGGTTCTCTTGGATTTGCTTGATATCTAGCACAACAACAAACCGAAAACATAATATCAGGTCTACTCGCAGTTAAGTACAGTAAAGACCCTATCATGCTACGATACAATGTTAAATCAACAGCAGGAGTGTCTAACGAAGGAGTTAGTCGTGTTCCTACTGCCATAGGGACTCTGAGCTTCGTGCTATTAAGCCTTCCAAACTTTTCAAGCAAGTTCTTTGTATATTTTTCTTGATTGATGAAGATTCCTTGCCTGTTCTATCTTATGTTTAAACCAAGAAAATTATTAATTTTTCCCATCATGCTCATTTCAAACTGACTTTTCATTAAATTTTCAAATTCAAGTGACAATGCTGGATCAGTTGAACCAAAGATAATATCATCAACATAAATTTGAACAAGCATTAGATGACACCCAACTTTCTTGCGAAATAATGTGGGGTTGACTGATCCTTGTTTAAATTTAGATTGTTTCAAGAAATTTGTAAGTGTTGCGTACGAGGCCCTTGGTGCTTGTTTTAACCCATATACAGCTTTATTCAAAATATAAACATGATCAGGATGCTCAATGTTTACAAATCCTGGTGGTTGTTCAACATACACTGTTTCTTCTAGTTTTCCATTTAAGAATGCACATTTAACATTTATTTGATAAACATCAAAGTTTTTGTGAGCTGCATAAGCTAAAAATATGCGAACTGCTTCAAGTCTTGCAACAGGTGCAAATGTTTCTTCATAATCAATGCCTTCTTGTTGCGAATAACCTTTAACCACTAGTCTTGCTTTATTTCGAATAATATTGCCATCTTTGTCGGTTTTGTTTTTAAAAATCCATTTTAATCCAACAATTGAAACGTTAGAAGGTTTAGAAACTAATCTCCAAACCTTGTTTCGTTCAAATTCAGCCAATTCAGATTGCATAGCAACAACCCAATCTGAGTGTTCCATAGCATTCTTGACTGTTTTTGGCTCTATTTTCGAAATAAAGACATTAAACATACAAAGTTCTTGGTTAGTATTCAGTACCTCATTTTTCGCACGAATTTGAGCTCTAGTCAACACACCTTCTTGTAAATTACCAATTACCTGTTATTGTGGATGATTTCTTGTCCATTTCGCAAGTGGTGGATAATTTGGATCATATTCTAATGGTGCATCTTCATGCATATCTTCATTTTCAGATCCTATAACAGAAAAGTTATCATTAAATTCATGAAAGTCTGCATTTTTATCAAGATTATTTGTCGTTGTTTCACCATGCTCTCTCTCAACATTATCTGCATTTGGATACTCCCCCTCAAAACTATGTTCATCTTGATTTTGCGAATGCTCCCCCTCAACTTGATGTTCTTGTTGATTTTGTGAATGCTCCCCCTCAACTTGATGTTCTTGTGGATTTTGTGAATGCTCCCCCTCAAAAGTTGGTATACAATCTTCATGAACACTTGTGTGTTCCTCCTTCATATGACCATTTGGTGTGCTTTCACAAGTTATCGACGTTGTAGTGATTGTTGATTCATCAGTATGTTTTGAGGATTCTGATGTTTGATTACCAGGAGCATTATTTTCTGCATCAATTGCCCTGTCAGGAATTCCAAAAATTAAGTCATAATCAAAATCATTAATTTCAGAATTATCAATTTGAGTATTTGAATCCACAAGTATTGGTTTCTGATCGAATTTACTATCAATCTGTTTAAGATAGTAATCGTCAAATGTTAAATTGAAAGTTTCTTCAATTTTTCTTGTTCGTTTATTAAGCACTCTGTATGCAACTGAATTTTGTGAATATCCTAAGAAGATGCCTTCATCATCTTTTGCTTGAAACTTTGACAAATTATCTTTGAGATTCATAATAAAGCACCTGCAACCAAAAACATGAAAGAATTTTACATTAGGTTTCCGATTATTGATTATTTCATATGGAGTAACATTGAATCTTTTGTGAATGTATGATCGATTCTGAGTAAAACATGCTGTGGACACAGCTTCTGCCCAAAGATATTGAGGTAGATTCGCATATGTTAGCATGGTTTTGGTAGCTTCGCATAGAGATCGATTTCTTCTTTCAACTACACCATTTTGCTGTGGAGTATATGGTGATGAGAAATTATGGGAAATACCTTTGTTTGTGAGAAAATTGTCAAGAGTTTGATTTTTAAACTCCGAACCATTATCACTTTTAATTTTTCGTACATTCTTCTTCAGACTAATTTCAATCTTTTTGATAAAATCAATCATCGTCTGAGCAACTTCAGATTTCAACCTGAGAATACCCATGTGAATCTAGAGAAATCATCTACAACAACTAAAATATACCGCTTTTTATTTATTGTTGCAACAGTTGATGGTCCACATAGATCAATGTGAAGAAGTTCCAATGGATCTACTATCTTTGAATCTATGACAATCGGATGACCTTTTCGATGTTGTTTTCCTTGTTCGCAAGCTGCACACAAAGAATCATTGTCAAATTTTAATACTGGTAACCCTCGAACTAAATCTTCAGTTACAAGTTTATTTATATTTCGAAAGTTCAAATATGACAATCTTCTATGCCAAAGCCAGCTGAGATCATTGGATGCTTTTGATAGTAAACACACAACTGGTTTTCCCACAATTGGTTTGATGTCCAGTGTAAACATATCACCATATCTTTTGGATTTCAGAAGTATTTCATTTGTCTTTGCATTTGAGATGATACTTCCTTCTTCATTAAACACTACTTGATTTCCAGTACCCACAACAAGTTGTGATACACTTATCAAATTGTGTTGAAGTCCTTCAACATAAGCAACTCCGTTTACTGTGAAGTTTCCATTTGTGACTTTCCCATATCCTTTCACTTGACACTTGTGATTATTTCCAAATTTGACAACTCCAGCATTTTCCAAGCTTCGGTAATCTCGCAAATTTTCCTTTCTTCCAGTCATATGACGAGAGCAACCACTATCAATATACCATTTTGTATCATATTGCTCGTCACATATCACCTGCATTTATTGAAAAAATTTAGGAACCCAAGGCTTATTGGGTCCATCATTAGTAGAATTAAATAACTTTTTGGAACTTAAAAACCATGTTTTCACTTTGCTTGTAACAGAATCCATTATATCAGCATCATCAGTTCTAGACATTGAAATATATTCATTCAATAATTTTGTATTCTCATTGATTGTAATCTTATCCTTCACAACATTCGCATTTTTGATAACTGGTTTCCATTTTTGAACCGGAACTTGCGAATTATGGGATGATGTACTAGCAGTTGAAGAATTATTTGTGAACTTATCAAATGCACTTTTGATTTGTTGTTCTGAAATCTTTTCACTTTGATATTTCTTTCCTTTCCCTTCAAACCAATGATTGATCATACTTACATCAGACTTTCCTTTGATGTATGAAACTTTGGTTTGTGTTGATATTGAAGGATTTGGAAAATTTGGTTGTTGTGGTGAAAATTTCGCTTTGACTTGATTTGAGTTCTTCAAACTTGATGAATTATTCGTGAATTTGTCAACATTTGGAAACATTTGATTATTTGCAAATTTTTGCGAATTCTCAAATTTTCGATTGTTGTCATATTTGCGAATATATGGAACTTTGTCAACAGAATTTATTTGTTTATGAAAACTCGAAGTTGTGTGAGTGTTTTTATTTTGAAATTTTGATGATGTTTTTGAAATTTGTTCTTTTTCATTATTCACAACTTGCCAGAATATTGCTTTTCTTGCTTGTCTTTTTGAAACATTATTTTCTGTTGAATAATTTCCAACCATCAATTTGAATTCTTGAGAATTTAATTTCATTTCAACCTTTGATTTTTCAGCTTTTTCAAAAGGTTTGTTTGATTTTTCACCTTTAACCACCCATTTTTGTAATGATTTTTGTTTTTGAAACACATAAGAATTTTGAGTTAAATTGTTTTCTACTGTGTTTTGATTTGCGAAGAAACCTTCAGGTGTGGACATTTGATTATCTTTTTCAATCATTTTATTGAACTCAGGATGAACTTTCTCAGCATTTCCAGTAGTGACAAAAACTTGATTTGGAAAAATAGTTTTATCAGTACATACAAAATTTGGATATACCACTGTGTTGGTTTCCAAATAATGTGCGCCTTTGTCATTTAAAACTTTGTCAAAGTCTTTTGTATTTCAAATACTTGATCAACCACAACCCTTTGATGTGTTTCAGTTGAATTTTTCTGTTCTTCTTTATTTTCATTAGTATCATCAGATTTCCAGCTTTCAACTTCCACATTATCAAACTTACAATGTTGCGAAGTTGAAGATTTATCAAGTTTATCCTCTACTATTGAATCAACTATTATTTCTTTACCTTTGATCTTAGATGTGATATTAATGATCGATAATTGAGAACAATCAATCTCTTCTTCTTCTATTTCACTGATTTCACTCATATTATCAGAATTTTCATCAATATCAGCATACTTGAATTGTGAAGTAAGAGTTGAACTTTCGGTTTACTTTAAGATTTTCACTTGTTCACTTTTTGTCAAACTTTCATTTACAATGTCAAACAACTCATCAGCATTCAGAAATTCATCAATTTTGAAAATACCATATGAATATCTATCATCAGGTATTATGTCAAACTGAGCAATTGTACTTTCGCAATCATAAGAAACAACATCAAAATTTTCACACTCATACTCAAGAAAAGGTAAAAGTTTCATATGTTGTTCTTTGCTAATATCAGAAGAATGATGTAAAGCTGTTAATTTTGCATACAATCGTTTTGCTGAATTACAATATATGTTTCTTTGTGCTAGTAACAATCTAACATCATTAGAAAGATTATTCCTATCACAATCTATATTTTTGACTTGCATTTCTAATTTTTCAACTCTGCTCTTCTTTATTTCTAAATCTTTTCGTGTCTCACTAAGTTGCACATTTAATTTCTTAACTTCATTACTAGCAGACACAATAACAGAATCAAAATAAGCTACAGTATCATCAAATTAAACGAAACAATTTCAGCATCATAAGCAGATAAAGGAATATTAAAAGATTCAAGAATTGCACGTACCTTGGTTGTCATGGGAGACTTGTCAGTGGATTTAGACATAAAACATTTCCCTGAAATGTTCTCTTCGTAATCCTCAAAACTTGCGAACATTGCTCCATGTGTGGGATGCCTCATTTCTTCATCATCAGATCCTGAAAACCAAATCTGATAAGTTCCACTTTCTTCTTCATCATATTCTCCCTTAGCAACCAAAGACACTCCTTTGTTCTTTGCACGTAATTCTTCAATCTTTTGAGAATAGTAAGCTTCATCTTTGACTTTTTCTTTCTTTTCTTCTTTCTTTCGCAACATGCAATCAGCTGCGAAATGATTCGCACCATTGCAATAGTGATAGTAAATTCCTGAATCACCCTTCAACTTTTTCTCATCATTCGCATTTTTCTTTTTTCCATCTGTTTTCTCCATTTTCTTCTTCTCTTTTCCTCCAGTTCTTGTTGCATCATTTTTCACATCACGATTCTTTCCTTTTGGATTAAAAGGCTTTTTGAAAAACTTTTTAACTCTGTTGTTTGAATAGTATGCTACTGCTTCATCATCAGAGTTCATCAAAAATCCTTCTACATCTGAACCATCTTTTTCATCAGTTTCTAATACTTTTAAAACAAGATCCAAAGGACCACCAATAGCTTGTTTTGATTCTTCATACATTTCTGTGACCTCACATTCATGTGTTTTCAGTTGATTGTAAAGATCATTCAATGTAGTTGTATCAAAACATTGTTGATTCTTAATCATCATGCTCACACCTAGCCATTCCTTGCGAAGACTCATAATGAAAGTTAAATTGAACTCCATGATAGATCTAGTAATATCATACCTATTGCAGCGAAACATAAGCTCATTCAGACGATCATAACAATTTTCGAGAGTTTCTGTATCCTTTTGTCTGAATTCCTTCAGTTCAACTAGGCACTGCTTCACAGAGTTGATCTTCGTCTTTTCACTACCTTGATATTTTTCTTTTAGAGTATTCCAGATCTCTTTTGCTGTTTTACAACTACGAATGTAATTGTAAACCATAGGAGGTAGAGCACCTCTTAGTTCTCTCATGCATCTCTTTTCATTTTTCTTCAATCGATTTCGTTGTTCTTCAACATCAGTAGATGCATTGGATGATCCAATTGATTGAACATTAGCAGGAGCTAGTACTGTTCCATCGATACACTTCCAGAGTTCTTCATCAATTCCATGTAAGTAATCTTCCATTCTATCAGCCCACTGATCATAGTATTCTGGAATTAACATCGGAATTTTGGTTGAGGAACCAAGCAAGTGAGAGAAAGAAGTCATTGAATTCATGTTGAAGTTCGCCATTGATGAACACAGAAAATATCTGAAAACTTGAAACCTTGATGAATTTCAGAATTTATCAAACGAATTGATCACAAATCACTAATCGATTACTCGATTTAACAATTCAAATGCAGAATCAATTCAAATATGAAGATCAAAGGTGATTTTCAAAACCAAAAATGTGCGGAAAATTTTGAGTAAATTTGTAACTCAAAAACCAAATGATTCTTATACGAAAATCAGATCTAAGCAGTTTGAATCCTGCTCTGATACCAATTGATGAGAATTGTTATCGAGAATTTAGAAAAGAAAAGATAGATTTGAATGATTTAAGATGAAAAACACAGAGAGTAAATATTAATCAAATCTCATATTGATTAAGACTGATTACAAAGTTAAGCAGAAGTGAGTTCTAGCATCGTACTACAACTTCTAGCCTAAGTCCCTATTTATAGGGAACAACAAAAAATATACTAGGTCTATACATTTTTAACTTCGCACAAAAGATGACTTAGTAAAATAACATAAAATGCGAAACTATACAAAACACTCTATTCGACTTTTACAATATACATCAACATAGAATTAGGGTGTTTGTATGATTTTGTTCCATATATGCAATATAATTTTGTGTTTAATATATTTGTGTGTTTGATACTTTCAATACAGGTTCCGAAATTAGTGTGTATATGTGATTTTTTCGAGTGTCAGTTTCTAGTGGAGGACAATGACAACGTATCGACGGATAAATGCAGTATCTTGCTCCAAACTACATATGCTTAGGTGTCGATATAAACAATGATATCAACTTTGTCAGGTTAGTTACGTTGGTTGCTTCTAAGTCCAGGTTACACACTAATCAAATTCGTCTATTTTTACAATGTCCTAAATCAAATATAGTTATGCAGATTCTTGATGATAGTCATGTCCAATATGTTTTTAGTTTCGTAGCAGTATGCCTCCTAACACAATACAATTGTTTGTTGTTAATAATGTTATTGGAAGTGATACTAATCAGTTTTCCAGGGAAAATTGTTTTGGTGGAAAAGGGTCTTCCAATGCTGGAAGTAACCAAATTTGTAATTTATTACCTATAAGAGCCAACCATGTTCCATCTTACAATGACCCTATAGATAGGGGTGATTATAGGTCAGAAGATAAGGTTGATGTTTCGGCTGACCCTACTGTTGATGTTGATGAATTTGCGAATGATGTGGAAAAACTATTAATGTTGGTTGATGATGATAATATTATTCCACATGGAGAGCCAGTTGAACATTGTCAGAGTTACATTGAATTTGATAGGGATAATCCTAACGGTGGAGAGGAGGAAACTGGTCCCTTACAACCCTGAAAAGCACAAGATGAAAAGTTTCATTTTTAATTTTTCCGATTCTGAAGAAACACAAACCACCCATTGGGGTATGCCCGAACCTTTACCATTGTTCGAATTAGGTCAACAAAAATGTAAAATGGCCACATCGCACAATTATACTTCCCATTTGAAGTAATGCCAACTCTTCAAAAGCAAAAAAATCACTTAAGCTTAATTTAGGATTCAAAAGAGTTAGTGAAGGGTTACAATATAAAGTGAAAAAATCTACAAAGGACAGGTTTGCAGCTGTTTTCTTTATGGATAATTGTGACTGGTGGTTACGAGAAACAATTTCTATTGGTTAAACAATAGGAGAAACACACTTGCTCAAACACACAACTATGTCATCATCACCGACAAATCCACAAAAACGTATTGGGTCACTTCTTGAAGGGCATATTAGCTGATAGTATGAGTAATATGTTACGGGAGAAACAGATACAACAAAGTTTAAATGACCATCTTTATATACATATTTCATACTGGTAAGCATGAAATGCTAAAATGTATGATGTAAATTTATTAAGGGGGACACCCGAAGAAAGCATTCAAATACTACCTTTATATTGTTACAACTTGGAGAAGAAGAATCATTGACAGTTACACATATAAAGTCGAGTGATGACAACACATATGAATATTTTTTCTTGATATCGGTTGCACGATAATATTTTTTATACTGAATTCTTTATATTTAATGTCCATACATGTGTGTTCACTTTAACTAGAGTATTAATTACTTTTTAGGTTTGAGCGTTTCAAATACGTTTGTGCCCTATTATTTAACAATGAGAATCTTGCCTTGAAACTCGAGCCGAACCGAAACCAAAACCAAACCGAACCAAATTAGGTTGGAATAAGCAATTCAATTCTGGTTTTGGGTATCTATATTATGCTTATTCGGTTATAGGGTTATTCGGTCCAGATTACTCAAATAAGAGCTTATTCGGTTCTAAATGTCAGACCCAAATAAGCATTCCTCATCCCCCTTGTCTAATCGAAAGAATTGAAAATCACGATTCACACTTATGTCCTCGTCGTTCATAACAGAATAAACCCTACGCTTGTTCTTGTCGTTTCAAAATTGAGCAATCTTCTCATCTATTTCTAAAGTGGAAATCACTTCTGTTGATCCTTCATCTTGTTTCAAACTTTTATAAATCGACCCTTCCTATCGTCTCTATGGATTCACAAATTCATGCTATGTCTACTCATGGAAAATTGGGCTCCAACTCAAGAAAAGCAGTAAATTAATTCTCATTATGTTAATCTACTATATAAATGCTATTCGTTCAATGTGTTATTGTGTTATGTTAGTCTTTGAATGCTTTATGTTGATGTATAAAAGTACATTGCTATTCTCTAATTCAGGTTATTCGGGTTATAAAATCCTAATACAGTCTATTTAGTTTTTTCGATCGTATTAGGTCCTTAATCATCTTGTACATATTATTCGGGTTACTCGGGTAATAAATGAATTAATCTAATTAATACTCGAACTGAACCGAACCTGTATTGGTTGATCGATTCGGTTTTCAATTCATGCAATTACCTTTATTTGGTTTTCAGGTTATTCGGGTTCGAGTTGGTTCGGTCTGGTTCCGACCCAAATAAGATCCTTACTACTATTATCATTGACAGAGCACACCTTAAAGGGAAATACTTATGCAACATGTTCCTTGAAGTAGGCAATAACCAAATCCTCTCTCTTGGATTTGGTGTTGGGAATATTGAAAGTAGAGAATCAAGGATATGGTTTTTATCAAGACTCAAAGAATGTATTGGGGACATGCCGTATTTGGCTATCATATCTAACAGAGCCAATTCAATTGAAATGACCATTCAAGTCGTGTTCCCGAATGTATATCATGGACTCTGTTGTCAACATTTGTTGATGAATATGAGAGAAAAGATCAACAAACAAGAGAGAACAAGGATTTTGTTCTGGGAAGCTACAAAAGCTTACTAAGAGTCTGATTTCAAAGAAATATTGGGTATGCTACGCCGTGTACTAAACGACGATTTTCATACATGGCTAGATAGAATCGGTAAAGTGAGACTGGAAAGGTCGTGTTTCACTGTAGTTCGGTACAATATTATGACATCAAACAATGCCTAGTCCGCCAATGCATTATCAAATGACACACAAAAACTACCAATAACAATGTTGATTGAATACTTTCGGGCAATTATGCAACAATGGTGTTGTCAGTGATGCAATACTGGATGTAAGTGTTTATTGTAACATCCAAAGTAAAAAGGTATGTCATGAACCCCCCTTAAAATTAGAATTGCTAAATTTTTGGTCCCTTAGTACACTGGGCGTCCTTAGGAGTACGCTTAGCATACTAGGGCCTTTTATGGTCGCGGGTCTTGGGAGGTACGCTGGGCGTACCAGGGTTTACGCGGGGCGTACGCGCCAGGGGCCAGAAAACCCTAATGGCAGACTTGAGGCCTATATAAACGACTTTAAGCCCTTGAGGCTAAACCCTTGAGAGCCTCCACTACCCTTGAACGTCATTTCACTGCTGGAAGCTTTGAGGAATCATTTTGTGAGCTCTTAAGGTGTGTTTTTGTGATCTCTAGTGTTCATTTCAAAGAGAAGAGTTGGTCTAGCAAGCTTGGAACAGGAGGGAGCTTCAAGATCTTGCATCACAATCATATTTTAGAGCTTTTAGAGGTAAAAAGCTTTCACCTTTCCTTTTCTCTCTTTAGTTTTAGCTAGGGTTTTTGTAGTTGGTCCTCTTGATGGATTTTGGGCCTCATTTGTTGGCTAGAACGTCCCCATACGTTAATAGGGTCATATCTGGGGTCCTTAAACAATTTGAGGGTATAAAAATAGGATCTTGGTGGAAGTCATAACCTTGTGCATGAATGAGAGGCTTAGGAAAGGTCTTAATGATGACTTTGGGACTTAATGGACATGCAAAGGCATAAAGTTAGCAAATTTATGCCCTAGGTGGTATTAAAGGACTCAGATCCTGATTTTGGTCGTAAAAGAATGAAGTAATAGGAAATTAATGGAGAAAGTGCTTAACTGAGACTTACGCTGGGCGTACTCCAAGTACGCTACGCGTAACCCCTGAAGACATGGTACGCTACGCGTACGTGGAGTGTACGTTGGGCGTACGCGAGACAGTTTGGGTCGATCTTATTTTGGGCTGTCAAACTTTTGGGCCTCTTTGGATTCTGAGGGTAAATCCTTTTATCAATTGGATCATGGACATAATAAGTAGGCCCATTAAGGAAATTGGACTTAGATCTTGGGCCCATTTGCAACGCAAGGGTGTTTGGGCCTTTGGGGTTAGGATTTAAAGGTTGGGCCTTCCCTTGGGATAATTTATGGACCAAGCATTGATGATATTATTATTATTATTGTTATTATTCAGTTTGGGAGGTTGCGGGTCTTTGAGAGTGCAATATTCGTATTCTTCGGGTGAAGGTGAGTCTTCTCACCATACCCATGGGTCTACGGCACCAAGGCCGGCCCATTATGTCGATATGATATATGTGATTACTCTGTGTCTTGAGATGTATTATGATCATATGTTTTGCATGAAGACCCCAGGGGAGCCCGTTGCCTTGGGTGTAAGAGCATGTGGGGTAGCCCATGGTAGTCCAAGTAAAGACCATGTGGGGTATCCCATAGCCTTGGGTGTAAGACCATGTGGGGTAGCCCATCGCATTCTTGCTGATTCTTTGTATACGTTGCCTATATGACTTGTATGTGTGTCTACGTATGTGTGGTGTGGTATGCTCTGGGGAACTCACTAAGCATTTTGCTTACAGGTTGTTGATTTGTTTCACGTACATCGGAGCCGAAAGGCATGGGGAAGGCTTGATGGCGCGACGTGCACTCTATCTATCTATATCTTTGTTCCCCGATATGTTGGGGACCCACTCTGATATTTTATATATAATGTAAAAGATGATGTTTTAACTAAACGTATGTTTTATGGATTTCATGACGTTACATTATTTAAATTAAATGAAAAAAAATTTGTTGTAAATTCGGGCTGTTGCAAGTTAGTATCAGAGCCTTGGTTTGAGAGATTCAGGCACACTCTCGAGTGTATCGGGACTCAAACTAAGGAAATGGTAGAAATTTTTTCAAAATAATAACATAAATAGAAAAGATGAGAGTGCAACGCGCGTGATCAGCTGAGCCAAGTAAGTAATTCCCCTATATGTTTGCCATGTTATACAGAATCGAACCATGTTGCTTATGTGAAATTTGCTATGTGTATGCTTTTAAAATTGTATACGGTTAGGAGCTTATAGCCTTAGAATGATTGGTTTGGCCTTATTTCCTATTCCTTGTTTGGTTGTGGCTTTAGGGTAGAATCTTTTATTCCAAAGTCTATTTGATCTCGTATATGTGTATAATTTGCATGCATAAGAGCAACCTGTTATGATGATGTGATTGCTATGAGTAGAGGAACCTTTGGGATGACCAGAGATTTTATTGTGTGGTAAATGCAGGGTATGGTTCAGTCATGGGAAAATTTGGAGTTTTCGGATTGAGCAGTGGAGATGGGTACGGGTATGTGCGGAAGGTAGTATTGGGCCCGTACTACTGGAAGCACAGGATATGTGCTCACAACAGTGATGGATCCAGGAACCCCAACGAGGGTCGGTGTGGGATTATCTCTTATACAGAAACCGTAATCTTTGTTATTTATGGAATTTCAGTTATCATGGTGGTGACACGATTTGGAGCAGGAGGGTCAGGATCGGGATCTGGGGCAGGATCGGGAGACACTACTGATGTCATTGATGAGAGGCTGCGAGAACTCATTGCAGCCGAGGTTACCAGGGGCATCCTTGACGCAACCCCAGTCATTTTTGGGACGGTCAAGGAGGGTATTATGGAGATTATTGAGGAGAGACTCAGTTCTTTTAGGAAGGAGATGGCAACAGGACAGATCGGGACCCGAACTCCCTCCTTCTGGGAGTTCAAGGCGTGTGGGGCACCGAAATTCTTCGGGGTTAGGGACCCCATTGTTAGCCGTCGCTGGGTAGCAGATATTGAGAATGCCCAACGCACGAGCTCCTGCCCGAATGTGGCAAAGGTTGGGTTTGCTTCATGTATGTTGAGAGACATGGCTCGCGACTGTTAGGACGAGGTTGATCATCGGGTCATAGGGAGCACGGAGGTGGTACTCAAGACCATCGGGTTGATTCAGCAGGTGTGCGACCGGCTGCGGGTAGTGCAGAGCCGACAGAAGAGTTATACCGACTGACGGCGATCAGATCTTGAGTTTCAAGTGGGGGATTTTGTCTTATTAAAGGTGTCACCCTGGATGGGGATTATCAGGTTCCCCAAGAAAGACAAGTTGGGTCCTCGATTTATAGGTCCGTTCAGGATCCTAGCCCGAGTAAGAAAGGTTGCCTATCGATTGGAGCTCCTCGAGGAGCTTAGTCAGATTCACAACACCTTCCACGTATCCCAGCTTCGAAAGTGTATTGCTGACAAGTCCGCGGTTATACCCTTGGATGACATTCAGGTGGATGGGCGATTGAATTATGTCGAAAGGACAATTTCCATACTAGACAGGATGACGAAGACGCTTCGGAATAAGGAAGTAAAGATGGTAAACGTGCAATGGCAACATCGAAGGGGCTCCGAGTGGACTTTGGAGCCCGAGGAGGAGATGCGGGAACATTACCCTGATATGTTTTCATCCACGGAATTCGAGGGAGAATTCTAGTTCAAGTGGGGGAGAGTTGTAACATCCAAAATAAAAAGGTATGTCATGAAACCCCCTTAAAATTAGAATTGTTGCATTTTTGGTCCCTTAGTACGTTGGGCGTACTTAGGAGTACTCTTAACGTACTAGGGCCTTTTATGGTCGCGGGTGTTGGGAGGTATGCTGGGCGTACGCGCCAAGGGCTAGAAAACCCTAATTGTGGACTTGAGGCCTGTATAAACAACTTTAAGCCCTTGGGGCTAAAACCTAGAGAGCCTCCACTACCCTTGAACGTCATTTCACTACTGGAAGCTTTGAGGAATCATTTTGTGAACTCTTAAGGTGTGTTTTTGTGATCTCTAGTGTTCATTTCAAAGAGAAGAGTTGGTCTAGCAAGCTTGGAACAGGAGGGAGCTTCAAGATCTTGCATCATAATCATATTTTAGAGCTTTTAGAGGTAAAAAGCTTGCACCCTTCCTTTTTGCTCTTTAGTTTTAGCTAGGGTTTTTGTAGTTGGTCCTCTTGATGGATTTTGGGCCTTATTTGTTGGCTAGAACGTCCCCATTCGTTAATCAGGTCAAATCTGGGGTCCTTAAACAATTTAAGGGTATAAAAATAGGATCTTAGTGGAAGTCATAACCTTGTGCATGAATGAGAGGCTTGGGAAAGGTCTTAATGATGACTTTGGGGGCTTAATGGACATGCAAAGGCATAAAGTTAGCAACTTTATGCCCTAGGAGGTATTAAAGGATACAGATCTTGATTTTGGTCGTAAAAGAATGAAGTAATAGGCACTTAATGGATAAAGTACTTAACTGAGACTTACGTTGGGCATACTCCAAGTACGCTACGCGTAACCCCTAAAGACCCGGTACGCTGCGCGTAGCTGGAACATACGCTGGGCGTACGTGGGACAGTTTGGGTCGATCTTATTTTGGGCAGTCAAACTTTTGGGCCTCTTATGGGTTTTGGGCCTGTTTGGATTCTAAGGGTAAAGCCTTTTAACAGTTGGATCATGGACATAATAAGTGGGCTCATTAAGGACATTGGACTTAGATCTTGGGCCTATTTGCAATGCAAGGGTGTTTGGGCCTTTGGGGTTAGGGTTTAAAGGTTGGGCCTTCCCTTGGGATAATTTATGGACCAATCATTGATGATATTATTATTATTATTATTGTTAGTATCCAGTTTGGGAGGTTGCGGGTCTTTGAGAGTGCAGTATTCGTATTCTTCGGGCAAAGGTGAGTCTTCTCATCATACCCATGGGTCTACGGCACCAAGGCCGTCCAATTATGTGGTTATGATATATGTAATTACTCTATGTCTTGATATGTATTATGATCATATGTTTTGCATGAAGACCCCGAGGGGAGCCTGTGGCCTTGGGTGTAAGACCATGTGGGGTAGCCCATGGCAGTCCAAGTAAAGACCATGTGGGGTAGCCCATGGCCTTGGGTGTAAGACCATGTGGGTAGCCCATGACAGTCCAAGTAAAGACCATGTGGGGTAGTCCATGGCCTTGGGTGTAAGACCATGTGGGGGTAGCCCATGGAAGTCTAAGTAAAGACCATATGGGGTAGCCCATGGCATTCTTGTTGATTCTTTGTATACGTGGCCTATATGACTTGTACTTGTGTTTACGTATGTGTGGTGTGGTATGCTCTGGGGAACTCACTAAGCATTTCACTTACAGGTTATTGATTTGTTTCAGGTACATCGGAGCCGAAAGGCAAGGGCAAGGCTTGATGGCCTGGCGTGCACTCTATCTATCTATATCTTTGTTCCCGATATGTTGGGGACCCCCTCTGATATTTTATATATAATGTAAAAGATGATGTTTTAACTAAATGTATGTTTTATGGATTTCATGTCGTTACATTATTTAAATTAAATGAAAAAAATTCGTTGTAAATTCGGGCTGTTACATTTATGATGTAATACTTCCATGATAATTTTAGTGTAGTTTACTATGCATGACAACATATAGATAATTGTTTTTTTTTATATAGCTGAAAGTAAAAAATATGTTACTGAATATGCTGAGAAGGCCATCGATGGGAGGATCAACAAATCCTTTACTTTTTGGGTATATCAGATTGATTAAAGAAGATGAGGTGATTGACTAAATGAAAAATGGTATAGTAAATTTGGAAAGTTGTTGCTACACGTGGCGGAAATAGAAATTGCTGGGTATGGCTTGTACTCATGCTATTGAGGTATTCACAGAATTGATACATCAACATTGCAATACATGAATGCCATCGTACTTTACAATGGAAATGTAACAACGAGAATTTTCAAAACAATTTTTCATTTTTCAAACAACATAAACCATCATTCAATATTCTCGAATCTCATGTTTAGCAAATGTCATCATAATAAAAATACATCCCAATATCATCAAATAAATCTTCCGTCAGTGTGTACAGATCATGCCTGCGCCTTCCCACGGTCCTTGCTCGTACCTGAAACACATATCACAACAACTGTAAGCATAATGCTTAGTGAGTTCCCCAAAATACCACTTACACATATACGCCCTTCCAAGCCATGACCTTCCGGTCCATGTGTCTTAGGGGACTTCCGTCCCAACCCGGTAAACCTTCCGGTGCTACCCCTGTCGACCTTCCGATCCATAACTCCTTGACCTTCCGGTCCACATTATAAAGCCTTCCGGCCCATAACAAGCATAACATACATAGCACATACAAAACGGTTAACTAATCACATACAATGCATATATCTTATAGCATGCCAAACCTTCCGGTCACACATAGATACCCTTTCAGGTACAGTATAGTGAGAAGACTCACCTTGTAGGATGTCTAGAATCTCACGTGCTCGATATCTCTGAATCTCGAAACGACGACCCAACCCCGCCTATTCACAACGAATAATCATTCTAATTAATATAGGCTTCCAAGACTAAGAAACACCATTTTTCACTATCCCACAGAGGGGTAAAACACCATTTCACCCCTCCTTGACTCAAAAGTCCACATGTTGACCAAAACCCTAAAAGTCAACAAAAGTCTACAGCAAGCAGTACGCGGGGCGTACCAGCTCCTGTACGCGGGGCGTACTCTCGCATTCCAGAAACAGGGAACACATCCCACTACGTGGCGCGTACTGGGATTATGCCCTGCGTACATCCTAGTTTCTCACTTCCTTCTTCTAATGCCTTAAATGATTAAGACATAACCCCATATTCCAGATCTGGCCAAAATAATACCTCTTAGTCCATAAAGTCGAAACCTTTAAGCCTACGCATGACTAAAAGGTTCCCCCCACCTTCTAACACCTTTCCTTTCCCCTCCAAGAGTCTAGATCTCATGCATGGCTCAACATCCACGTCCAAGATTGCATTTTTATGAACATACAACTCATATAGTCCTGGAATATGATAGATCTAGGCTAGTGAACCATCCTTCTTTTTGGAAAAAAGGATCGGCGCTCCCCAGGGTGAGCTACTCAGTCGAATAAACCCGTTCCCCAACAGCTCCTGAAGCTGCGAGGATAACTCTTGCATCTCTGGTGCCGTGAGGTGATAAGGTGCCTTGGGGATAGGTGTTGCTCATGGGACCAATTCGATACGGAAATCCACTTGTCTTTCCGGAGGCACGCCCGACAGTTCCTCGGGAAAAACATCCGGAAACTCGCACAATATCGGGACCTCGTCAATCGAACTTGACCTCCTCGCGGCCACTCGTGTGTCCATCACATAGGCTATGAATCCACTGCAGCCTTGCTGCAAACTCTTTCTCGCCATGGTAGCCGAACAAAACGCTGGCCCATACCGGGTCCCTTCGCCATACACAGTAAGCACTCCCCCACTTGGGTCTCGTATGGTCACCAGTTGTCTCTCGCAGTCAATAACCGCTCCAAACTTACTCAACCAGTCCATGCCCACAATGACACAGACATCTCCCATCGCGATAGAACTAGATCAATTGGGAACTTGACGCCAAAAATCTCGAGCACACATCCTCGAATCACCTCGGTGGCATACACCGCTTTCTCATAAGCTATGGAAACCATCAGTGGTCGACTCATCACCTCCCGACTAATACTGATGTGCTGACTAAAATCCAAAGATACAAAAGACCGACTCGCATCCGAGTCAAATAATACCAAGGCAGGTACAAAATTCACAAGAAAAGTACCTACGCATATCATAATATAAGCACGATATCTCAACATGAAAGTAAATACACGAAAGATTACATACCAACCACGACATCGGACGCCGCGCGGACCTCCTCTACAGTCAACTGAAAAGCTCTCCCACGAGCCTTCGGAGCCTCGGCCTTTGCCGGTCGAATCTCGGTAACCCTAGCAGTAGGCGTAGATCCCTGTGTTGATCCCTGGTGTAGCTGAGGAAACTCGGCCTTCCGATGGCTGGTCTGGTTGCAATGGAAGCAAACCATAAATCCCTTGGTGAAATCCCTGGCGATATGCCCCTCCTTGCCACATTTGTAACAAGCACCCGATCGACAGGCCCCCCTCATGACCCTTGCCGCACTTCCCACAAGTGCGGCCCTTCTGGCCTCCCGTCCTCGAATCAGCGAACTTGGTCCACTTGGCTGTCGGCTGAGACTGAGCCGATCCATCCTCTGATACTCGGCCTCCTCCCTGGCCTAAGTCTCCAACTCAATCTCCCTCTTCCGGGCATTTTCCTGGAGCTGAGTAAATGTCTGGTACGTCGAGTTCGGCACGAACTCCCGAATGTCCCTCCTCAGAATACCCAAATACCGACTCATCTGTGCCTGCTCAGTAGACACCTGCTCAGGGCAGAACATTGCCCTCTCATGAAACTTCCGGGTGACCACAGTAACCGAATCATTACCCTACTTGAGGGTCAAGAACTCCTGAATCAGCCGTTCCCTCTCTACCGGGGGAACATACTCGTCTCTGAACATGGTGGTGAACCTCTACCAGGTCACTGCTGAAATCTCTGCAAGAGTGAAGTTCGCTGTCATGAACTTCCACCAATCCTTCGCTCCTAGGCGAAGCTGGTTGAAAGCGAACCGTACCCTTAGATGCTCCGGACATGAACACGTATAGAAGCATCCCTCAATATCAGTAATCCATCTCATCACAACGATCGGATCCTGCATCCCATGAAACTTGGGTGGCTTCGTATTGCGGAACTCCCGAAACAACAACGATTCACCTCCCTGAGGTTTGGCAGCAGCCACATCTGCTGTAGCTGCAGCGGCTGTAGCCTCAGTCACCGCAGCGTACCGCTCATCAAAAGTATCCAATAGTGTGGTTTTGATAGACCCAAACATCTCCGGAATCTCGGCCCTGATTGCCGCAACCACCTCATTGTGCATCATTTGACGAAGCTCCTCGTCACTCACACCGCTCGCCCTAGGTCTGTGGCATGTCCCAACCATGATGCCTCTGAAATACAACATAAAAATATTAGTGACTCGATCGAGCATACTCGCACTCGATAACGCAACCCTACTCAGCCTCCAATACCCAAAGGATTCTTACTTGGGCTGCCCACTGATCCGGTGTCTTCAGTAGTACAGGCCCTATACTACTGATTACATCGCATCAACATTCACCCCAGGTCCTCCTCCTTGGATCCTGGAATGCAAGTACTCTATTCTCGCTATGCATTGGCTACCTACTCGCTCTCAAGGCATCTCATAGCAGTAGGATTATGCTAGACTAAGGCATCACAAATCAGGTCACTCTAGTCCTAACATATCATAGCATATCTCATAACACATATTGTAAGGGTATTTTGGTGATTTTACCGTTCGGGTGCTGGATGACCGTACACACTGCTCCTTCTTTGGTTATCTCAAAACCTCTTATAAAATTTTATGCTTTTATTATTGGAAATTTTTTCTCAAATCCTGGGTTTGAGTTCAGTTACGCCCGAAGGTGCACCCGAATCCCTCAAACCAAGGCTCTAATACCAACTTGTAACAACGTAAATTTTCAAAACAATTTTTCATTTCTCAAACAACATAAACCATTATTCAATATTCTCAAATCTCATGTTTAGCAAATGTCATCATAATAAAAATACATCCCAAGATCATAAAATAAATCTTCCGTCAGTGTGTACAGATCATGCATGCGCCTTCCCACGGTCGTCGCTCGTACCTGAAACACATATCACAACAACTGTAAGCATAATGCTTAGTGAGTTCCCCAAAATACCACTTACACACATACTCCCTTCCATGCCATGACCTTCCGGTCCATGTGTCTCAGGGGACTTCCATCCCAACCCGGTAAACCTTCTGGTCCTACCCGTTTCGACCTTCCGATCCATAACTCCCTGACCTTCCAGTCCACATCATAATGCCTTCCGGCCCATAACATAATGCCTTCCGGCCCATAACAAGCATAACATACATAGCACATACAAAACGGTTAACTAATCACATACAATGCATATATCTTATAGCATGCCAAACCTTCCGGTCACACATAGATACCCTTTCAGGTACAGTATAGTGAGAAGACTCACCTTGTAGGATGTCTAGAATCTCACGTGCTCGATATCTCTGAATCTCGAAACGACGACCCAACCCCGCCTATTCACAACGAATAATCATTCTAATTAATATAGGCTTCCAAGACTAAGCTACACCCATTTTCACTATCCCACAGAGGGGTAAAACACCATTTCACCCCTCCTTGACTCAAAAGTCCACATGTTGACCAAAACCCTAAAAGTCAACAAAATTCTACAGTAAGCAGTACGCGGGGCGTACCAGCTCCTATACGCGGGGCGTACTCTTGCATTCCAGAAACGGGGAACGCGTCCCACTATGCGGCGCGTACTGGGATTACGCCCAGCGTACATCCTAGTTTCTCACTTCCTTCTTCTAATGTCTTAAACGATTAAGACATAACCCCATATTCTAGATCTGGCCAAAATAATACCTCTTAGTCCATAAAGTCGAAACCTTTAAGCCTTGGCATGGCTAAAAGGTTCCCCACGCCTTCTAACACCTTTCCTTTCCCCTCCAAGAGTCTAGATCTCATGCATGGCTCAACATCCATGTCCAAGATTGCATTTTTATGAACATACAACTCATATAGTCCTGGAATATGATAGATCTAGGCCAATGGAGACTACTTGCTCATAAAGTCTCCATCTTGGGACCAAAAACCCTAGAAATTGGTCCAAGAAGCAAACCATATAAACTACAAGGCAAGATCTGAACTTTTTACCTCAAGAAGAAGCTCCAACCTTTGTAGTCCTCAGATCTACACTTTTCCACCAACTTCTAGCCTCCACAATGGTCTCCTCTTCTCTTTTACTACCTTGAAATGACACTTTGAAGCTTAGAACACTCACACCCAAGCTAAAAACGGAGGAAATGCTCTCTTAGGGTTTCTTTCTGAAAGATGGTGACTGAGGGACGAGACCATCTCATTCCTTTTATAGTCATCAAGTCATATTAGGGTTTTGAGTCTGGGCCGGTTACGCCCGATGTAACCTTAGGGTAGCCCAGCGTACCCGAATGGCACCGCGTACAAAATAAGTGCGCGAGTACGCACAGGTACTCTTTGTACACTCAGCGTACTCACTCAACACAAAGGACCAAAATGACATCTTGGAAAAGATGAAGGGTTAAATGGTCGTACCTGAATTTCGGGCTGTTACAAGAAACATATTGATGAACATATATAGAGGTTGTCTTTACTGTGCCAATTCTAGCTGAATATGAAGAATCGGATGAATTCATGGTTGTACTTCCACCATTGATGGACAAATGACAAGTTGGATGGCCTAAAATCTATAATTGTATCCTATCCCAAGGTGAAGGTTTGATTTAGAAAAAATGTAGTCTTTGCCAAAGGATCGGTCACACAAGCAGAAAGTGTGACGCTCCATTTCCCGCAGATTCAACAAAATATGAATCTTCAAGTAGGAAAAAGTCATGTTCCAAAAGGAACGTTAAGTCTAAGAGTAGATCTAAAGCTAATACTAGTCAAAGAAGTAGCCAACACTATGATACACTTGATCTAAAAAAAACTCGTAGTGATGTTTGAACGAAATCATAATATTCTACAAAATATTGTTCAGGAGGATAAACATGTTTTTTTTACATCTTCATTAGGAAATTGTTTTAAAACATAGTCGAAGAAAACCACGACTCAAACATTAGCGTAATCTGCAACAATTTGTTGGAGGGATGTTGCATAAAAACAATATATAAAGGTGAATTTTAAGTTATTTATGTCATAACAACGTATAAATTATAAGGTGGACTGAGCTACATACATTAATAACGTTGTGAATATGTTGACAATTAGGTGCATGCAAACACCTCATCATAGGTATGTAACTACCTGAGGGATAACACCTGGTATTGGGGAACCGAATTTACTACTGTTGGGAAATGTCTCTATGATCCAAATCTACAAAATTAAGATGTGAAACAACTCACAAACTTATCGAAGTTACAATACTTGTTGCTTAAAAAGTGTTATTAAACATAATGTACATACCTTAAATGCAAAGAAAAATCACTGGCATAGTATATGTGTGTCTACTTCTGACTCTTGGCACATTGGGGTTCAAATGGTACTCAATGTTATCAACATAGTACACATCTGGTTGTTAATGAAATCCATTCACTTTACCCGATGGGTACCTATGTCAAAAAATTACACTTAATAAGTATATGTATCATTTTGATATAATGTGTGTAAAAAAATGTATACCTGTTAAACTCGTCTAAGTCAGAGACAAGTGTCATATGTTTCTTACTAACTAGCTGTCGATGGTATTTCCCCATAAATCCTTGCTCTACCAAATACAATAGGGAGACTCTCACCACATATTCATTACTTAATTGATGAAGTAAGTTATTGAACACATGCATAAGGTCAGCCATTCTAACCAAACGTGAAAGGAATACAAATGGAAACACACGTTCTCTGAACTCCGTAAAACCAGAACTGGGAGGGAAATATTCCCCGATCTACAAGTCAGTGACCAAGCAAAATGCTTTCCTGTCAAGGCAAACCCGATAGTTGCCAACAGGAAATAGAAGCTCTTGTAGGTCAATTGCATCAAAAGTAGTAAAATACTTGCATATAAGATAGTGACATAGTAAAGGGTGACATTCGACATTCAACACTCAGCCATCAGGCTGGAATACCTAGGTTTTGTTGGCCTACTCGTCAACCCAACCGCTCTTCCAGAGCCTCCATTCCTACGGTTTACATTTGGCCCGCACCGTGTATCTTGGCCAACATCACACCAGGACTGCCTCAACCCACTACTACCGTATGTCAACATATAAACAAACAAGGACCAGGTAGGCACATGATACAGAAAAACAACAATCATATAACTCACTACCGCCTATTAGTCCTTTCACAACACACATTTCCTCTACCAGTTAACCTCCATGAAATGTGTAACCATAAGTAATCGGAGGTTAGATAGCCACCCGAACAGATGATCCTACTCTAGAGCCACAACCAAACGATGAACGGGCAATAAAGCCTAGATCAAGACTTCTCCGCCTATCCTACATTGTTGTATATAGTCCCTAGGGCACTGAAAGAGATGATAACCAACAAGTACAAGTAGACATACAAATGTATAGATCAATACCATATCACAACATTCTATAAACTAGGATACAAATCTAACATACCACTATGGCACAGTAACATACTCAATACATGGATATAAATCTAACAGATCACTATAACATAGCAACATACTAAATATCAACATACTAAATATCGACATACCAAGAATACATAACCGTATATACTCATAGGTGAGATAGCCACCTGGACATGTGATCCTACTCTAGAACCATAACCAAACGAGGAACATGTAAAAGATTCTAGATCAAGAGTCCCCAGTCTATCCTAAATAACTATAATCAATCCCTAAGGCATCTCTCTACTAACAGATAACCACAACTAGTGGGCCGACATTGTTGCCTTCGACCTACGGTACAATGCGTTGAAACTCACCCGAAAGGAAGAAACCTGAGAACACCATGATATGCTCCCTGCTACACTGTTTTCTCCGCATATCCACTAACATCAGAACCATATAAAATCTTAATCACCAGTCAAAACCCTCGAGTTTGACCAAAATTCAAACTTGGTCAAAAACCAACAGTCAACAGAGTCAATAAACATCAATATCTAAGGATGATTGAGTATGCCCTACATACTGAACTTACGCCTTACGTACATGGGATGGCTTAGTACGCCTATCGTAAGAAAATTATGCCCAACATACTCGAATTGGTTCTATCCTTTGCATTAAGCACTTAATCCCTTATGGATGTTTCACCCAAACTCAGATCTAGCCTCAAAACATTGTCTTAAGTCATAAAATTTCCATCTTTATGAATTTTCATGGCTAAGGAAGGTCCAAAAGGTAAAACCCTAGCAAATTAATACATTAAGTCATCACAACTCTTGCATGGACAGGATAGAAGGAACAATATCACATTTTTATGGTTTCTAATAGCTCCATAATGGATAAAGTTTAGAATGGTCCCAACAAACAAAATCTAGTCGTTAACTCATGCAAGAGATCGGAAGTGCATCTTTTTCAACTTAATCCATTAAGTCCAAGTCTGGAACCTTCATATCTGAATCAATATGATGTTTAGATGGATAATGTTTCCAACTTTATCTATAAAAAGGTCAAAAAATTCCAAGATCTAAACGTTATGCACTTAAAGTGACCAAAAGATCATAACACCTAAAACTAGCTAGTTCTAAAATTTTCATCATCAACATTTTAACTTTATACCTCCAGAAAAAGATCAAGGTGCACAAGGTCTGGATCTACAAGCTCCAATGCAATAAGAACTTCTTCAATGAGTTCCTTCTTCTCCAAGGTGCTTCAAGAACACTCCAATAACATAAAAACACATATTTTGTTGCTAGCAAGGCTCGAACTAGGGGTAGAGTTTGATGAGAGGGTGTTGGAGAGGTAGAGGCTGAGAATGGAGTGGGTTTGGGGAAGTTAAGAAGCTTAAATAGGGCTCAAACCATGAAAATAGAGTTTAGGTACTGATCGCGTATGCCCAACGTACTTAATTTATGTCCAGTGTACTAGGGATGACCTAGTACGCCCAACGTATGCGGTTGGCCCAAAAGTCATCCTAACTTCAAACGGTCGTAACTTCTTCATTCAAACTCCATTTTTGATGTTCTTTATATCCAAGGAAAGGTATTGAAGAGCTCTACAATATTGTCTAAATATCTTGGACTAAAAACTTCTCGAATGAAAATCAATATTTCATTCAAGAACCGGCCTATGACTTTTCCCATTCTACCCCTTATCCCAAAACACAATTAAAAGGTTTAGATCTCATAACCATCATTGACTCCCTCCAAAAGGTAAAAACATCGCCTTCTTAAGGCCCAAAGCCTTTACATAATCGAATTTTAGCCCATGGCCTTGAAATAAGAAAAGACATGACACAGGTGTTGGATTAGGTGTTTAAACCCATAACTATAATTAGTATGTACTTGACCCGAGAGTAGCATGGTCCATTTTGGGTTGCCTTCATCAAAGCAATTTGACAGGATGGATATTTGAGAAAGAGGTTATTTGTGATTTATTAATGTATTATAAGAATAATATATTAATTGAGAAATCATATTATTTAATTAGTATTGCCCAAGAATTAATTTGGATCATAAGACACTAATTAAATTTATAGGGACTGATTAGGTAAATCAATAATATTTATAGTTTGGGCTAATGATCCATGTTGAATAGGATTAGACTAAATCATTGCAAGAATCCATGAAGAGTTAGTCCAAAAATGCTAATAAGTTATTGGATTAAAAGCCAAGTGAATTAGGGTTTAAAAGTTGAATCCCTAGGAATTCCAAACAATAAATTGAACCCCTAAGCTTGCAAAATCGGCTACTAGTACTCCAAGGTGTAAACCTAGCCATTTTTGGTGCTCCTAGCCTCTCTCTCTCTCTCTCTCTCTCATTATCCTCCACTTGTTCATGGTGTTTGTTAATTGTTTGAGACATCACACTTGAGGTGCTAAGCTCTTGAAAGGCCAACAACTACAAGCTACAAATAAGATGTATTCTTGTAACTAGTTTTTATGATTCGTGTACCAAATTTTATATACTAGTTAAGCTTCATGCTTTGGAAAATGTTTATTACATGTATAACTAGAGAAAACTTAGATCCAATTTATTATGGTTGTATGTGCACCATAGGAGTGTTATAGTACATAAAACCCAATAATGCTATCAGAGCCATGGGTGTTTTCTGTTATATAGATGCAATTGTATTGTCTTCAAAGTTGAAAAATTAGGTTTTTTGTTGTCTGACTGCCGGAATCGATGAGTTGACTCATATGACCATGAACTCGATGAGTCCATAGTCTGGCTCAATGAATTGGATCATTAGATGGCAAAATTTTCAAGTTTTTGGCTTGTTTTGGATTAGGATCATTAATACAAACTATTTTGGCTCATAAATTTGATTTTACTTATATGGTAAAGATCATCTCCATCCAATAACATGATGATCGTCAAATCTTAAGATAATTACTTATTTTTGTAAAGTTCTAATTATTTGTAGAATTTGAATCATCTTGATATTAGGTCAAATTAGTAATAGATAAAATTATATGATTATTTTATTAGTTTAAAATTTGAACTAAATGACATTGAAGAGCTTCATAACTTTCCCTCAACTTAGAAAGTCTCATTATATGACTAAAGAGAGTTACAAAACTTGCCATCAAATTTTGAAACCCAAAAGTTTTTTTAAGGAGTTACAAAACTTATCATCAAGTTTGGAATCCAAAAGGTTTTCAAGAGTTGTAAAACTTGTCCTCAAGTTTTGGAACTTCAAAATGATCTTTTATGAAACATTAACACTAGTAATTGAAAGATTTCAAAAGGTGCAACTTTTAGATTCATAACTTAAAAATGAATTAAATTGTTATAATTTTGAATTTTTAGAACCTTAATGTTTTTTGAATAGTTCAAATTACACCTTGTGGACTTCATTAAATTAATTAAAGTGTTTAATTAAAAGAGAATTAACAAATCCATAATGATATGGTTTAAGTTTAATTAAAATAAGAGTGTAATTTATTATTAGATTAAACCACCAAGTATTTTAAATGTGTAAAATACACCCTTATACCATATAAAATTAAAAGTTTAATATATTATTTATGTATAAGTAAAAGTCAGTCTTACCGATAGTAGGCCTCATTCATGAAGCTAGTCTGTAGGGAGTGTTAAGGAAATTGCTTATAAAATGACGATTGAATGGGTATCCACTCTTACCCACCACACTCTTGACTAGTGGATGGTTGTTATCCGAATGAGTAGGGTAAGACACTAAACATTCATTAATAGTATAATTTATTATAAAGTAACTAAACCCTTATAAATTCTCAATATTAGTTAGTTAGGAAAAATGTGAATTTGATGCTAACCCATGAAATTGCACATTGCACCTTATTGGTCATTAGTGGAGCGTGTATGGTTAACCGACACACTAATGTGGACTAATGAAGGATGTAAATGGGTTTCCCGTAAATTATCATTGATCAATGGAACGTGTGCGGTTAACCGCCACATTGATTAGGTGATTAATGTTATTGAGAGTACCAAACTAATTTGCATGGTTATTCACACCTTGTTTGTGATCATTGGTATCCCAGTCACAAATGTGAAGGGCATAATCGCGATTAAACATGCCATTGAAAAGTTCAATGAATCTAAAAAGAATATAAGAATTTCAGTTCGTTTAAAACTTAATAACCATTTTCGCTTTTCATGGTGGAAATTGGTAAATCGTCATATACCTACCTTCAAATATTTTGCAATTGGATTACGGAATCCCTCTTCCCAATTGCAGAATATTGTGTTGGGTCATAGCCTTAATATTTCATTTGGGTGTTATATTAACGACTTAAATCAACTAATAATTATTTCTCCCATTCTAGATGTCTAGTATTGACAACTATGGTCTTCCTGCATCTTTTGGAAAAAGCTTTCCTCATGAAGATGATATACTACATGGGGATCAAGGTGAAAGATCAATCTCTTTGTCTTGCATTGATGGGCCTAGAAATCATACTTCACCTCCTCCAGTTATTCTCCCTGACCCACATGATCATTGACTTGAAAAGTTCAGGATCACTCAAGCCCTATTGGAAGGCGAACATGAAGATGGAAAATTTGTATGTGCTTACATCTTGGACATAAAGTTGCATATTGACATGCTGGGAATGTTGGGTGTCGTGTTCCCAGGGAAGCTGGCCGTTGACTTGGTTCTTTATTCACTTTCTAATTCATATATGAGTTTGTTAAAGATTACTATATGACAAATCACGGCGTGACCCTTATTGGTCTTACCTATTTGCTTTTTGCTGCTGAATCAGCAATGATTTGGCGCCTTGGTAAAGTAAACTTGATTGGAAGATCTACTTCCCAAATTTCCATGGACATTGACAATGGCGACATTGGTAGTCTAGAAAAGCTTTCTCTTCCCAATGTAAAGGGATTGGCCAAGATCAAACCGTTTGAACAAATAGTAAAGAGAAAGACTAATTCTTTGATTGTCTCGTATATCATTCCAGGAGAGTCTGTTTGTTTCTACTGCCAAGAGAAGGGGCATTGGATGCGAAGCTGCCATATTTACCTGAAAGACCACAATGATGGTAAAGTCAAAATGTTTAACTATGCTTCAGGTAAGTCTACTACCTAACTTTGTTAAGTTCCTATTTATAGATTCTTAATGCATGATGTGATAAGATTACATTTTGATGTTTTGTAGGATCGATGAAAAGAAAGGAAGCTTGAAGGAAGAGTAAGTTGGGCCTGATCGCGAAGAGATGGATTTCGATCGCATGGTTCGATGATCGGATTTTTGAGTTGCTACTTAGGATTTATGATAGATTGTTTTGGAATATTTAGAAACATAGTTTTCATATGTACTTGTATTGTAAGGAAAAAGTTTTCCGCATTCTTATAAATAAAGAAAAATTTGATTTTATCTTAATTTATATTTCCTTGCAATGGCATTTGTGAAAATTGATGTTTGTATGTTTCTATTTTTAGCAATATGGATTTGATTCTTTCGTTTGTCGTAGTGTTAAAATTTACCAAATAAGGAAAGATTCTCATCACCCAAGTTTCAATTGGATAGAGACTTGGAATCATGCAACTTGTATTGTGTGATGAATGAGAACTTTCAATTTTGGGAAATTAAGACTAATTCCTTGTTCACATATAGATGTGTGTCAAGTGAAAGACTAGGGGATCTAGTACACATTTTTGTGCACTGTCTAGGTCCACCACAAAGAACAATAAGACTATTCGTCATGATTTACTAAGAGTTTAGTAAACATGGTTATGCTTACAATATTAAGTGTAATTCTGAGTCATTGAAAAAGTTTCAATGTATAGCAAGACGAATAAGATGAATTAAATAGGCAGAAAGATAAAAGTTTCTCCAATCTAAATGGAAAGTAGAATACTTTAATATCGTGTTTTATAATTCTCCTAATGATTATGAAAGCATATCACAATTGATCCGCTAAGGACACCTTAGTGCATAGGTATGGCTAAGAAGAGGAATCATGAATTGTTGAAATGGTTAAATCAAAAAGGTGAATCATACTTCATTCCAAAATCAAGTTTAGAGTTATACTCCAAGATTATGCCTTGAGTGACATATCTTAAGTAAATTTAGAACACATCATGAAATGTGGAGTAAGAAATGGCTCTTGCTCATGCACATTTGCAATTGGTAGTTGTGATGTATAGATAAGACAAAGACCAACTAAGACCAATTATATGAAGTTTCATATAACTGTCAGGAGGTCGGTGAGAGTCTTAAATACCTTAAAAAGCTTCAATAACTAATAAAGAATAAACCTATCGTTTATCACAAGCACACGACTTGAGGTTTGTAACTTATCGTGTTGATACATTCTTGTTTCTATGCTTATTCCGGTTAAAGTTGACTATGCAAGTAAGTTCTATGAGTTCTCAATTGTTTGCATAAGCCAAAACACCTAGATCAGTGAAAGTTCATTGATCAGTATGGGTGAGCTGCTCAATAACTTGGAAGACATGGTAGGCCTTTCTGCTACCAAGTGGTAAGAAATTAAGATTGAACATTTTCAATCCATATGATTTTGATTTTGTCATAGACCATGTCTTATGATAATGACAGATTCAAATGGATAGGAACATATACACCATAAAATCTAGGTGGCATAAGGTTTCTCTCTAATTCATGAAAATGATTGTGAGTAAACACTTTCACTGAGAAGATTTTGAGGAGATAGCAGTTGTGTTAATTGTATTCTCAAATTATATTATGATTACAACATCTCTGTTCATACTTCAAATTATGAGAAATAGCAAATAGTTTGAACATTCGGAACTTACTGTTGTAAGTTATGAAATAGTGGGAGTCTTAAAGACCTTGAAAAGCTTGAAGAACTAATCAAGAATAAACCTATTGTTTATCACTAGCAGACGACTTGAGGTTTGTAACCTATCGTGTTGACACATTTTTGTTTCTGTGTCCATTCCAGTTAATGTTGACTATGCATGTGACTTCTATGAGTTCTTAATTGTTTGCATAAGGCAAAACACCTAGATTAGTGAAAGTTCATTGATCAGTATAGGTGAGCTGCTCAAAAACTTGGAAGACATGGTAGGCCTTTGTGCTACCAAGTGGCAAGAAATTAAGATTGAACATGCTCAATATATATAAGTGTGATTTGTCATGGACCCTGTCTTATGATAATGAAAGATTCAAATGGAAAGGAACATATACACCATAAAATCTAAGTGTCATAAGGTTTCTCTCCAATTCATGAAAATGATTGTGAAGAAACACTATCACTAACAAGATTTTGAGGAGATAGTAGTTGTGTTAATTGTATTCTCAAATTCGATTATGATTACGACATCGCTCTTCATAGTTCGAATTTTGAGAAATGGAAAATAGTTTGAACATTCGGAACTTATTGTTGTAAGTTATGAAATAGTTTAGACACACAAATATGCTTTCTTATAAAAGGTGTGTGAGCTTAGATAAAGGCATATCAAAGCATCTCGTATCAGAAAATCTGAACTTTGGTAAGAAAGTCAATATTTATATTGATTTCTAGAAGTCCATCTGATTTCTGGGTACATGTCCGAGCTAATGGGAGCACAAGTGATATGCTGATAAGAACATAATTATCATGATAGTGGGAGCATGATCATTATGTGAAATGTTGCAAGTTAGCAATATTGGTTATAGGAAACAAAGAATTTTGCAAAGTTGCAGAATTTGGAAAATTGTTTCGCTATAATAAGGGAGAGGATACTTATACTTTATTTCGAATCTAAAAGTTTAGATGGAAGTATTAATCAAGCTTAGTGATGAGCATATATAGATACCATGTTGAATTAGTTCAAAATTTGAAATTCAATATATGGAAAAGTTATATCAAAAGATTGGTCATATATCATGTCTTTATGTAAGACATTATGAATCGTATCCCATATGCTTCGGGTATAGGATCGATTCCATATGTTGTAATATTCACATGTTCTATTTTACCAAATACATAGGGCATTTAGAGGGAAAAACGATTAGAACCAGATATTACTAAAGTTATTAAACAACTGTCAAGTACGATCTAAGGTTCGCTAAGGATTGATCGCTAGTAGTTAGAAGTATAGTAATGGATGGACTGTATTGATAGTATTATTAATAGACAAGATTATATTAATAATGAGTTTTCATATAGAAAAATATGGAAATATTTACATAATGGGATTTGGATATTAAGAATTTATGTGTAGGCTAGAAAACTTTTATGCAAGAAGGATGTTCATAGGAATGTACTTTGAATTTCAGATTTCACTTCCATGAAATTGTTCTCATGAGAATCTCCAAAGGAATACATTGTAATATCATTGGTAAAGTCCATGTGACTGTTGTACCATGACATTACAAAAGGAATCATTGCATGCTAGTTTAGAATCTAACACACTCTTATAGAGTCATGAATTAGTTATTCTCACACTAAGGATTTGGAATTGTGAAATGAGAATCACTGAAATGTTTTCAATTAATCTATTTCACAAAGTAAGGACCATAGGTAAACATAGTGTGCATGCTTGGAGCATGGGATAACTATTTATTTAATTCAAGTATTAAGTTGATTACTTGAGACATTATACAATGAATAATGTGTAATCAATATGGTGATTAAATAATAAGTGTTTTACTTATACTCAAAAGTTTTTAAAACCATATTAGATTCGATTATTCTTGTGTTTCACTTTGCATGTTTTGACTTCCATAATAATAAGATTATTCAAACTATCCACAGTCAATCATACTTTGGAAGTAGATAATGAGATAAGACTGTCATGAATGTGTTTTTTGTAAGATTGTCTAAGGTGTTAGACATTGAAAAAGTTTGCTACAAACATTCATGAGTGCTCTTGAAATAAGATTTGAGTATTGGATTATACCCACGCTCATTTAATAACTTCATGGATTTTATCACGAGTGATTGTGAGACAATAATATCTAATACTCTTTAAACGGAGACATATAGTTGCAGTTTACAAGTCGGTTGCACATTGATGATATGTAAATGCACCAGTAACTTGGTGTTATAAAACATATTGTTGTGTGTGATTTGATGAGTAAATAGAGCAAACATATTAGCAGAAGTTTATCCATTCCTTTTACCCTAAGAGGGATAAAAGCAATATCTATGGGCACCTAGATGATTTAGTGATTACAACCCTAAGCTCTTGGCCAAGCCATGAATGATTTGATTTGTTCAATTAGTCTGTCATTATAAATTGGAAATCAGGAAAAAACACATGAACAGAGAGAATGATTATAATCCATGTCTCAGTTCATATGATATCTTGTAGAATGGAGGAATATATGATCCCTTATCAAATGGATGCATCATTGATTTTCTATACACTTTGATGTTATACAAACAATGCTGCAAACACAATGTAAACACTATATTATCAATGCAATGGTTGTTGTTACTTTGATTACTATTATACAATTGTTGTGATAATGTATATGACGTCCTTTACCCCCGAATATTTCCGCCGTTCGGGTTTGGGGGTATGACAGATTGGTATGAAAGCATTGTTTATAGTGAACTAAGTATATCAAACCTTGTATGATATACAACTATAAATACAAAGGGGCCAGAGAGCTCTGACTAAAAGTATACTTTTAAAATACAAGTATTTTATAAGAAGTATACGAACATGCATACATACTAGAAACAGTATCACAGTAACAAATACATAAAAGTATTTGGATAATTTGGACACTACGGTTAAATGTGGATATTTATGTAAACTTATCTGGGATAAATATAGCGTGGTCAACTATATTTATTTGAGATATGACCAACATGTGTCTGGGAGTGATTATGGAGATGGTCATGGACACCCGAGGGAGTGTTCCTATAAAGACTTCATGAACGCTAAACCTAGATCCTTTGATGGCACCAAATGTGTCATTGCTTTAACACCCTGGTTTGAGAATACCGATTCAATATTTGAAATCTGTGCGTGCCCCAAAACTAGCAAAGTTAAATTTGCAACATGAAATTTCATAGACAGAGCCCTCTCTTGGTGAAACAGCCAAGTCAAGTCATTGACTCTCCCAATAGCCAATGCCATGAGTTGGGATGACTTTGTAACATCCAAAATTTCAAACAAATTTAAACTTGTTAAAACATGTCAAATTCTTCAAAACATTACAACTTTGTTTTCAAAATATTAATTATCAGAGTATTTCCTAGAAACATGACATAACAGGAGGAGCTGCACGATCACGCCTTTGCCTTGCCGCGATCCCCTGATGTACCTGAAACAACAAACTGAAACTATAAGCCCGAAAGCTTAGTGAGTTACCCCCAAAATACCAATACACATACAGTCGACATAGCAATATCAACATTAGCATATCATATCAATCAAGAACATAACAACATGCACTAGGTCCACAGGTTTACAAGATGGACTACCCATGGGCCCTCAGTACAAGTCTGGAATGCCTACCGAGTCCTTAGCTCGTATCTGGAATGCCATCGAGCCCTCAGAACAAGTATGGAATCCTTACTGGGCCCTCAGCTCGCATCTGGAATGCTCCCGAGTCCTCGGTATGAGTCTGGAATGCCTACCGGGCCCTCAGTTCATATCTTGAATACTCTCGGGTTTGTTGGCTACCGCACGGAGTAGTACAACCTCAACCCACCCCACACAACATGTCGACATGTAACAGATAATTGCACATACATGTAATCAATCAGTATCACAGGTAGTCCTACAGAGCTACCCAACTAGCATATTTTCTAACTCAAACTCAACATATCAATAACTACTAAGACATCAATCCAATGGGCTGGCCCTGGTGCCTTAGACCCCTTAGTATAGTGAGAATAACTCACCTTGTAGATGTTAGCTCGGTAAATAATCATAGCTCTCTAATCACTTGTCAAAGACTCCACCACCTATTACCATAATACGAACATACTCATGAATCTTCAGAGTATTCCATAATCCACTAGTTAACCTTGGTCAAAGTCAAAGTCCTTAGTAAAGGTCAACAGTCCATGTTGACCTCAACTCGCCAAGTCCCTTGAAGCATATTCCAACTCGCCGAGTCATCGGGGTGACTCGTCAAGTTCCTTCGAATCTCGATTAAACTTCGAGGCCATCCGTTGAGTTCCCCCTTGAAACTGGACGGATATACATGCAACATATCCGGGTTAAAACTCATCTGACTCGCCAAGTTGTTCTTAAACTTATCGAGTCTTATGGAAATCTTCATCGGACTTGCCGAGTTGTTCTTCCAACTCATCGAGTTCACTACTTTATATAAATGACCCGCCGAGTTCCTTCAATCCTTAAGCCAGACAGACCCATTTTAAGCCATGTAACGACTCCAAACTACAGATCCAAGCTCCTAGGGTATGCCTTTCACGTAAAGTTGCAAACTTTACGTGCATGCATGGCTAAAAAGGTTCTTAATGCCCAAAACTAAGCTCTTAATGGATTTTATTCACAAGGGAGGCCTCATTCACGTCCAAAGCAGGGACTTTATGGATCTACAATCTATAAAGAGTCCAGATCTGAAGTTACAACTTCAGATCTTGGCTCATATTTCAGAAAATGACTTTACAACCCAACCAAGAACCCTAATCTCCAACCAAGGAGGTCTAGGACGAAATAGAAAGGGGGATAACAGCTTGATACCTCCCCAAGAGATGAAAACTGGAGTAGTTCTGGATTTCCCCCAAGGTCCTTGCTTCCAGCCACTTGCTTCCCAAGATCCTTTCACCAAAATCCCCTTCCAAGGCTTCAAACACACAATAGGCACACAAACACATATTAGGGTTTGGTAAGAGACTGCAAAGAGGCTGAAAGAGGTTTTTGTTCCCTTAAATAGGGCGCACAACCCTGGGATTTAGGGTTTCAGCTACCAGCTCCTACTCACCGAGTCCTAATATGGACTCGTCGAGTAGGTCACTTAAATCGCAATCCTTCCCGCTGCTACTCGACGAGTAGGTCAACCAACTCATCGAGTAGGGCTTAACCCAATAACTCATATTTAAACGATACCTAAGAATTGGGGCATTACAGACTTAAAGGAACTAATGCTAGTAGGATACTGGCCAAGTGGCGAGGTGCATAAGCTAGAGTTGGAGCTCTGGGGTCTGATGACGAAGGACTCCGATATTGCTGCATACACTACCAGATGTAGTGACATGGCTACTCTGTTCCCCATGATGGTCACCCCGGAAAACAAGAAAGTAGAAACATACATCTGGGGACTCTCTCCTCAGATCCAAGGGAATTTAATAGTTGCAAACCCACTTACTTTTGACAATGCCAAGCTTCTGGCACAGAACCTCGTAGATCATGGAGTTTGTCAAGGCTTCATGACTGCCATCCCTGACCAACCAAAAGAAAGTGGTGGCAAGAAGAAATTCTGGAACAAAAGAAAGGGACAATCATCTTAGGAGTCCTTAAATAAGCAGCAAATTGTAGTTTTTCATACTACAACTACCCCTACCACCCCAACACCCGTGAAGCAATATTTTGGGAACTTACGAAAGTGCAATAAATGCATTGTCCATTACCATGGACCTTGCCATGAGATGCATTGAAGCAATTGAAACATGAAGGGGCACACTCCCCATTTTTGTAAGGCACCGGCACAATGCAACACCCAGACCCCCGGAACTGGAGTAACCCAGGCCTGCTATGGGTGTGGTGAAACTGGGCACTACAAGAGGGATTGGCCGAAGGCAAAGAACGCTAGCGGTGCGGGAAGGGTACTGGACATGGGACAGGAAGAAGCAATAGCGGATCCTACAGTGGTTAAAGGTACGTTTCTCCTCAATCACTCTGATACATGCATACTATTTGATAGTGGTGCGGAGAGGAGCTCCGTGAGCCACAAATTTAAACACATTCTCATACAAAAACCACAATCTCTAACCGAAAAATTCACCATCGAGATGGCCAAAAGAAAAACCGAAAGCACTAACAAAATATACGTAAGCTGTACCCTTACACTAAACGACAACTCTTTCCTAATCGACCTTATGCCGATCTTAATAAAAGGTTCCGACTTCATCATCGACATGGATTGGCTAAGTCCTAATCATGCCGATATTCTATGCTACGAGAAGGTCGTTCACTTTAATATACCAAATGGTGAAACCCTCATCATCTATGGTGAAAAACCCAATATGAGCCTTCGCATCATCTCTTGCGTCAAAGCCCAAAAATATTTACGCAAGGAATACCACGCGTTCTTAGCACATGTTGTGGATGAAAAACAAGAAGTAGAAGACATCAAAAGCATTCCCGAAGTCTGTAATTTTCCTGACGTCTTTCCCGAGGATCTCCCAGGAGTTCCTCTTGAATGCCAAGTCGATTTTCGAATCGACTTAATTCATGGATGCTTCCCGCGTAGCCAAATCCCCGTATCGCCTAGCACCAGCAAAGATGCAGGAATTATCCAGCCAACTAAACGAACTGCTCAGTAAGGGATTCATTAGACCAAACTTCTCACCCTGGGAGCATCGGTCTTATTCGTGAAGAAGAAGGATGGATCTTTCCGCATGTGCATAGACTACCGCAAACTAAAGAAGATCACCATTAAGATTCGCTACCCTCTACCGAGAATAGACGATTTGTTTGAACAACTCCAAGGAGCAAGCTACTTTTCAAAGATCGACCTAAGATCAGGGTACCACCAATTATGGGTCCAGGACAATGATGTTCCCAAGACAGCATTCCGAACTCGTTATGGTCACTACGATTTTGTAGTGATGCCCTTCGGTCTGACAAATTCACCCGCCGTGTTCATGGACTTAATGAATCGGGTGTGTCATCCTTTTCTATACATATGTGTGATAATATTCATAGATGATATACTTAACTATTCACGAAGCAAGGAAGAGCATAGTAAATAATTGAGACAAATTCTAGAAATATTAATTGCGGAGAAGCTATATGCGAAGTTCTCAAAGTGCGAGTTTTGGAGTAGGATGGTAACTTTCCTCGGTCCTGTGGTCATCGGAGAGGGAATACATGTGGACCCCTCCAAAATTAAGGCAATCGAGAACTTGTCAGCACCAAGAATGCCAACAGAGATCCGTCAATTCATAGGACTTGCTGGCTACTACCGTAGGTTGATACTGAATTTCTCCTGAATCGCCAAGCCACTTACCATCCTAACTCAGATGGGTGTAACTTTTATTTCGGGAGAAAAAAAGACATTGCATTCCAAACACTAAAGTGAAACCTGTGCAGCGCACCTATCTTGTCTCTTCCAGAAGGGATAGAGGATTTCATTGTATACTATGATGCATCCAATCAGCTGCTAGGTTGTATGCTTATGCTGCAAGAGTTATTTCCTATGCCTCGAGACAGCTAAATGCACACGAGGTCAACTACACCACACATGATCTTGAGTTTGGAGCAGTCGTGTTTTCTATGAAGATCCAAAGGCACTACCTTTATAGTACAATGTACACCATCTAAACCGACCACAAAAGTCTTCAGCATGTACTCGACTAAAAGGAGCTTAACATGAGACTTAGATGATGGGCAAAACTAGTTAATGACTATGAATGCAAGATTCATTATCATACCAGAAAAGCCAATGTAGTTGCAGATGCCATCAGTCGAAAGGAGTATACAAGTCACAGAATAAAAGCACTAACCAGACCATCCATTCATATCTGTCCACACAAATCAAAGAGGCTTAGCTGGAATCCTTAAAAGCTGAAAATGTGTCGGATGAAGCTTTAAGATGAATGGAGAAGAACCTAGAGATCAAGGGATAGGGAGTTCGTTATCTCATGAACAGGATCTGGACACCAAAGTACGGTGGGTACGGAGACGTTGTTATGAATGAAGCACACAAGACTCGATATTCCGTTCACCCAGGTTCATACAAGATGTATCTAGACCTCAAGGAACTTTATTGGTAGCCGAACATGAAAGCATAGATTGCTACCTATGTAGGCAAGTGTCTAACTTGCGCCAAAGTCAAGGTAGAACATCAAAAACCCTCAGGTTTACTACGACAACCAGAAATACCTGAGTGGAAGTGGGAGCGGATTACAATGGATTTCATTACCAAGTTGTCCAATACTACGGGCGGTCATGACATCATTTGGGTAATTGTTGACAAGTTAACCAAGTCAGCACACTTCCTACCAATCAAAGAAACAGACAAGATGGAGAAATTGACCAAAACTTACAAAAGAAAGATAGTAGGACTGCACGATGTGCCAATATCTATTATCTCTGATAGAGACATTAGATTTACCTCAAGGTTCTAGCAGTTACTACAAAAATCTCTGGGAACTAGGCTAGACATGAATACAGCCTACCACCCACATATTGACAGGCAGAGTGAGAGAACCATTCAAACATCAAAAGACATGCTGAGAGCCTGTGTGATCGACTTTGGTAAAACATGGGATACCCATTTGCCACTTATTGAGTTATCCTACAACAAAAGCTATCACACTAGTATTAAAGTTGCCCCGTTTGAATCCCTTTATGGCCATAAATGCAGATCCCCTCTGTGTTGGGCTGAAGTGAGTGACACACAACTAGCTAGAGGGAAAGTTCCCGACATCACTCTTATTGGCTTGGAGATCATAAGAGAAACAGCTGAGAAGTGCCTATCTGACGAGACTCTTGTTATTCCACTCGATGAAATCAAGATAAATGAGAGTTTGCAATTCGTGGAAGAACCATTAGAAATCATGGATAGGGAAGTCAAACGAACGGAACAAAGTCGCATACCAATAGTGAAGGTTCGCTAGAACACCAAGCGGGGACCTGAATTCACTTGGGAGCAACAAAATGATATGCAACGAAAGTACCTTCATCTTTTTCCCTAGTCCATGATGTACTCTCTATAGAAATAATTTCGGGACGAAATTCCCTCTAACGGGGGGATAATGTAACAACCCATTATTTTTAAAGTCAATAAGAGTCTAGACTACAACCATGTACAAGTGAACTCACCCCATAACATTGTTATAATAAGAATTTGAATTACAAGAATACTTGTATATATAAGTTCATATGATAACACAGGCGTTAAATTGAAACCCATGTTGATTTAAGTTGTTATAAGTCAATAAAATTTACACTAGTTCAAAACAAAGATTTAATACTTAACTTAAAATCATAATATACTTTATGTATATATAGATTTCGCTCTAGAATTAGGCATGGCCGAAAACACCTCCTTTTGGAATAAAATAAACTGAAAACACCTCTTCTAGAAAATCATGACATCAAACTATTTTCCCTTTGACTCAAAACCGTAAACCACTTTTCCATTTGACCTTAGGACCAAAAAAAGGTTTAAGGAAAGGTTTAAGGCCCATTAAGGCCGAAAACCTCTTCTATATATATGCTTTCAACCGTGAAACCAATTAATTTCTCAATTTCCCAACCATAAACACTCCCATTTTGCTTTCAAAAGTCATTAGAATCCTCTTAATTATCATCCGTAAACCTTCATATCTTCATAAAATATTGCCTGGATCTTCTTATTCCCATCAAGAACACCAAGAACACCAAAAACAATCTTCAAATCTTCAAGCTTCCACCCAAGAACACACCGAAAACGCCCCAAGCTTACCGAAAACCCCTTATGCACACCGAACATGCCTAGCAACACTCCAAATAATATTTGTAAGTATTTCTTATATAATTAAAGTGCTGTCTAACACTTTAATTATTATTTAAATAATTATTTAATTGATTTATTTAAATTAATATCTTATTAATTTAAATACGACGTCGAATATAATTATTTTTAGGATACAAGCATTTCCACGTACGCTAGCTTGAGGATCGTCAATACAATTTCGCTATTTAAACACGAACTTACATTCGAGGTGAGTTCATACCCCTACGTTTCACTATTGTTCAATGTTTTTATGGGGAATACAAGTAAAGCACAATGACTCTTGTGTTAATAGTCAAATGATTTCAAACTGTTTCAAACTATTTGCAATTGTTTCAAACCGATTTATCACTGCATTTTATCAAAATATAATTATATATGAGTATAAAATATATTTCATTATATTGTTAACCCTTTTGTAACATGCCGAACAAAAGGGAACTTTACACAAATCCTTTTATTACTGCTTTATACACATTGATAAATTGAAAAGGTTTTCAATTCATTACAGAGCATACATTTAAACTATAATAGGTATAGTTTGAGAATCACTACACGATTTGACAAGCTCAAGAACACAATACATACACAAGTATATAAACTACAATAGATATAGTTTATGGAATACTACTCTATTTCACTAATTCAATGATACACTATTAAAATAATTATTTAAGTTTAATTATTTTATATTACAAATTACACTACTACAAGGTATTACATACAGTTTCAAGTACAATAGAATACTATAACACAACACGTAAACTAGTTAATATAGGATTGTGAGGCACTACTTCGTTGTATCCATAATGGTACAGGTTCAAGTCCTCTAAATTATAACCATAGTCTCCTTGAGGGAGAGCATGAATTTGTGTATAGATCTATACGGGATTGACAATCCCGTACCTGAGCTTCTTGCAACAGCTAGGCCGGCAAACTTGGGGTGACAAATGTCATAACATTCTGACACCTGAAGAACGTCGTAGCGGCCATTAGTCATTTTAGCATGGTTATATGAAACTCACAATATTATCAACTAAAACATTATTTACGGGATTTACACTACTTCAATAGTTTTATTTTTATAATAGAACTACATTACAATACACTACTTTACAGTACAGTTAGTGGTCTCCAGGCACTTTTATACAAAGGATTTTCATACAAATACAGTAAAGAACACAATTTTTGTAATACAGTACAACATACAATTTAGGGAAACCTTCATGATATATTTTTATTTATTACTTAGACTACGACATATTATTTCAGTGTACAGTAAAAAACATACATTTTGGTCTTAGGGTCTAAGACTACATCTCATTCACTAAAGAAAACATTGGGTTTTCTGGAGGAACATAATAACATATTTCAAAGAACAATGACAAGCTTTCTGGCACAAAAACACACTTATGAACTCACCAACTTAAATGTTGATACACTTTCAAAATCACTTGTATTCTCAGGGAACTAGTAGACAGGTACACTACATGTTTTTGAGAAGATGGAGCATCTATTGTGTCCCGTTTATAGTTTTGCTATACCAAAATGTAAACACTATATTATCAACACAATGGTTGTTGTTACTTTGATAACTATTATAAAATTGTTGTGATATTGTACATGACGTCCTTCGCCCTCGAACGTCTCTGCCGTTTCGTTTTGGGAGTGTGGCAGAGTTGTTCTTTGTATTAGGGATCTCATGAATTATGAGCATTTCTTGCCTTATCGTAGGATTTTTTGTTTGAACCTGATGTCAATGCCTTATTCTAATTTAAGTTTCATCATATTTGAAGATTTTATATGCTAAGCAATATTTAACATTTATATTATTGCAGGTGTATACGTATGGAGATCATGTAACATCTTGAAAAAATGAACATAGATAAGAGTTGCTCTTTATCGATAGTAGGTACTAGCTATCCATAGATTCTCTTAATGATTTTTTTGTACTCTTATTTACATTAGCTAAATGGATGAAGTCAGCTACCCAAAATTAATATTTTCATGTTGTTCTCAATCAATCAGAAAGAATTACGCTTTTGCAGGAAATCTTTAACCCTCCCCACACCCCCAACTAGAATACATGGGGGTATTCTTATAATCTTTCCTTAAGTATGTACCCCTATCTATTAGTTGTTTAATTCACTATTTTTAGATTTATTCTACTCATTTCTTTTGTTTCTAAAACATCTCAATGTTGTCTTATGCTTTTCCCTTTCTGAATTGGTTATAGTTACTACTTTTTTATCCTATATCGATGAGAATTTTGTTGAGAGTTAAACGTTAACATTTTTTTCTTGTGATACTTTTCTACAAAGTTAAATGTACTTGACACACACACACACACACACACACATATATATATATATATATATGTATGATATTGTTTTTCATATGAAATAAATGCATCCAATTCAAGAAGCACAAGTGCAAGTCTTATCATGTTTTTGATTAATAGTTTTATTGTTTGTGGACAAGGTTATAGAGAACTTAAGGGTCTGAATTTAGAGAATATGCAGATGACTAAGTCTTGATTCATGTATAATTTACTCAAGTTATTAAACTGAATTACATTGTCATTAAATGAGTGCAGGGGGAAGGTATGTCACCAAACTTCTTTCTTGCCTCTTGTGTGTATGTGTGTTTTCTTGACCATAGTTAGTACAAATGCAACATGATTACTTGTATTGTTCTGACACTGTAAATTTTCAAACAATTTTTTCATTTTTTAAAAAACATAAAAACTCATAATATATTTCTCAAAAACATAATTGTTTCAAGTGTCAACATAAATCCTCATAATAATGACACTATCCCGTAATCATACACATAGTCTCATATCAGTGTGTACAATCAAGCCGGTGCCTTCCCGTGATCCTAAGAAGTACCTGAAACACATAACACATAACACAGTAAGCACGAAGCTTAGTGAGTTCCCAAAAATACCATACATATCTCATTAGCCTCTCATGGCTATGCTCAAATACGTCCCTCCGATCAATGTATCTCAGGGGGACCCTCCTATCCCACAACTCGGGTGGACCCTCCGATCCAAAGTCATTAAGCTCAGAATAACACAGCACGAAACACAAAAATATAATGCTGGATTTCACAATACTCAATATAAACACCTAAGACACTCTGGTAACACCAAGATTACCACTCTAGGTAAAGTATAGTGAGAAGATTCACCTCGTAAGCAGGCAAGTAAATAATCTCGTACACGAATCTTGAACTAGCCTTCACCTAACACATAAGATAATTATCTCTAATTAACATTTAAATCACAACTGTAAAGAAACTAAGTTATTCTCTCTCTCTCTCTCTCTCAAACTCTTGGAATGGGTAAAAGACCATTTACCCCTCCATGGTCCCCATAACCCCTACCTTGACTAAACCCTAAAGTCAATAAAAGTCAACACTCGTGTCATCTATCCATGTTGGCCTGACTCGCCGTGTGCATCTATGTGACTCGCTGAGTCCACATTGTTCCTCAGAACATCACAAAAACCCAACTTAACTCGTCAAGTTGTCTCGTCAACTTGCCGATTTACCTATGTCCAGACTCATTGGGGAAAACCCTAGCCGACTCGACGACTCAGTTCATTGACTCGGTAAGTCCATTCAGTATATATTCTCATTCAAATGTTTTAAGGCAGATCCACCACTCCAAATTCTAGATCTAGTCTCCTAAGGCTCAAATGTTAGATAAATATTCGATCTTTACGTTGATGCATGACATATTTTCTCAATAAAACCAATACAAGCTCCAACAAGGGTTTGGTACTCATAGGCTTGCCTCTAGCTCCATAATGCTTGGGTCTTTGGGCTCCCAAGACTTCCTATAATCCAGATATGAGGTTTCAACCTCAAGATTTGCTCAAGGGACTCAATAACACAAGAAGAATGGGGAAAAGCCCAAGAACACCCCAAACTAAGACCGCATAAGAAAAATGATCAATATAGCATCTTTTTACCTCAATACAGAAGCTATCCAGTGAAAACCTATAGATCCAAACGTCCCTCCTTGCTCCAACCCTTGATGTTTTCCTCTTATTCTCTCCAAGTGCACCAAAATGCTCAAGATAGCCTTTCCTTCTCACACAACAAGATAAAACTCGATTAGGGTTCTTCATAGGTCTTAAGGGTGATGAGGGAGGGAGAAATGAGGGCTTAAGGCCCTTTAAATAGGACACAAACCAAAGCGTTTAGGGTTTCCTCACACAGTGCCAACTCGACGAGTCGGCTCTCTGACTCGTCGAGTTGGTCATTAAACCCACGTGATCAATCCAACTCTACTCGAGGAGTCGGGCACACAACCCGTCGAGTCACTCATTAAATCCCAAAAATAAATATATAAATATAATACATGAAAGTTGGGATGTTACAATTCTCTGCCACTAGAACTAGACTTCTCCCTCAAAGTCATGCTCTGGAACTGACTCTGGATACTGCTCGCGCATCTTAGATTCCGGCTCCCAAGTCCACTCGGATCCCTTCTGATGTTGCCACTGAACCTGGACTAGAGGTGCATCTTTATTCCTCAGAACCTTCACTTTTCGATCCAATATTGCTATCGTCCTCTCAATATAATTTAGGCTCGCATCCACCTGAATGTCCTCTAATGGTATCACCGCCGTCTAATCGACTACGCACTTCCTTAACTGAGACACGTGGAAGGTGTTATGAATCTGACTCAACTCTGCAGGTAGCTCCAACCAGTAAGTTGCCTTACCCACTCTGGAGATCACTCTGAAAGGACCAATGTATTGGGGCCCATCTTTCCTCGTTCCTAAATCAGATCACCCCTTTCCATGGGGATAAACCTTTATGAGGAAAAAGTCTCCAAACCTGGAAATTTAGCTCGGATAGTCGCCGATCTGCGTAACTCTTATGGCGACTCTACGCTATCAGTAACCTCTATCTCACATCGTCTTCAGTACTATCTCAGTGCCACCCATCACTCGCTGTTGTACCTCTCCCTAACAGATGGGAGTTCGACACCTCCTACCATATAAATGCTCGAAGGGAGGCATGTCGATACTGGAATGGTGGTTGTTGTTGTAAGAAAACTCAGCCAAGGGAAAATAGGTGTCCCAACTTCCTCCGAATTCCATAATACATACATGTAGCATGTCCTCGAGCGTCTGAATCATCTGCTCACTCTTCTCGTCTGTCTGCGGGTGGAATGCGGTACTGAAATGCAACCGGGTACCCAACTCCTCATGAAATTTCTCCCAGAACCTGGAAGTAAAACGCACATCCCGATCTAACACTATCGAGGTCGGCACCCCTTTTCGTGCTACCACCTCTCTCACATAAATCTCGACCAATTTCTCTGCAGAAGAGCTCTCACTAATGGCGAGGAAGTGAGCACTCTACATCAACCGGTCTACAATCACACATATCGTGTCAACCCCACGTGCAGTACCCAGTAGCTTGGTGATAAATCCATCGAAAGATGTTCCCACTTCCATTGGGGAATCTCTAGAGGCTGTATCGGGCCATGTGGTTGCTGGTTCTCCACCTTAAACCGATGATAGGTCAAGCACCTCTCAACTACCCATGTCACGTCCCTCTTCATACAGGGCCACCAGTAATCTCTCTTCATGTCCAAATACATCTTCGTGCCCCCCGGGTGGATCGAGAATCTCGATCTATGTGCCTCCTCCATCAATACACGACGAGCTCCACCTATATAGGGCACCCAAATCCACCCACGAAAAGTCATAATCCCACGACTGTCCGTCTCAAACTCGGAAACCTGCCTAATCACCCGCTCCCTCTTGTGGTTCTCCGGTCTCATGGCCTCCACCTGGGCCTCCCGAATGGTATCTAAGATTGGATGCATCACTGTCATCCTCATGCACACATCTCGGATCGAAAAACTCACTACTCTAGGACTCAAGGCATCAGCTTCCACATTAGCCTTGCCCGGATGATATAAGATCTCGCAATCATAGTCCTTCAACACATCCAACCACCTCCTCTGCCTCATATTCAGGTTGGGCTGCTCCATGAGCTACTTCGGGCTCGTGTTATCCGTATATATGGTACACTGGAATCCATACAAATAGTGGTGCCAGATCTTGAGGGCAAACACCACTGCCCCCAGCTCCAAATCGTGGGTCGGATACCTTGTCTCATCAGGCTTCAGCTTCCTTCATGCATATGCTATCACATGCCCGCTCTGCATCAACACCGCACCCATCCCAAATATAGAAGCATCACAACAATCCACGAAGTCCTCCACTCCCTCAGAAAGGGCTTACACTGGGGCTTCGCACAATCTCTGGAGAAGGGTCTCAAATGAGGCCTGCTGCTAGGGCCCCGAAGCAAAAGTAACACCCTTCCGGGTCAACCTGGTGAGAGTAACAACAATCTTGGAGAAATCTCTGATAAACCTCCGATAGTAGCCGGCCAAACCCAAAAAACTCCTGATCTAGGATGGGGATCTCAGTATCTCCCACCTCATAACTGCCTCAATCTTGGCTGGGTCAACCAATATCCCATTTTGATTAACGAGGTTTCCTTGGAACTGGACCTCTCATAACCAGAAATCACACTTGGAGAATTTGGCGTAAAGCCTCTCCGTCCTCAATACTCTAAGAATCTCTCTAAGATACTCCTCATGCTGCTCTCTGTATCTCAAATACACCAGAATATTTTCGATGAACATGATCATTGGTCGATCCAACATAGGCCCGCACACCCGGTTCATGAGGTCCATGAATGATGTGGGTACATTGGTGAGTCTGAAAGGTATCATCGTGAACTCGTAGTTCCCATAACGAGTCCTAAAGGTCGTCTTCTAGATATCCTCCTCATACACTCTCATCTGATGATATCTAGATCTCAAATCAATCTTGGAAAACCAAGACGCCCCCTGCAACTGATCGAATAAATTGTCGATCCTCGGTAGTGGATAACGGTTCTTGACCGTCAGCTTGTTGAACTCCTGGTAATCAATACACATCCGGTGTGACCATCCTTTTTCTTGACAAAAAGGATCGATGCTCCCCACGGTGAGCTACTCGGTCTGATTAAACCCTTCCCTAGCAGCTACTGGAGTTGTGAGGATAACCCAAGCAACTCTGGTGGCGCAAGGCGATAAGGTGCCTTGGCAATAGGTGACGCTCCTGGAACCAAATCAATGTGGAACTCCACCTGCCTCTCGGGTGGCACACCAAAAAACTCCTCATGAAAAACATCCGGAAACTTGCACACCATCAAAAGCTCGATGATAGAATGCGGCCTCTCTGTAGCAACCTACGTATCCATCATGTACGCCAAAAAGACCATACAACCCTGTTGTAGATTCTGTCTCGCTTCCAGAAGGCTGATCCACATCTGGTACCCTCACCTAACACCGTAAGCACTCCCCCACTAGGGTCTCATATAGTCACCATCCGACGCTCACAGTAGATCACAGCTCCAAACCGACTCAACCAGTCCATGCCTATAATGACACATACATCACACCTCGTGATCGGTACCAGGTCTATCGGGAACTCAACACCAAAAATCTCTAGTGCACACGCCAGATCACATCAGTAGCAAAATCGAATTCTCGTCGGCTATAGACACCATCTGATGTCGACTCAATGCCTCACGTTGGATACTAATATGACTATTAAAAGCTAAAGACACAAAGGATTAAATTGCACCCGATTCAAATAACACCAAAGAACGTACAAAATTCACAAGAAAAGTACCTATATACAAAGCAATATATGCACAACATAACTCAAAAGAATATAAATAAAGAATACGTACTTGCCATGATGTTAGGTGCTGTGCGGACCTCATCCATTTTCAGCTGAAAGGCACTCCTGCGAACCCTCGTTGTCTTTACCTTTGCTGAACGACTATTAGTATAACGTAAGGCAACATGTGTAGATCCCTATACTGATCCCTGAAGGAGCTGAGGCCACTCGTCTTTCTGATGGATGGTCTGGTTGTAGTGAAAGCATACTGCAAACCCCTTGGGGAAATCCTTCACCGTGTGCCCCTCTTTCCTGCATTTGTAGCAAATCCCCGCTCGGCACGATCCCTCGTGACTCTTGTCGCACTTTCCACAAGTATGTCCCTTCTATCCCCTAGTCCTCGTATCAGCAGGCTTAGCCCGCTTCATCACCGACTGTGACTACACTGGTCTCTGGTCCCTTCCCCGAGACTCCTCCTCCTCCATGGCCTGCAACTCTAGCTCAATCTCCCTCCGCCTGGCATTGGTCTGAAGCTCAACCAATGTATGGTATGATGAGTTTGCCACGAACTCTCATATATCATTCCTTAGTATGCTCATATATCAGTTTACACGTGTTTGCTCGGTGGATGCGTGTTCAAGGCAGAACAACGCCCTCTCGTGAAACATCCCGGTAATCTCAGTCACTGACTCTGTCTTCTGGTTGAGAGATAGAAACTCCTATACGAAATGTTCCCTCTCCACCGATGGAACATACTTATCTTGGAACAACTTAGTGAACCTCTCCCATATCACTATATCAAGGTCTGCATGAGTAAAACTTGTGGTCACAAACTTTCACTAGTCCTTCGCCCCCGCGTGAAGCTCGTTCAGTGCAAATCGAACTCTCAAATGATCAGGGCATGAACACGTATAAAAACACCCCTCAATATCAGAGATCCATCTCACGGAAACAATTGGATCCTACGTCCCATCAAACTCTGGTGGCTTTGTGTTGCTGAACTCCCGAAACAACAACGAGTCACCTCCCTGTGGCTTGGTAGTGGCGACAGCTACAATGGCTGCAACATGAGCCGCCTCGGTAATAGCATCATATCACTCATCAAATGTCTCAATCAGTGTGGTCTTAATAGACCCAAACTTCTCAGGTATCGCCTCTCGAATGGCTGCGGCCACCTCCTCGTTAATCATCATGTGAATCTCATCATCACTAGTCCCACTGGTCCCAAGGTTGTGGCGTGTACCCACCATGATGTCTCTAAAACACAACACAAAAATCATCAGAGACTCGTTCGATCATACTCACACTCGATCATCCGCCCCTTCTTGTTTTTTAGCATCCTAAGGATTCTTACTTGGGTTGCATACAGATCCGATGATTTCAGTAGTACGGGTCCCAATACTACCTTCTACACAAACCTGTAGTCACTCCAAGTCATCCTCCTATGATCCCAATTCACAAGTACTCTAACGCTCTCTAATAATAGACTGCACTCTTAGTAGACCTCTTATAAGCTCATCTAGGTATCTCTCCTAGATTATCCCCCAACTCAATACTCTCGCCCTAAGTGATTCCTGCTAAATACTCCTATTCAGTATATACTCAAAGTAATTATCAAATAGCCGCAACTCCTACGCTAAGGCATCACAAATTAGGCAACTCTAGCCCTAAATATGAAATACCTAACCTATCCTCTAGCATGCATCCCTAACATCACACAAATATCTCATAACACAATTAAGTAAGGGTATTTTAGGAAATCACCGTTCGGCCTCTGGCTGATTGTAAACACCACTCCAACTCGTTTTCTCTTTAAACTCCTTCTTGTTTTAGAAAAATTATTTCTTTAGAAATTTTTTCTCAAATCCTCAGTTTGAGTCCAAACACACCTAGAGATGTACACGATTCCCTTAAACCAAGGCTCTGATACCAACTTGTAACACCATAAATTTTCAAACAAAATTTTCATTTTTAAAACACATAAAAACTCATAATATATTTCTCAAAAAAAATAATTGTTTCAATTGTCAACACAAATGCTCATAAGAATGTCACTATCCCAAAATCATCCACATAGTCTTGTATCGGTGAGTACATTCAATTCGATGCCTTCCAGTGATCCTGAGAAGTACATGAAACACATAACACATAACATGGTAAACACGAAGCTTAGTGAGTTCCCCAAAATACCACACATATCTCATTAGCCTCTCATTACTATGCTCAAATAAGACCCTCCGGTTAATGCGTCTTAGTGGGGCCCTCCAGTACTAACTCAGTAAGCTAAAAATAACACAACATGAAACACAAGAATATAATGCAAGATATCACAATACTCAATATAAACACCGAATACCCTCCGGCCACACCAAGATTACCACTCTAGGTAAGTTATAGTGCGAAGACTCGCCTCGTAAGCAAGTGAATAAATAACTCGTAAACAAATCTCGAACTACCTTCCACTTAACACATAAGATAATTATCTCTAATTAACATTTAAATCACGACTCTAAATAAACTAAGTTATTCTCTCTATCAAACTCTTGGTATGGGTAAAATACCATTTTGCCCCTCCATGGTCCCTATAATCCCTACCTTGACCAAACTCTAAAGTCAATAGAAGTCAACACTCGAGTCAACTGTCCATGTTAACCTGACTCGCCGAGTGCATCTATGTGACTCGTCGAGCCCCATTATTCCTCAGAACATCAAGGAAAACCAACTTAACTTGTCGATTTGTCTCATCAACTCACTGAGTTACCCATGTCCAAACTCATTGGGGAAAACCCTAGCCGACTCATCGAGTAAGTTCATTAACTCGGTGAGTTCATTCAGTCTGTATTCTTATTTAGACGTTTTAAGGCAGATCCACCACTCCAAACTCTAGATCTTGTCTCCTAAGGCTGAAATGCCACGTAAAGCTTCGATATGTACGTTCATACATGGCATATTTACTCTATAATGCCAACACAAGCTCCAACAAGGGTATGGTACTCATAGGCTTGCCTTTAGCTCCATAAAGCTTGGGTCTTTGGGCTCCCAAGACCTCCTGCAATCCAGATCTGAGGTTTCAACCTCAAGATCTGCTCAAGGGATTCAATAACACAAGAAGGATGGCGAAAATCCCTAGAACTCCCCCAACTAAGATCTCACAAGAAAAATGATCAAGATAGCATCTTTTTACCTCAAACAGAAGCTATCCACTGAAAACCTCTAGATCCAAAAATCACTCCTTGCTCAAACCCTTCATGTTTTCCGCTTTTTCTTTCCAAGTGCGCCAAAATGCTCAAGATAGCCTCTCTTTCTCACACAACAAGCTAAAACTCGATTAGGGTTCTTCACAGTGCTCAAGGGTGATGACGGAGGCAGAAATGAGGGCTTAAGGCCCTTTAAATAGGACACAAATGTGGGGATTTAGGGTCTCCTCACATAGCGCCAACTCGGCGAGTCAGCTCTCTGATTCGTCAAGTTGGTCATTAAACCCACGTGACCAATCCAACTATACTCAACGAGTCGGGCACACGACTCGTAGAGTCACACATTAAATCCTAAAAATAAATATATAAATATATTACCTAATAGTCAGGATGTTACAATTGTGGATTTGTCTTGGTAACAACGTTTAAGATATAGCTTAACTAGTTATTAACAATAGTTCACCACAAATACATGATTAAACCACAAATTTTTCTGCTTTAACAAATTTTAACATAAATCTTTTGAAAACAAAATAAAAATAAAAATAAGGTTTACATAAATACTCTTGAGCAAATATATGTTGTTAGCCTCTCCTAGGTTATTTAGAGCCTGTGGAGTTGTCTCCTTGCCCATAATTGAAAAGGCATCATCTTTGCAAAGTACTCCTTTGTGTAGGACTTTGGTTTCATGACTTTCAGCCATCACTCTTACTCTTACATTAATATTATCAAATTTATAGAGAAACTAATATATATATATATATATATATATATATATATATATATATATATATATATATATATATATATATATATATATATATATATATACACATATATATATATATACTGTAGTAAAACCATAGGCCACATATGTTTCAACACTTGAAATATAAGCTGTACTTTAAATATAACTATTAATGTTAATAACATAAATTGTTACTAAATTATTTGAGATTATTTTTGATTCTGTCACATAAGTTATAATTATAAACCCTACTAAATCAATATAATTTAGTCTTGTAAATGAAATGAGAAATGGTTATTTGATGTATTAACATAACTGACTAATATAAATTAATAGTAACAAAAAATTCAGATTTCTCAACTAAACATGCAATATAATGATATTTTTTTTACAGAATACATTGCAACAACTATTTTATAGTACAAAATACTATCATGCACTTTTCACGACGTAAGTGTCTCACCTTGCAGTGAAACTAAATAGTTTTGCATGAACTCTGAAGGTCATAGGTAAAAGAATACAAATGTTACCTCATGATTTTGAATGTACTAGTGTTTTTTGTTACAACAATAATATACAGTTTAAAATGTTAAAAGTCTTGTTATTTGTTGATTTGCTACAAGTTCATGGACTATAATTAAATAATTATTCCCAAATTTTACGTAAAATTTGAAGGTATAAAATTAGGCGAGTGGAACAATTGGAAACATAAAAAGGAAGAAAAATCGAAAGGTCTATTGATATAAGTTTTATGACCTAAATGTATTTTCTTTTATGGTAATGTTAATTGTTGTATTTTGTCATTTATAGATAACGTGCTATTATTTATTTATATATTATGTTTCTAAATGTGCACTTGTATTAGGAAGGAAATTAGCAAGTTACTCCATCAACCTTGAGCAATGGAAACATTATGCCTCAAGTTGTTCATCTTCTTGTTATAAATGAGGTATATTCTTTTTATTTATATAACTTTGTTGTTATTTCAAATATATTACTATTATATAAATATTTTATTTGAATATAACTATATTATTATTACATTTGTATACACGGTATAAGAAATCTTGATAATAACTCAACTACCCTTTGTTTATTGTGTTGCCTTATAGTTTTGGGTTGGATGAGTGAGCATTAGACTTATTTTACTTTACTTAGACTTTTGTTTAAAAGAATTCAAAATATTGATTGAAAACAATGAAATTATTATAATTTATATGGACTATAGTTAAATTAGTTTTTTATTTATTATTATAGGGAAAAAATGTGTTGGTGTAAGTAGCGAGAATTCTAGATTCATATGTAATTAGTATTTAAAAATATACACCAAAAAACATTTTATTATAATGTGGGAAACAAAAAAGAGCCAATAAAAGTAGGATCAATTTTAGAATTGAATTAGCTTTTATCGGAACAAATTATGTGCCACAAAATAGTTTCTGTTTACTGTGACAAATAAAAAAGTATCACTAAAACCCAAAAAATTATCACTAAAACCCAAAAAATTGCAGCATCAAAACTGAAAAATGTCAACAAAGGGTTTTAGTAAGTGCGTTTCTAATGACACTTTTTATTTATGTCGCTGAATCTCTTGAAAACATTTAGTGACAATATTTTTGGGTATTTAGTGGCACTTTTTGTATGCCATTAAATGACATTTTTTTATAGTGTGTTAATATGTTCACATATTACCATTGTCACCTTTTATAGCCGGTGACAATGATAATATGTGAATACATATAACAAGTTAAATAGTTAAATGTATAAAAAAAATAAAGAAGTTGCCTAAATGTAAACAAAGTATGTGTGACAATACTCGATCTAACCCATTACCCGCCATTGATCCAACACGAAAATAAACGGGTTTGGGTTGAGATTTTTGACTCGTCAACCAACCAACCCACCAACCTGTTTATTTCATGGGTTGGGTTGGGTTACCTGTTTGGGTTCGAGGGTAAACCTGCCAACCCGATTATATATATATATATATATATATATATATATATATATATATATATATATATATATATATATATATATATATATACATATATATATATATAATGTTTACAAAATATATTTAATTATTTATCAGCTTCGAATATTTGATTATCGTTTAATTGTTCTCCGATTTTAAAACTGCAAAACATCTTCTAGTCAACTTAGCGTGCTGTAGCCCCTAAGAAGCCGCTAATCAAAAAGAAATCCAGTTTTCAGTCTCCAAACTCACAACTCTGTGTCTCCCTTCTCCGTCGATTGAGGCATTAAGTTATCGACTGTCGCAGTGTCGCACGGATAACACTCGTTTTCTCGTCCTCCGGCTGTCACACACCACTCGTCGTCGTCACTCATGTTTATGACTTTATGTTGAATATTTAAGACTTTATGAATTAATTTTATTTGTATTTTTTAATTTCATTTTAAAATCTGTTGCTTATTAAATGCGTTATACGGGTTTCGTTCGACCCACTAACCCACAAACCTACGAACCCATATACTTATACGGGTTATATGGGTTGGGTTGGGTTGATGTTTTCAACCCACCAACCCACCAACTCATATATTATATGGGTTATGTTGGATTAATATATTCTGACCCGCCAACCCGAACCCAACCCAATTGTCAAGCTTAGAACAAAGTAAAAAAAATGATTACCCTTGTAAACCATTTTCTCAACAATTTTTTATCGTACACAATAATTTGTTTTTTATAGAGTTGTAAAGTACAAATACATAAAACACAAATTGTTGTATATTGCTAAAAAATAGTGTACATATCAGCATCCAAATTTTAAATGATTAGTTCCTTTTTTTGGTGAAAAAGAAAAATAGGTCGTTCCATAAAAAATGTCTTAACATTATTTTTATTACTTTTCGATCATCATTTGATTTTTACCCATGTGTACTCCAGAAATTAGTAACTTTAATTTTGATCCATAAGCTTTCTTCTTAATGTTGTTATTGAATAGTGTTGTAAACATTTCTTCAATAGTCCCTCAAACATTTCTTCATAATGGGCTGGAAAAGCATTGAATGGGGGAGAAATGTCATAGGCTAAACCCGGTTCTAGACCTTGGAATAGGTGTCGGAACTGGAACCGGAAACGGTCTAGAACCCATATTCTGGTCCGGTGTTTGTTAAATTTTCAAGCTTTTTTGGTTTTCGGTTCCCGGTTTGGGCCAGGTCCGACCTATTTGTGGTGCAGTACACCCAAAATGTGGGTAGAATCGTTTTTCTTGATGAATTATTTAAGAATGCATTCTTTCTTCTTTTCCTTATTCCTCATTTATGTTTATTCTTGTCATTCATTCAAGGTTTAAATTTTTTTTAGATACCATGTAATCTTTGTGGGTACCACTGTACACTCTTCTTGGAGTTATTAATCCCTGTGTTTCCTTCTCTACACGTTTTGTTCATGTTGGTTGTGAAGATTAAGATAAACATTATTGACTAGAAAGCGTATGTAGATTAATAGAAGTTACTTTTGTCTCAAAACCTATTTGATACAATCCGGAAAAAAGAATACAAACTAATTAAAAGACTATAATATAATATCACAAAATATGAATTGGTAGTAAAATGTTCTTAAAATCATGATCAAAATCTGGTAATAGCAATGGATGGGAATTATAATGTCAAACTTGTACTACATTTATATGCATTAGACTAGTCTAGAAAATAAGAATATTTTCCAAAAGAAAGAATCTATGCAATTTAATTTCTATTATTCTTACATTTCTTTCTTCTTAGTGGCTTGTTTGTTGTTGTGCATCCACACTTTAAACACTTGTCTTTTCAGACCAACATCGTGGCAGAATTGTACAAGCTCCTGTTCATCTTGCTTCTGGATCTTCCACCCTATTCTGTCTGCAAAATCTTGCATCTTTTCCTTCTGTTCCTGTGTGAATTTCGTTCGAAACCTTTTCTTTGAAGTTTGCGCCATTAATTGCACTCCGGAACTCGTTCTGAATACATTAAGATCTTCACTAGATGATTCCGCCGGTGCGCCGCCAGCACCACCAAATGCCATCATAATTGGCGGCATTGGATGGTGATAATACCGGTGGTGCCGCTGCTGAGGTGATGGTGCGGGAGGTACATGTACAGCAGCTGCCGGAGGTGGTTGATTATGTGTGAAAGCTATTTGAGAAGTAGTCTCGCCTTCTATCTCTCTCCGGTGGAAACTCCGGTGGCATTCACAGGCGGCACATTTTAATGCTTCTGGCGTGCCATCTTCTCCGCTAGGCATAAACTCTCCACACCCATCGAGAACATGAGTGCCCATATTGGCAGCATGGTTCCTTAAGCATCCACGATACCGGACGACCACTGCAACCGGCGCTATAGAGGTTGTTGAAGGTGGTGGTGCTAGTGGTAGCGGCTGCGAGGGAGCTTGAGAGACCAGTCCAGAAATATTTGGATCCGGATCCGAGTTTGAATTCCTTCCGGGTCTTTCTGCAGCTTCCGGTTGTTCGTTCTGTAACCTGAATCCGCGATACTGGTCTCCCCGATGAAGATGATTTGGGGTTTCATTTCTTTTGGTGTTTGAGGTAGAAGATGATTCTTGAGTGGATTGAGGTGGAATAAGATAATTTATGGAGTTTCTCTCTCTAGTTTCCATTAGGTTTGACATGTAAACACATGATCCCTCACCCTAAACACCAATTCCAGTATTTAAAATTTCGCAAATCCTACTGGAAATCTCCAACATGAGGAACAAGGAATATAGAGATTAAACAGTGTCTCCTACCACCCACCCTGAGAGAACAAAGGAGGCAGACGGGTCCAGTTTGCCCTCCTCTTCATCTCCATTGAGTTTGATTTTGTGTGTGTGTGTGTGAGAGAGAGAGAGTTTATATGCTTATTTACACCACAATATCTTATACTAGCATGATATTATGTACTTGATGATATTATAATTGTTAAAATAATACCAAAATAAAATTCAAAAGATAATACCAAATTATACTTCATCTTTTTTTTTTTTTTTTTTTTTTTTTTTTTTTTTTTTTTTTTTTCTAAAATTATAATCCATTTCTAAAAATAAATAAAAAAATTTCCAAAATATCCCCTCATTATTATTTAACCGACTATGTATTTAGATCAATGTTTTTAAAAACCAGTTTTTAGTTGAAATGGTATGGTGATCGGTTCCTGGTTCAACCGGTTTAACCAGTTCGACCGTCGGGTGAACCGACTTCTATATTTTTCATGTTTTTTTTTTTCTATTTTCCTACACATACATACATATAGAAATTAGGAATTTGATGTTTACAAGTTCAAACATTAAAAATACATATAAAAATAAGTTGTAGATGAATCTAAATACATTAAAATAACACATAACCATAAGTTTTAGTATTTTACATCAATGCATACAGCATATACGTCAAAAAGAAAATAAAGTATAATACCGAAACGAAATATAGTTTTTGATGAATACAAAAACCTCAAAAGAATTTATAACTTTTACCATATGTTTTTATTTAGAGAAAACTAAATAGATTTGAAAAAAATCACCAATGTTTATTATGTAAATGGTTCTTTTTCATGTGTTTTTATTCGGTTTAACCAGTTCAACCGGTTTATTTTTACCGGTTCAACCGATTTTTTCTAAAAACCGGCCGGTTCAATCCGGTTCGGAAATCAATATAAAACCGGTGATAGTTGAACCGCTCTCTCTCTCCCGGTTCCCGATCCAACCGGTTCGACCGGCCGGTTCAAACCGGTTTTAAAACATTGATTTAGATATCCCCTCATTATTATTGAACCAACTATGCATTTAATAGAAAATTAAATGCAAAGTAAGGACAAAACAAAAATTCTAATATAACGTAAGGCGTGACTTGGCGACAATGTCAATGCTCAAGCTTTTCCGAGTCTTAACGAGTCACGTTGTTTGTAAGGCGTGACTTAAGGCATCAATTTATATATAATTCATATTTTTATATGTATTTTCAACTTTTTTTTATTTTTATACTCATATATATGCTAACACGGCATTTTGGTAAAGTTTGAAGACACATATAAACCTTGGAGCCATGATGAGCTTTTTAGAACATTGGACAAAACTGTCATTTTATTGAATAAAGTTAGTATTAATTAATGTTTCCTTAATCTGTGTGTTTTTTGTCCATATACAATAATTTTGGAACGGAGGGAGTAATATGTTAAGAAGGGTTGATAGTGATTTCAAATTTAAAATTACAACATTATTCCCATATCAACAATGGCCAATTTTTAATCTGGTGTCTCTTTTATTCGGACAAGTTTGAACCGACAGTCGAACCGGTTGTACCGAAAACCGGAGAAGGGAGTGATTCAACTATCATTGGTTTTACGCCGATTTTTAAACCGGCTAGTTTTAAAAAACTCTGTTGAACCGGCCAAAATAAACATGTTTAACCGGTTAAGCTAAATGAAAACAAAAAGAAAATAACCATTTGCATAATACATTTTGGTGATTTTTTTTTCAAATCTATTAATTTTCTCCAAATAAAGATATATGGTAATGCTTTGACGTTTTTGGATGCATGTGTTTATATTTATCTAATCTATATTTTGTTTTGGTATTATAGTTTATTTTTCTTTTTATGTATATGGATTGATATGAAATACTAAAACTTATTATTATATGTTATTTTAATGTATTTGCATTGATTTACAACTTATTTTTATATGTATTTTTAATGTTTGAACATATAAACGCCAAATTCATAATTTATATATGTATATATGTATACGAAAAAAAAAAGATGAAAATTATAAAAAATCGGTTGACCCAACAGTCAAACCGGTTAAACCGGTTGAACCCTTTCAACTAATAAACCGGTTTTTAAAACATTGAGTTTAAGTTGATTAATGTCACTTCTTTTAGGGAGGATGGAATTGTTTCGCTCCTTCTACCGAAGATGCCAAGTCGTCGAACCCAAAGTGGACCGAGTTGAACAGGTCCAAGCCGGATGACTCCCAAACAGTTTGAGGAGCCCGCAAAACCTCTCTCTCTCATGACTCTTTCCTCCGTCAAGCGTGATAGGTATTGATTTTTTTGGTAAAACATAAAAGAAAAAGATAACCCACAATAAACCAATTTCAATAAAAGATTTCAATCGGTTGGTTAAGTAAAACAAATAAAAAGAGTTATATTAATTGGAATTTACGGCTGTAATTTCTTTAAACAATTTATAATACATGTTTTGGTTTTTAGTTTATTGTTAGACACTTGTTTATAATATTTGGTTGAAAGTTTTTATAAAAAAAATTACATGACACTTTTATCACTATGTAACTTCAAAAATTTTTTTTTTTTTTTTTTATTTTTTTTTTTATTTTTTTATTTTTAATATTGCACGATTTTGCTAACTTGGAGCTTTCACTGCTCCAAGTACACCATACCTTGGGTGCGATGAAGGTTTAGTGGTTCACCGATCATGGACTCCTCCTCTCATTTTCTCTAATCTCTTGTTTTCTTTAGTAATGTGAATACGTTCAACCTCACATAACTATTGTTATTATCACACAATCTCACTAATTAAATCGTCTATAATGATATTGTTGGTGTAGGTCTATTGGCTAGACCTGACTGTTGGCGCTCTGGCCGGACTACGAGCCAACGAGCCAGCGGAACGGCAAGACGACACTTCCCGACGACTTTGCACGATAGCCCCGCCTAGCAGCATTTCCTGACAGCTCAGCCTAACCCTTGGCTAGTTAGGCCTGGAATGGCCTAATCCATTTCCTAACCCATGGTCGGACCTAATTCCCTTGACCTAATGGTCCCTTATAAATAGAATATGTCCTCTTCCTTGAGGAGGCAGCTTTAGATCAGCTCCTAGAGAGATCTAATCTGCCCCTATTATACAGAAGCCTCTCCCCTCGATGGATCAACCACCATGCCCATACAGTCTCCCCACACGTCCAGGCGGTTTTTTCCAACCAGGAGAACCCATCTCCTCACACACTGATCTGACTTAATCGTCAGAGCCTGCTCTCGGGATACATTCCCTGGGGAGGTTTTAGCGACTTCTTGTTGTGATGGTAACTAGGTATCATGCCGAGAACTCGCCAGCGGTATCACCTCCAGATCTCCGGTCCAGGTCTAAAATACCAAGACCCAACGGCCTGAGTTGACGTCGCAATCGGCGGTATAGACTTTTTTATAATTCTCATTCCGTCAGAATGTTGTATTAATAAGCATATTCAGTATGAATGAATATGAGCGGAAAACAATGTGAGCGAACAAAAATTAATAAGAATTCGTGATAATGCATGATAACGATAATAGTTGTGTGAGGGTGAGCGTATTCACCTTAGTAAACAACCTATTCTCTTATTCATTTTCATATAATAACATTTTCCACACACGTATGCATAGTAGATGTTCATCCACATTATAACCTATATATATATATATATATATATATACACACACACACACACACATATATATATATATATATATATATTTGTGTATGTGTGTGTACAGAGAGAGAGAGAGAGAGAGAGATAGTAAGGATCATTTGAGAACCTATAGTTTCCTAATAACCCAAGAACCAAACGAGGATCGTTAGATCAAAACAAACGATGGTTGGATGCTTTTTGGCATTTTTGTAAATACATAGGAAAGAAAAGGCACATGATATGTTTTTAAAATGAATCAGGAGCATTTTAGGATAACAAAATTCATACCATTTATCGAATTAAATCACGTCAAGCCTACGCTTTCTGGTTGTCTTCATCCCGCCCTCTCTTCCCTTCATTCCACCTCTGAAAATTCACACTTCAGCTCGTCGACGATGAATCGTAGAAACAATAGACCGATGTTGTACTATGGATCGACAAGTCGATGACATTTCTCGCCGATGGTGATTTTTTTAAAGAGTAGCTACCTAGGGTTTGAGATGGGTTGAAATCATTTTCAATTTCTTGTTTTTTTGTTCAATTGTATTTCTGATTTGCTGACCATGCATGTAAGAGAAGATGAATAAAAAGAAACATGGATGGATGTGATGGTGGAATTTGTTCCAGAGTTCTGAAATCCTCATCGTCATTTGAATAAGTCACCATATCTTAAATTGTTGCCATCGTAGATTATTATTCTTGATCGCATCTTCGCCTTCGTGTATCTAAAATCCTCATCGTCAAGATCCATGCTAGTTTCACATTGGTCTAATTTCCATTGTCTAATTTCACCACGAATACCATCAATTTCCACCACAATCATCTCCCCCATAGAATGTATCGTCAATCGGCTACCGAATTCTTCGTCTCAGTTGTCCACTCTTCCGCTCCATCTTATCAGGTATAAACAAAAGTCATTGGATTCAACGATTTATTGCATCGTCAGCTCTCGACTTTCATACACAGACACTTGCATCTTTGGATGCGCTGCCTCATTCTTACATTAGCCTTTTTTTTTTAAATTCATTTAGTGTCTATTTCCGACTTCTTCTCCTTGATTTCAAAGGCTTCTCTAACTTCTCGTACATAGACACTTGAGTTGCGAGAATCAAGAAGGAAGTGAGTGTGATGAATGGCTCGAGGATTGCAGCCGAAGATTAAGTGATTGAAAGATGGATTGGGATGTCACTGTCATCGACAGGGGTTATGTACTTCCATCTTTCCACAATTGGAGGAAAGAGAGAGTAGCCATGTGATTTTTAGGGATAGGATGTAGTCTCGACATGAGTCTAGAAGATTGTGGTTTTCTTGTCGACCAGTAGTTATTTGTGGTGCGGTTTCTGTGAGATGAGATCAGGGGTCTGCTTTCTTGGGATTAGTTAGGTCAGGTGCTAGCTAATTAAGAGAATGATGCTTCTTATTGTTGGATTAGTGTCTAAGTCCATAACTATTTTGGTATGTACTTGACCCGATGGTGCATGGTCCTTTTGGGTTGCCTTCACCAAAGCAACTTGATTGGAGAAATGAATAAAGAGAGATAGGATAATATGATTTATTAATATGTTATAAGAATAATATATTAAAGGAGAAATCATATTTGTTTAATTAATATTGGTCAATAATTAATTAAGAATTAGTTTTGTGATCAAATGTAATTAATTAAACTAGAGGGGCTGAATTGTAATTATGTGATAGTTACAAAATAAGGTAAGGATTATCTTATATATATGGTGAACGAATTTGAGGTGTAAATCTCTTAGAATTCGAGTATGATAAGGATTCAAGGATTATCTTATTGGTTGCTTAATGGATAATCAACTAGATAAGGATAATGACTGAAACCCTATCTCTACACCTATATAAACACCCCTAGGGCCATGAATTCGTGTATCCCTTCCCAAGAGGTCCTAGATACGAATTCTAACCTCTCACTTCTTTCTTTATACCTTCTCCACTTGCTTATGGTGTTTGTAAGCCATTAGAGGAGTGACACCTGTGACTCTAAGCATTCCAAAGTCAATACAAGGAGAATTGGGATTGTTATTGCTACATAACAATCAAGGTAACACTATAAACTTATTCTCATGTTAATATGATTATTTGTATGCTAGAATTAGGGTTTATAGTCTTGGATTCAAAGCATGTACAATAGAGAAACCTAGATCCAAGCATTAGGGTTTATATGAGCACATAGGATGTCTTATGACCAAAACCCAACAGTGGTATCAGAGCCTAGATTGGTTTCAATTGTATTGATGCATATTTGATCGAAATAAGAACTGAAAATCGATTTTTTGAGTTTCTGAATGTTTGACTCGCCGAGTCACTTGGTGAACTCGCCGAGTCAGCTGCACTCGACGAGTCCAGGTCCAGACTCGACGAGTCAAAGGGTCTGACAGCTTAGATTCGCGATTTTCTTCCTGTTTTGGTTTTGGATAATTACCATAAACTTGCTTTTGTGATAAAATCCGAATTTTTTCATTATTATGTGATTATCCTTACCAAAATAGAAGATAATTGTCAAAATTTAGATAATCACTTGTTTTATTAGATAAAGTTTGATTATTTGTAATTTAGATTTGAATTATCTTGTGAAATAGTTTCAATTTATCCCTTTACGTTTTATAGTTTAAATTTGAACCCCAAAAGTTTTGTTGTTTTGAAATTTAAATAGTTAAAACCCTAATGTTTTGAAATGTTTCAAAACTTGCCCTCAAGTTTTGGAATTTAAAAGTTGATTAAAGGTTTAATTAGAAATGTTAAATTCTAAAACTCTAGTAATGTTTTGAAAAGTTCAAATCACACCCTTATGGTTTTATTAATTAGTTAAGGAGTATAATTAAAAGAGGTTTAATAAATCCATAAAAGTTTAGGTTAACCTTTAATTAAATTAAAAGTGTAATTGTTAAAGTTAACCATATAGTATTTTAAAAGTATAAAATACACCCTATACTATATATAACATTAAAAGTCTAACATTATATATGTATCAGTAAAAGTCAGTCTTACCGTTAGTAGGCCTCATTCACGAAGCTGGTCTATAAGGGGTGTTTAAGGAAATTGCCTATAAAATGGCGATTGAATGGGTATCCACTCTTACCCACCGCACTCTTGACTAGTGGAGGGTCGTTAGCCGAACGGGCAGGATAGGACGAAACCTTCCATTATAAGTATAATGAAATACAGAGTAACTAAATGTTTCGCAAATTCCCAATCTTAGTTACTTAGGCAAAAGTGAATTGATGCAATTCCATGAAATTACACTTTGTACCCTTGCGAAGACGTTAGTGGAGCGTGTGTGGTTTACCGGCACACTAAATGGTTCTAAGCAAAGGTAGCAAAGGGTGACTCAATGTTTGTCATAGTTCGGTGGAGCGTGTGTGGTTTACCGGAACATCGAATAGGTGATTGTAACATGTGAGGGCACCATGTAGTTTGCATGGTTATTCACACCCGCTTTGTGATCCTCGGCATCCCAGTCACAAACAAGAAGGGCATATCGAGATTTAAACATGCCATTGAAATGTTCAATGAATCTCAAAGGATCTAGGAGTTTTCATAGATTTAAAACTTAAATTTCTTTTTCGTTTTTCATGGTGGAAATTAGTGAATCGTCATTCACTTACCTTCAAATGTTCTGCATTTGGGTTACGGCATCCCTCTCCTGAGTTGTAGGATATTGTGTTGGGTCCTAGCCTTGGAATTTCATTTGGGTGATTTACCAAGGACTCAATCAATCAACTAACTTGAATTCGTTTTTCTCCCGATGTCAAAGTTCGACAACTATGGTCTTCTCAAATCCCGTGGAACAAGCATTCCACATGAAGATGATATTCCACGATTCGATCGAGGAACAAGAAATCATGCTTCACTTCCTCCTCCTCCTCCAATTATTCTCCCTAACCCACAAGATTGTAAAATTGAAAAGTTCAATATCACTCAAGCCCTTTTGGCAAGTAAACATAAAGAAGGAAAGTCGGTGTGTGCACACGTCCTAGGGATGAAGTCGCACATTGATAGACTAAGAATGATAGGATCCATTGTCGGTGAAGAGATGGCTGTTGATTGGGTTCTTCAATCACTTCCTAACTCATATAGTGAGTTCGTAAGAGAAAACTATATGATGAACCGCGACGTGACCCTTATAGATCTCACCTATATGCTTATTGCTGCTGAATCAGCAATGGTTTGGCGCAATAGAAAAGCAAAGTTGATTGGTGAATCTGCCTTCGACACCTCTGTGGATATAGACAATGGCAATGAAAGACATGCAATGATCGAAAAGTTTGATCATAAGAGAAAGGCGATGTCTGAAGTAGTTCCATGTGTTGTTCCAAAAGGAGTCAATTTGCTTTTATTGCCAAGAGAAGGGGCATTGGATACGAAGCTGCCCTATTTACCTAAGAGATCTAAGAGATGGGAGAGTCGAAACGTATGGCTCTAATTTAGGTAAAATCCATCAACTAACTCTTTTAAGCTTCATTCTAGGTTCTGAATACATAATGTGATAAGATTACATTTGATGTTTAGAAGGATCAAAGAAAAGAAAAGAAGCTTAAAGGAAGAAGTGAGCAGAATCTAACCATGAAGGAATGGATTTCGATTGCGTTTCTCGAAGATTAGATTCTTGAGCTATTACTTAGAGTTAGAATTAGATTGCTAAGAAAGATGTATTCGCATAAGTTTTTCAATGAGTTGCATTATGAAGGACAAATTTTTCCGCAATAAAATAAATTTTGATTTTAAATTTTATTTATTTATCCTTACAATGGCGTGTATGAAAAATTGATGTTAAAATTATTAGCAATAATGGATTTGTTTCTTATTATGTTATGGAAAGTCAAGAATTTACCAAATAGGGAGAGTTTCCCATCGCCCAAGTTTCAATTGGATAGAAATTTGGAATCACGCAACTTGGTTGCATGATGAATGAGAAATTCCATATTTGGAAATTAGACAAATTCATTGACAATGTGTCAAGTGAAGGACTAGGAGATCGAGTACACAAAGTTGTGTGTTGATCAAGTTCACCATAAGAATAACAAATATATTCGTCATGATTTACTAAAAGGCTTAGTAAATATGATTATACTTACAAGATTAAGTGTAATTCTAAATTGATTAAAGGGTTTAGATCAATAGTAGAACGAATAAGAAGAATCATGTAGGCAGAAAGATAAGAGTTTCTCCATTCTAAGAAGAAGGGAGAGTGGCTTTTATGCTTTATGATAGGTCTTAATGATTAAGAACCATATCTCAATTGATCCTCTAAGTGAGTCTTGGTACAATTGTATGTCCAAGAAGAGGAATCAAAGATTGATGAAATGGTCAAATCAAGAAGACAATCATACTTTGTTCCAATAACAAGTCTTAAAGTTAAGATTGTGACAATGAGTAAAAAGTATTAAAGGTTTATAACATTCATCAAATGTGGAAAGTTGTGATGTCTTGGATAAGACAAAGACCAACTATGACCAATTTATGAAGTGTTTTGATACAAGCTACACTAACTCTTGAAAATTTGTTTGTCAAGAAATGTTTATTGACAAAAGAATCTTATATGTCAAGGAGTCAGTGGGAGTCTTAATGGTCTCGAAAAGTTTCAAGAACAAATCAAATAAACCTTATCGATCATCACTAGCACACGATTTGAGGTTTACAACCTATCGTAAAGACATTATTTTGTTTCTGTGCCAATCCAATCGAGTTAATTATGCATGTGAGTCCTATGAGTTCTCATTTGAATGCGTAAAAGGCAAGGACCTTGATCAATGAAAGGTACATTGATAGGAAAAAGGTAAGATGCTTAACTACTTGGAAGACGTGGTGGGCAGCTGTGCTACCATAAGGCAAGAAATCAAGATTAAGAAAGTTCGATCCATATGAGTTTGAATTTGTCGTAAACTTTGGTTTTAACAAATTCGCATGGATAGGAACACATACACCGTTTAAATCTAAGTGTCATAAGATTTCCTCCTTCATGAAAATGATTGTGAGAAAATGCTTTCACTAAGAAAGATTTTAAAAGATAATGATTGTAAAATTGCACTCTCAAATTCGATCATGGTTACGGCATCCCTTTCCATAATTTGAATTGTGAGGTTTGGCAATTAGTCTTAATTGTTAAGACACACATATGAACTATCTAAGGCAAAAGTGTATAAGTTCAAAAAGCCTTGATAAAATATTATCAAAGCACTAAGTATTAGAAACATGAACTTAAGAAATTCAATAAGTATTGTTTTTCTGAAAGTTAAGATGTTTATGAATACATGTCGAAGCTAGTGGGAGCATAAGTGTTATGTTTTATAATAATCATCACGATAGTGGGAGCATAAATGTTATGATTGTATGATTATTAAGGCACGTATTGCATAGTTGGCAATATTAATTATAGAAAACAAGAGTCATACTTTGCAAAGTTGTAAGAGTTGAAAGGTTGTTTTGCTATAATTAAGGGAGAGAATATTATGCTTCATTTCAAATCTAAAGGATTAGGTTGTGGAATGTTAATAAATTTAGTCAAAGGTACATAGTGTGTTCTTAAAATTTCGATTGTGATTACGGCATTCCTCTTCGCAATTCGAGTTTTGAGAACATAGCAAATAAAACATTATGTGTCGTGTCCCATACGCTCCGGGTATAGGATCGATTGCGAATGCTTTAATGTTTGACCATTCTAAAATTTTCCAAATGTATAGTGCATTTAGAGGGAAAAGGGACTAGAATTGGTTTTGACTAAAATAATTAAACAACTATCAAAGGACAATCCAAAGTTCGACGAGGATTGGTCGCTTGCGAGTAGTTGGAAGTATAGTATTGGAAATTATGGAAGTGTTTCCATATTGGATGGACGATATCGACATCATTACGAATAGATAAGATTCTATTAAGAATGAGTTGTCATATAGAAAATATGGAAGTGTGTCCATGTTGGGAAGTAAAATCTATGTATAGATTAGAAACTTTATGCGAAAGGATGTTCAAAGGAATGTACTTTGAGTGAGAGACATCATATCTAAGGAATTGTCTTGTAACAATCTCCGATAGAGGAATTTGTAATATCATTGGCAATAGTCTTTGAGACTTTGGTGCAGTGACATTACAAAAGGATCGTTGCATAAAGTGTTAGAATCTAGTGTATTCTATAAGTAACAAGAATTTGACATTCTTACACTTAAGAAAATGGATTTGGTGTTGTAAAATGAGAATGATTGGAAATGTGTTCAATTTGTCTATTTCGCAAAAGTAAGAACCATAGGTAAACATTGTGTGCATGCTAGGAGCATGGGACAAGTGTTGGAATTCAAATGCGAAGTTGATTACCCGAAAAGAAAAATAATGAGTAATCGATATGGTGATAAATAAAACGTGTTTTGTTTATACTCAAAGGTTTGAGGCCATATGGGATTAGTATTATTCTTGTGTTTCACCTTGCATGTTTTGACTTCCAGAATAATTGAGTTTATTAAGAATAATCGAATTATTCAAACGGGCCACAGTCGTTCATATGTTGGAAGTAGGTATGAATGAAGACTGTCGTGAATTGGTGTGTGGATTGTCTAAAAGAGTATTAGACATAAGCAAATGTTTGCTGCAACGTTCATGAGTGCTTATGAATATGATTTGAGCATTGGATTAAACCCACGCTCACTTGGATCACTCCATGAATTGTATCACGAGTGATTGGTGAGACGATAACATCTTATATTCTTGAAACCGAGATGTGTGAGTTGTATCTTGCGAATCGGTTGCACATTGATAATATGTAAACGCACCAGTAACTTGGTGTTATAAAACATATTGTTGTGTGTAATTCGGTGAGTGAGTGCAAGCAAGCATTGTATCAAAGTTTATCCGTTCCTTTTTATCCAAAGTAGGATAAAAGTGATATCTTTGGGCCCCTCGATGGTTTAGTGATGACATACGTAAATGCTCGGCCGGGCTAGGGCTAATTTGATTTGTTCAATTAGTCTGTCGTCATAAATCGGAAATCGAGAAGTAGTACAAAGAGAATGATTTGAAATCATATCTCATACGATATCTAGAATGGAGGAATATATGATCCCTTATCTAAGGACACGCGTATCTGATATGATCAGAGTTGACAGCGGCTTTGGAAAGCTACGATTGCAGATCAGGATCTGAAGTCATACGCATAATAGTTGTTAGACTTATCCAAGTGGGAGACTGTTGGATTAGTGTCTAAGTCCATAACTATTTTGGTATGTACTTGACCCGATGGTGCATGGTCCTTTTGGGTTGCCTTCACCAAAGCAACTTGATTGGAGAAATGAATAAAGAGAGAGAGGATAATATGATTTATTAATATGTTATAAGAATAATATATTAAAGGAGAAATCATATTTGTTTAATTAATATTGGTCAATAATTAATTAAGAATTAGTTTTGTGATCAAATGTAATTAATTAAACTAGAGGGGCTGAATTGTAATTATGTGATAGTTACAAAATAAGGTAAGGATTATCTTATATATATGGTGAACGAATTTGAGGTGTAAATCTCTTAGAATTCGAGTATGATAAGGATTCAAGGATTATCTTATTGGTTGCTTAATGGATAATCAACTAGATAAGGATAATGACTGAAACCCTATCTCTACACCTATATAAACACCCCTAGGGCCATGAATTCGTGTATCCCTTCCCAAGAGGTCCTAGATACGAATTCTAACCTCTCACTTCTTTCTTTATACCTTCTCCACTTGCTTATGGTGTTTGTAAGCCATTAGAGGAGTGACACATGTGACTCTAAGCATTCCAAAGTCAATACAAGGAGAATTGGGATTGTTATTGCTACATAACAATCAAGGTAACACTATAAACTTATTCTCATGTTAATATGATTATTTGTATGCTAGAATTAGGGTTTATAGTCTTGGATTCAAAGCATGTACAATAGAGAAACCTAGATCCAAGCATTAGGGTTTATATGAGCACATAGGATGTCTTATGACCAAAACCCAACACTTATAACTATGGATAATGTTCGTGATGGATTGTGTGCTGGAAATTAGGCGAGGTGTGTGGTAGTTCATTTATTTCTAGATAGAGAATTGTTGTCTTAAGTGAACAAAATTATTGTTTGTGCATCTACAGGGGATTCTGATATTAGAGGTGGTTATGATAAGGATGTTTTCAAGGTTTCCATCTGAGTTCTGGGATAACTTTGTGTTCGCCTTGGTCATTAATTGGAAGACCAGTTTGAGATGTGGTATGTCTACAATATTAGTTCAAACCCTAAGTAGGGGAGAACCAGCTATTTTGGTTGAAGAATCATTGCTATGTTTGAGTTTATAATTTTAGTAGAATGGGTCATAGGGATTTGCGGTTCGGGTACATGAAACTTCATTTCAGGATTTTGTCAAACGAAGGTGTAGAGCAAGTTATCAGTAGATGTATGTGTTCAGGAATGCAAGAGTTGTCTTCACAACAAGAAGATGTTGGATAATGAGATTATTGTAGCTAGTGGTTCATTTTAGATTGTCACTGGATAGATCAAGAGGCGTTTGGGATGCTCAGATTTAGCTTCGATTGTTAAGGGATTCCTTGACTCGTTACATAGATTGTTATCCATGTTCTAGGGTTGGCAGTATTGATTAGTAAACCAACTTCAGAGTTTTGTATGTTTAGTCTCACATGGTTATTTTTCTAGTTGATTTTTTCAGGAACCAGGGGAAGTGAATCAGTAAGAGGCCCATTATACTCAGTGGGCGGGGCATGTTTATACGAGTTAGGGTGAGGCGTATTATACTCAGTGGGCGGGGCCCGTTATATGAGTTAGGGTGAGGCCTGTAACACTCATCAAGCAGGCTCCATTATATGTTTGATATGTATGGTATGTGGTATTTTGGGGAACTCACTAAGCTTTGTGCTTACGGTTTTTAGTTTCTGTTTTAGGTACTCCTGGTTCGAAAGGGAAAAGCACGAGATGGTTGCAGTACACACACCATATTATTCCGCCTTTTGTATTACTCTAATGTAGTTGGATGTCTATTGATACTTTTTAATTCACTATGGTTTTCATGATCTTGTTTTGGATAATGGTTTTATGATCAATTTAAAAATCGAAATTTTTGGTCTTATTTTTGGAACGTTGCATCTTTCTAATCATCTTATCATCTCAAGTTTTACATTTATACTAATACAACTTTTTTCCTTTTAATATATATATATATATACATATCTATCTATCCATCTATTTATTTATTTCTCTCCCTCTCTATCTCTCTCTCTCTCCCTCTCTTTCCCTCTAATAGGATGTTGATTGTATGACTTTGAATCTACTGGATAACATGCATGCAACTTTGAGCAGAGAGATGAGTGAACTTTATAGATTTTATGTGATCTCTGGTGAGCCAAGGTTTCAACATCATTCTTCATTGATGCATAATTAGAGTGAGCATTTTGAACATGGTCTTAATATTGCTTTGATGATTACCGATTGATTAGTTTTCTTAAAATTATGCATTTTTTGTATTGGTGGTATTCCAAGATATTAGTGACCTTTGGATTAATAAAGAAAATGTTTGGTTTTTGTTAATATAGGAAATGGTATTATTCCAATAACTTTTTACCATTGGAGAACAAGGATTTTTTAAGAGTGGTCTCCAAACACTTGTTATTCTCTAACATTTTAATTTTCTTTTTTAAGCTTCGTAAAATTTGATCCTACATTTAGTAGCATTTTACTTTATACCCTCTACTTATACTTAGATTTTAGATTTTTTATTAGTTAATAAATTGATACAATAAACAAAAATTGAATATATTTTATAAAAAAAGTTATGTAATATAAAAGTAATTTTCAAAGGTCAAAACTTTCAAAGTTAAATAAATTATTAAGAATTATAAAACATTTGTAACATTAATTTTCAGGTATTTTCATTTTCAACAGAAAAATAACAAAATGTTGCAAAATTGGTCCTTATGTTTGGCGTACACGAAGTGTAGCCCGAGAATAAGTTAGTAAGTGGAACGCAGACTTCATCGAGTACGTTGGACGTATATAAGGAATACGCAAGGCGTACTCATGCAGATCCCAAGCCCTAAATTTTAGGGTTGAGCTCCTATTTAAGGACCGTAAGTCCGTTAAGGTCTTTCCATGTTCAACCTCCACCCTCCCCAACCAATGTTTTGAAACCCTAATCCTTGATTAGCTCGTTTGAGCCTCTTTTGTGTGTTCTTGGTGCATATTGGAGTATAAGTCTTTCTTTGAGGATTGTTATGGATAGAGCTTAAGATCCATGGCTTTCATCTCTTTTGCAAACTTCTGGAGGTATAAAGATCCCACATTTATGGTTTTACGGATTAGATCTAGCTTAGCTTATAGTTTTCATGATTTTGGTCCCATGATTTTGGTTCTTGTAATTAAAAGATACTCTACAGCTTGTGGTGGTAATATCTTGTCATTTCTGAGAATTTAAGCCATAAAAATGGGGTCTTGATGGTTGCTTTCCACCTATTCAAGGGTTTGAAGTCATTGAAGGGTGATTTGTACCTAGGGATTGATTTTATGCTCCATTAAGCCACACAAAAGCCTAAAGTTGATGACTTTATTAGTTAAGACATACCCTAGATTAAGATCTGTGAGTTGGACAGTTTGCCTTTAGGTATTAAGAGCTTAAAAGTAGATTTTAGCGTCAGTAGGTTTACGCAGGACGTAACCCCTGAGTACGCAACGCGTAACGGGATTTCCTTGTTTTACTTTTCTATGAGAGCTTGGTGCATGATGTAAAGAGAGACTTAACATGACATGCTTCTAGAAGTGTACTTACGCCATTTTTAGGCCTTGGTCCATGTTTAGTTGGGTTTAGTTTGGAAAGCGTGGAATGGTATTTTACCCTTAGTGATAGAGAATATAATTTGAACCTTGATTATGGGTTAATACCCTAATTATCAGTTAGGGTTGGTTTGTCATGTTCAGTGTGAGGAGCTTTTATAGTAGCTATATGTGTGAGATTTTGGTCATCTTCAGATTGAAGTGACTCTCCTCACAGTATTTACGAGTTGAAGGCACCAATGCCAACCTATTGGTTTTTGATTATATGATGTTTGCTTTATGTGTAACTTTGTTATGTTTTGTGTGTATACTAAGCAGGGTCTGATGAATGTGTTAGGCAGGGCCGACCACATGCTATTGACAGATCTGTACTGGGTAGGGCCCAATGGATGTCGGCTAGGGCCTGATGTCTGTATGCTATATGATATTTTGGGTAACTCACTAAGTTTTGTGCTTATAGTTTATATTTATGGTTTCAGGTACCTATGGTTCGAAGGGGAAGGGACCGGTATGATCGCACCACATCCACAATGTTTCACATTCTATGATTTTGATTTGTAATCTGATAACTACTTTATACATCGTCACACTTTCATTAGCTTTTGAAGTGAATATTTGATTGTTTTAGTTGACTTAAAATTAAAAAAAAAAAATTGTTGAGTCTTTTTTGGGACGTTACAAGTTGGAATCCGAGCCTTGGTTTGACGGATTTAGGCACAGTTTTAGGTGTGTCTGAACTCAAACTGAGGAATAGGTAAAAAGGAAAAGGTTTTTATAAAAGGATTTTATAAAAGAATGGGTGTGATGCGTGCAATCGGCCGATCTCAAGTAAGTATTTACCAAAATACCCATACATGGTTATTTGTTCCGGTATGTGTATACATGTATAACATGCTAGATTAGGGCTAAGGATCTGCTCATAATTTTATGTTAGGAGACATGCCTTGTATGCCTACTATATAAGCCTTTAGAGTTGTATGCTAGTATGGATTAAAAATAATATAATAGGGTAGCCTGATTAGGCAGTGCATTGGTTAGAACTCGATGTTTGAATGTTGCTTGCTTTGTGCTTTTTGGAAGCATCGTTAATACAAGTTAACTACCAAGTGAATATGCTAGGTTGCATGTTACAGGAAATAGATAATTTTAGAAGGTTAGGTGTAACTCTCTTACACGACTCTTGTTTGAGTCCAACCATTGTAGTATGAGACCTTGCAGTCAAAGAATTATCTAGTGTCTGTTGCATCCAACTATATTTTTATGGTAGTTAGCGGGTGTTAGTGGTGGTTTCTACTAATGGCGGAGAGTGGTGTGAAAGGAATCCTAGGAGAACTTAGGATATAAGGCAGATGCGTTGTTTAGCAGAAATGTCGAATGTTCGGTAATAAGGGAGTCCCTTAGGAGAATCAAAACGACTCTTGAAGAAAGTAAGAATAGGAGTGGAAAGTATTATTAGGCTCTGTGACAACCGTCAAATTCTGGTCAATTCAAAGTCAAATAAAGTCAACAAGTCAAACCGGTCAGTTCAACTAACCCTTGTGTACTTGGACTTACGTTCAGTATTTACTAAACAACCCACTATTCTAATAAGAGAACATAAATCGAAAAGTACGTACAACTAGATCTCTTTAACCTAAAAACTGTAGTACGTGGCGAGCCAAACTGATAAAACAATGATGCATACTCATCGGGAGTGTGTAAGATCCTTAAACAAGGCTTAACAGGGTTTACGAACCATGCATTGCGATGCCGGACACTCACAATTGTCACACATGGATCCTCTCTCAATCGTTTTCACTCTATCTCTGTCTATGTCAAATCTCTCCCTAATCGCTCCAAGTGTGTGAAATCTCTCTCTAATATCTCTCTACATTAGAAATCTCTCCAAGAATGTCAAATCTCTCCCAAATCCCTCTAAGCATGTGAAATCTCTCCCAAATATCTCTCTGTATGAGAAATCTCTCCAAGAATGTCAAATCTCTCCCAAATCCCTCTAAGTATGTGAAATCTCTCTCAAATATCTCTTTGTATGAGAAATCTCTCCACGAATGTCAAATCTCTCCCAAATCTCTCCAAGTATGTGAAATCTCTCTCAAAAATCTCTCTGTATGAGAAATCTCTCCAAGAATGTCAAATCTCTCCAAGTATGTGAAAACTATCGCAAATATCTCTTTGTATGAGAAATCTCTCCAAGAATGTCAAATCTCTCCCAAATCTCTTCAAGTGTGAGAAATCTCTCCCAAATCTCTCTCAAAAGTTTCCCGTAACTTTTTGGAATCATTCGGGTCATTCCGGCCCTTAACCGGGTCAAAAACGGCTTAAAACGGGGCGAAAACGAGAAAAATGGACCTTAGGAACCGAAACCCTCTTATAAGAGGCGAAGTTCCTTAGGACCGAAAGGTCTTCTTAGGGACCGAAAGTAAGAAGACCGAACCCGAGCAGGAGGAACCGAACCCTAGAGCAAGAACCGAAACTACTGTTCACCAACCGAGCGATCGGTCCCTCTCGGTGCCTCTCGGTCCGCCTCCACTCTCTGTTCGCTACTCCACTCTCTGTTCGCTACTCCACTCTTCGTTCGCGCGCCTCTCTGTCCCCTCCCACCTCTCGGTTCCTACCCTCTCCTTTCTCCCCTCTCGGTTCCTTCCCTCCTTCTCCTCTCCTCTCGGTTCTGCCTCCCTCTTTCTCTCAGTTCAGCATCAGGAGGCCGAGCCTCGGCCATAAATTCGCATATTTGTCATTTTTAGCCCATTTTTGATATTTTTAACATTTTAAGCCCGTTTTTCGTGATTTTAAAGCGGGATTTTCTCCAGAAATTATATTTTAACATAATAAACTCTAAATACTCATAATTTAAACATATTTTGATGAAAATCATTATTTAAATAATAAAAATCAAATGGGTGAATTATTAAAGGTGGAGTGTTGACTTTGCCTTATCCAATGTCACAAGCAACCACCCCACACCCACTCTTTGACTAACCACACCTCTCCACCTTACCTAGGTCACATCAATGTCTTTTCCACTCAATTATCCCTCCTTCCCACGTTTTTGAGGGCTGATTATTCATCCTTTCTCCTCACTTCTCTCATTTGCTCTCATTTCACAAGAAGATCAAACTCTTTCCTCTCTCACTTTCTCGATCTAGAAATTCGAGATTCAAGGGCTGATCTTGAGCTTTTCCCCCACATTTGGTAAGCATAATCCATTCTCTTTATGATTATCCCATTTAATTCCACTCAAATCATGGATATCTTAGACAAACTCTCTCATAATTATGTTAGATCTTCGAATCTTCAAGTGATTCTTCAAGTGTTCTTGGGTTGAACACTTTCCTTCTTCAACACTTATCTACTGAAATCACTCAAGGTGAGTTCATAACCCTACATTTTCATGTTTTCTCAAGTTTTCAGGGGGGGAATACAAGTTAAAACACTAAGAACATAACTAAATTTCTCTAACAGCCTTCATCAGAAAAGTTCAACTCCATTCACAGACTGTTTTGGGCATCTTAAATAATTTTGTTTTCAAAACTGTACAAGGTGCAAATAGTTCAAGTTTTTAGCTTTAAAATGGCTACTTGCACATCTCCATACGATTTTTCTACAATTTATGGTGATTTTTACAAAACTGCCTATCACTTCAAACAACAATCCGGACCAGTCTGTGATTATGGACTTTTTCACCCAAGTTAGAGGTCATTATAAATTGTGATAAAAAATTTATGAGCAAACTAGACACATTTTGTGAACTCTCAGAATTTACGGATCTAGTTTTCGACTTCGTATGATTTTTCTATGACTTTTCCAAAACAGGGCAGAATTGCTAAATTTTACCAACAGCATGTAAATATCATAACACTTTGTATTATGTTGAGCAAAGTGTATAATCATAAGTTTTAATGTTTGAATGTGTTTCCTAGTTAGTTTATCATTATGAACTGAAACTAAGACATTCATATTAAATATTATCCATTCATTTTGGAACACGTATTATTTAACTATAAAAAGTATAGTTTGAATATATTTATAACACTAATACATTTCCATAAGAGGGTTCATACATATTATATACATTTTAGATAAACTATAATAGGTATAGTTTATGATACATCACTCTACGCACTCGTACCAGAAGTGTACATTCATATAAGAAAGATTTCTATTCGCACACATTTCACGTAAGTTAATCTATGGTTTGATAAATTCACAATACTAATACATTTCCATAAAAGGATTCATACATATTACATACATTTTAGATAAACTATAATAGGTATAGTTTATGATACATCACTCTACGCACTCGTACGAGAAGGGTACATTCATACAAGAAATATTTATATTCACACACATTTAACGTAAACTTGTTATCCTATATTGTGAGTTTCTCTATTTCTCTCTCTCTCTCTCTCTCTCTCTCTCTCTCTCTCCCCGTACGTCCGAGTGCGGGATATAATTCCTGGTAGTTATAATCAGAATCTCCTTGAGGGAGAACGTGATACTTGTATATAGATCTATATTGGGATTGACACCCCACACCTTGCTGCTAGCTACAGTTGGACCTGCAGGTCTACGGGTGACAAATGTCATTTTATTTTTCGCGACACTGAGAACGTCGTGGCAGGTTCACATAGTCATAGTATGATTATAACGGCTCACATAGGGAACAATCCATAAGTTTACGGGATTTTATTTTTAAAACCTAAATGAGTTTTATGTCGATTTAAAATCACTTTTTATCTCTATGGGTACAAATACAAAGTGTCGGGTCTCTATACAAAGTTATATTGATATTAAAACTATTCTTCCTCTAGAATTGTTTGACTTCAACTATAGTCGCTGAGTGTATATGGTTGAGTCATATAAGAATTTAGTCTTGGTCGGCCTAGAATTGGTGGTGCCCGCCTCATCTCCTGTTCCTCGTTGGGTTGTGGACCTAGGGCAGACCCACTATATTCAACGTTTTATCTAATTTAAATCTTATATAACTTATATACATTGGACGATTATAGAGGAACACTACGGGTCATTCTAGGGTTCATTAATGCATGATATAGGAATATTTCTATTCATACTTAACTAAGAAAATATTGGATTTTCTGGAAATCAAACTATATCGATTTTTCAAGGAAAAGCGGTTTCTACTTCAAACAAAACTCTTATGAACTCACCAACCTTTGTGTTGACACTTTTTAAAACTACTTGTATTCTCAGGAAATCAGTGAAACAGGAAAACTTCATCGCTTTGAGGATGGAACGCTAAACCGTCAACAAATTTATTTTGTCATCATAATGTAATTGCTTATGAAACATGTAAACATATACTTTGGTGTAACTTTTGCAATTATATATATGGTGGTTGTTTTTACTTTGAGAACTATTATACACGTTGTTGTGATACTGTACATGAAGTCCTCCACCCCCAGACGTTTCCACCATCGTTGGTTTAGGGGTGTGACAGATTGGTATCAGAGCATTGTTTATAGTGAACTAAGTATATCGAGCCACATAAGATATACAAACTATAAATACATTGGGACTAAGGTCTCTGATTTTAAGATTTCAAAACCACTATACCTTTAAGAATAAATAACTTTTGTTAAAAGTATACATGCATGCATACATACTAAGGTCAGCATCATTTTAGGACAAAACAAAAGTAATGATTGTTGGAGATCACAGGTAAGCCTGGGGATGTATGGTCAGTCTTGAGAGTGGCATAGCCTGATCAACTATGCTGGTCCGAGGAGTGATTAGCATATGCCCAAGAATGGTTGTGATGTGGCAACAAGTCTTAAAAAAAATAAAATAAAATAAAATAAAATAAAATAAAAAAACTTACCAACACTACCACAATGAAATACCATAGGGGTATTTTGGCATTATTAAAATTACATATGTGAGAACTAAATAGATCTTTATCGATAGGTCAATAGTTGCTTAGTGGATACATTAAAATTTTATGTATCCAGGACATCATAGACTTAGAATCTGTGGATCTTTGCTCTACTTCCTGTTCTCGTTGGATTGGGGATTTAGAGTTAGGGTCGCTTATTCGAAGGTCTATCCTGTCCCGAATACATATAATTAGTATGCACTAAACAATTTGTTGAAGTACCTGATAAAGATCATCATATAATTAGCCAATTAGTACTTTTGCTTAATTATTTCTTATATCCCCATTTCTCGCGAAGATATCATGGCTGGATTTTCCATCCACACGACGACCCGTACTACCCTAACCACGATAATACCAAATGGCTCGGAGAGGAGCCAGAGAATGATTACCCAACCCCTGTAGATGGTCACCAAGCTGAAGGCTATGCTGATGGTTCTGACTCCGACCCTGAAGTGGAGAACTTAACCCCGATGACTCTTGTTCTGAATCCCAACCCTCGACCGGCTTTCAAGGCCTGACGCCTCCTTGGGTAGAGTGCTTGGAAACCTGGAGCGAAGAACAAGACAAACATATGTCGTTTAATAGAGAACGAAGTTTCTACAACATAAACGAAGGAAGCTCAGCAAATAGGATTTTTCCAATCCTGGTCCATAGAGTTGCCCGGAATGAGATTCAGGGTAGAACAACTCTCTATAGTATCGCAGAGGTTGATAGAAATGCAAGAATACATACGATCCGCACCAATCGCCCTGAGCACACTCGTGAAAAATCTAAGAGAGACCACAAAACCCACTAACTCGTGAAGTTCATTCGTATGGACTTCCCTTATGAATTATATATAAGGAACTCTTAAATCGAAGAATAATGCAGGAAAAATCAAATTCTATAACAACTGACTTGTCTTTACTAGTAGAAACTTACCATCTGATCATTTTTCTTTTTGCAAACTCGTGACAGAACGATGCCACCAAGGAAAAGACCCAGACCTTCGGGCAGCACAGCGCCACCACCTCCGACGCCACCTCCCCAGTTTGATCCTGAAATGTTCCAAGCTGCAGTGACAGCAGCCGTGGTAGCTGCAATGTCACAAATTGGCACAAATAGCAATGGTGGTGCTGGATCTGGAGCCACAAACCCTAACCACGGGGATAGTGCAGGACGCACAAGGGAATGCACTTACAAGGACTTCACAAATGGCAAACCCGATTCCTTCGATGGAAGTGGGGGTGTCCTCGCACTAATTCAATGGTTCGAGAGGACTGAAGCAATCTTTGAGATTTGTGCTTGCCCCGAAGCGAGCAAAGTCAAGTACGCGACATTCACCTTCATCGGAAGAGCTCTCACTTGGTGGAACGGCAAAGTTAAGTCGCTTACGCTTGCAGTGGCTAACTCGTTAAGTTGGGAGGACTTAAAGAAGATGATGTTGAAGGAATATTGCCCAAGAGGTGAAGTGCAAAAGCTGGAGCAAGAACTATGGAATCTCAGAATGGCAGGCTCCGACCTTACAACTTACACCAACCGATTTTGTGATCTAGCACTCCTTTGTCCCGCTATGGTCACCCCGGAAGACAAAAAGTTGGAGCGTTACCTCTGGGGATTGTCCCCCGAAATTCAAGATAGCGTGCTCGCCTCAAGACCAACTACCTTCGACAGCGCCAAGGAGTTAGCACAACAACTCATTGACCATCATGCCCACCATGACACTATGACAACCACCATTACCCAAGCAAGAGGAGGGAACAGCAAAAGAAAGTTTTGGGACAACAAGAAGGACCAATCAACCCAAGGCCTCGTTAAGAAGCAACAGATCCTTGTTGTTCATGCTGCCACAACCCTCACCACACCAACTCCCATGAAACCATACGCTGGAACACTTCCAAAATGCAACAAGTGTAACTTCCATCACACTGGGGCTTGCCGAAAGTTGCATTGCAAAAACTGCGACAGAGAGGGGCACACTGCTCGTTTCTGTAAGGCACCAGCACGACCCATCAACCAGGTACCCGGCTCTGGAGCAAGCCCAACCTGTTACGAGTGTGGAGAAACGGGACACTTTAAAAGGGAATGCCCAAGGACAAGAGATGCTGGTGGTGGCGGGAGGGTATTTGCAATCACCGAGGGAGAAACCACTCCGGAACCACCCGCAAATATCAGTACGTGTTTCTAACATCGACATTTAAATCCCGAATTTCTTTATATGATAAATCTAGCATCGATTAAAGCATGCATTGTAGTAATCATGTGACACCGGGCGAGTTATTCCTCACCATAATCAAATTCTTGTACTACGAAAAGTCATCCCCATCTTTCCTCTAAATTCCTGGATCCCCATTCGAAGTGCAAATTTCGGGACGAAATTCCCTTTAACGGGGGGATGATGTGACAACCGTCAAATTCTGGTCAATTCAAAGTCAAATAAAGTAAACAAGTCAAATCGGTCAGTTCAACTAACCCTTGTGTACTTGGACTTACGTTCAGTATTTACTAAACAACCCACTATTCTAATAAGAGAACATAAATCGAAAAGTATGTACAACTAGATCTCCTTAACCTAAAAACTGTAGTACGTGGCGAGCCAAACTGATAAAACAATGATGCATACTCATCGGGAGTGTGTAAGATCCTTAAACAAGGCTTAACAGGGTTTACGAACCATGCATTGCGATGCCGGACACTCACAATTGTCACACATGGATCCTCTCTCAATCATTTTCACTCTATCTCTGTCTATGTCAAATCTCTCCCTAATCGCTCCAAGTGTGTGAAATCTCTCTCTAATATCTCTCTACATTAGAAATCTCTCCAAGAATGTCAAATCTCTCCCAAATCCCTCTAAGCATGTGAAATCTCTCCCAAATATCTCTCTGTATGAGAAATCTCTCCAAGAATGTCAAATCTCTCCCAAATCCCTCTAAGTATGTGAAATCTCTCTCAAATATCTCTTTGTATGAGAAATCTCTCCAAGAATGTCAAATCTCTCCCAAATCTCTCCAAGTATGTGAAATCTCTCTCAAAAATCTCTCTGTATGAGAAATCTCTCCAAGAATGTCAAATCTCTCCAAGTATGTGAAAACTATCGCAAATATCTCTTTGTATGAGAAATCTCTCCAAGAATGTCAAATCTCTCCCAAATCTCTTCAAGTGTGAGAAATCTCTCCCAAATCTCTCTCAAAAGTTTCCCGTAACTTTTTGGAATCATTCGGGTCATTCCGGCCCTTAACCGGGTCAAAAACGGCTTAAAACGGGGCGAAAACGAGAAAAATGGACCTTAGGAACCGAAACCCTCTTATAAGAGGCGAAGTTCCTTAGGACCGAAAGGTCTTCTTAGGGACCGAAAGTAAGAAGACCGAACCCGAGCAGGAGGAACCGAACCCTAGAGCAAGAACCGAAACTACTGTTCACCAACCGAGCGATCGGTCCCTCTCGGTGCCTCTCGGTCCGCCTCCACTCTCTGTTCGCTACTCCACTCTCTGTTCGCTACTCCACTCTTCGTTCGCGCGCCTCTCTGTCCCCTCCCACCTCTCGGTTCCTACCCTCTCCTTTCTCCCCTCTCGGTTCCTTCCCTCCTTCTCCTCTCCTCTCGGTTCTGCCTCCCTCTTTCTCTCAGTTCAGCATCAGGAGGCCGAGCCTCGGCCATAAATTCGCATATTTGTCATTTTTAGCCCATTTTTGATATTTTTAACATTTTAAGCCCGTTTTTCGTGATTTTAAAGCGGGATTTTCTCCAAAAATTATATTTTAACATAATAAACTCTAAATACTCATAATTTAAACATATTTTGATGAAAATCATTATTTAAATAATAAAAATCAAATGGGTGAATTATTAAAGGTGGAGTGTTGACTTTGCCTTATCCAATGTCACAAGCAACCACCCCACACCCACTCTTTGACTAACCACACCTCTCCACCTTACCTAGGTCACATCAATGTCTTTTCCACTCAATTATCCCTCCTTCCCACGTTTTTGAGGGCTGATTATTCATCCTTTCTCCTCACTTCTCTCATTTGCTCTCATTTCACAAGAAGATCAAACTCTTTCCTCTCTCACTTTCTCGATCTAGAAATTCGAGATTCAAGGGCTGATCTTGAGCTTTTCCCCCACATTTGGTAAGCATAATCCATTCTCTTTATGATTATCCCATTTAATTCCACTCAAATCATGGATATCTTAGACAAACTCTCTCATAATTATGTTAGATCTTCGAATCTTCAAGTGATTCTTCAAGTGTTCTTGGGTTGAACACTTTCCTTCTTCAACACTTATCTACTGAAATCACTCAAGGTGAGTTCATAACCCTACATTTTCATGTTTTCTCAAGTTTTCAGGGGGGGAATACAAGTTAAAACACTAAGAACATAACTAAATTTCTCTAACAGCCTTCATCAGAAAAGTTCAACTCCATTCACAGACTGTTTTGGGCATCTTAAATAATTTTGTTTTCAAAACTGTACAAGGTGCAAATAGTTCAAGTTTTTAGCTTTAAAATGGCTACTTGCACATCTCCATACGATTTTTCTACAATTTATGGTGATTTTTACAAAACTGCCTATCACTTCAAACAACAATCCGGACCAGTCTGTGATTATGGACTTTTTCACCCAAGTTAGAGGTCATTATAAATTGTGATAAAAAATTTATGAGCAAACTAGACACATTTTGTGAACTCTCAGAATTTACGGATCTAGTTTTCGACTTCGTATGATTTTTCTATGACTTTTCCAAAACAGGGCAGAATTGCTAAATTTTACCAACAGCATGTAAATATCATAACACTTTGTATTATGTTGAGCAAAGTGTATAATCATAAGTTTTAATGTTTGAATGTGTTTCCTAGTTAGTTTATCATTATGAACTGAAACTAAGACATTCATATTAAATATTATCCATTCATTTTGGAACACGTATTATTTAACTATAAAAAGTATAGTTTGAATATATTTATAACACTAATACATTTCCATAAGAGGGTTCATACATATTATATACATTTTAGATAAACTATAATAGGTATAGTTTATGATACATCACTCTACGCACTCGTACCAGAAGTGTACATTCATATAAGAAAGATTTCTATTCGCACACATTTCACGTAAGTTAATCTATGGTTTGATAAATTCACAATACTAATACATTTCCATAAAAGGATTCATACATATTACATACATTTTAGATAAACTATAATAGGTATAGTTTATGATACATCACTCTACGCACTCGTACGAGAAGGGTACATTCATACAAGAAATATTTATATTCACACACATTTAACGTAAACTTGTTATCCTATATTGTGAGTTTCTCTATTTCTCTCTCTCTCTCTCTCTCTCTCTCTCTCTCTCTCCCCGTACGTCCGAGTGCGGGATATAATTCCTGGTAGTTATAATCAGAATCTCCTTGAGGGAGAACGTGATACTTGTATATAGATCTATATTGGGATTGACACCCCACACCTTGCTGCTAGCTACAGTTGGACCTGCAGGTCTACGGGTGACAAATGTCATTTTATTTTTCGCGACACTGAGAACATCGTGGCAGGTTCACATAGTCATAGTATGATTATAACGGCTCACATAGGGAACAATCCATAAGTTTACGGGATTTTATTTTTAAAACCTAAATGAGTTTTATGTCGATTTAAAATCACTTTTTATCTCTATGGGTACAAATACAAAGTGCCGGGTCTCTATACAAAGTTATATTGATATTAAAACTATTCTTCCTCTAGAATTGTTTGACTTCAACTATAGTCGCTGAGTGTATATGGTTGAGTCATATAAGAATTTAGTCTTGGTCGGCCTAGAATTGGTGGTGCCCGCCTCATCTCCTGTTCCTCGTTGGGTTGTGGACCTAGGGCAGACCCACTATATTCAACGTTTTATCTAATTTAAATCTTATATAACTTATATACACTGGACGATTATAGAGGAACACTACGGGTCATTATAGAGTTCATTAATGCATGATATAGGAATATTTCTATTCATACTTAACTAAGAAAATATTGGATTTTCTGGAAATCAAACTATATCGATTTTTCAAGGAAAAGCGGTTTCTACTTCAAACAAAACTCTTATGAACTCACCAACCTTTGTGTTGACACTTTTTAAAACTACTTGTATTCTCAGGAAATCAGTGAAACAGGAAAACTTCATCGCTTTGAGGATGGAACGCTAAACCGTCAACAAATTTATTTTGTCATCATAATGTAATTGCTTATGAAACATGTAAACATATACTTTGGTGTAACTTTTGCAATTATATATATGGTGGTTGTTTTTACTTTGAGCACTATTATACACATTGTTGTGATACTGTACATGAAGTCCTCCACCCCTAGACGTTTCCGCCATCCTTGGTTTGGGGGTGTGACAGGCTCGTACTACTAAAAGCACATGATCTGTACTTGAGCCAAGGGAAGCCACGAGGATACTAAGGAACTTGCATGGTGTGATATTCTTCGAGTGTTTTCTGGTGGTTTGAATTGTTTATTTTAAATATGGTGGTGACTCAACGTGGTTCAGGTCCTAGTGAGGGATTGAGTTCAGGCTCTGGAGTCGAACTCTTGGATGATCAGATGTGAGAGTCCAATTTGTTTGAGATTACCTACGATATTCTAGATTAAATTCCTTTGATCTTTGGTATGATCAAGGAGGGCATTATGAAGCTTTTGGATAAGCATCTATGCTCAACAAGAGATTCGGTGATTCTCCAGGAGAGTTTGAGTATTCATTAGAGGTGGAAATCACCGATTATCATCCAGTACATGTATCAAGGGTTCATCGGGGTTGTGTTTTGGAGTTATTTAGCGAGTGGTATTTGATTGATTAAGTTCCTATATCTTCGCTTGATAGAAAAGGTTATCGTGGAGATGGATTGGTTGAGCCCTAATGGGAAATTTTTGAGTGTGAGCACCAGTTAGTTTGGATTCTAACCCAAATGAGGGAGAATTAGTCATCTGTGTTGATGGTGCTCAGCGAGGGCCAGCTCTCTGTTAAGCTACGAGGGCTAAGAGGTACCTTTAGTATGGTTCGTCTGGTTTTGTGGCTTATGTATTGGATACCTGAGAGGAGAGGAAGAGAACGATTGATGATGTGTCGATTGTTCAAGAGTAACTCGATGTGTTCCCAAACGATTTTTGTAGAGTGCCTACAGAGAGGCAGGTTGAGTTTCGTATTGATCTGGTTCCTAGTGTGTAGAAGAATAAAACTAAGATCGATATATTCTATAGTAAATAACATGAAATAAATGACAAGAACAATGATCAAAAGAGTTTCACATACTTTAATTATAATAAACCTAGAAGAGTTCAATGAGAACTTTTCTATAAGAGCTAAGTTTGGCGACTAAGCGTTAACCCTAATAGGCACATGCATGCAATATTTATAGGCTAGACGATAAGTATAAATACAAGAATGGACATGACCATATCAAATATATTAACCTATGCAAAACACATTTGACACAATACAAATAAGCCGAACAATATCCCCCTTTGTGTCAAATAAGGAAGGAGTTCTTCTACTGTTGTTGTCTTTTCTGCACCTTGAACAGTTTCGACATTAAATTGTGAAGGGTGTTTTGGAAAACAATGTACCACTTGATCATATCCGAGAAGCATTTTTGATCAACAACATCATTCCCTTTTACAAGCTTCGGTTAATTCCATGATGTAGTTCAGAGAGATGTTGAGTGAAAGTTTTTGTTTACCAAAAAGAACATACACCTCTAAACTTTTTGATTAGTCTTTCTTTGATAAACAACACTCTATTTGTCCTTTCGGATTTTTCCTAGATTCATCTTGTTGAGATCCTTCGATTCCTCCTCAAGATGAAGAATTCGTTTCTTTTTCAAAACATATGCTATTTCCACATCCATCTTTGCGATCTCATACTTCTGTTCCTCTTTAGACAAAATTAGGAAAATAGAAATCCAATCATATGGATTCATGAAAAGTAAACCATCAAGCATAGAATCATCTTCCACACGACTTGTTCCTCTGAACCTTTTTAATTTGATATTGATGAAGTTTTCAGTTGGAACTGGAGCATAAACCTTCACAAGAACAATCTTTGGCAAACTCCATGTTTTGAATTGCGGCTTTCCATACTTAATATAGAAAGAGAAGTGCATTTGATTAGTATTATTTTCAAAAAGTGGAGCTCTCTCAATCTTCTCAAAGCATCTGAACAGAAAATCCCTAGGAGTGATCGGAAAGTCAAGTTGAGAGTCAACAATGTTATCTAGCTGAAATGATATTGAAGGCTCCAACCAATGAGTGCTCGGTTCATCGACTGCCTCCTTCTGAATCCTTTCCAGAGTCCATAGAGGAAAGAGGGACTTCTGAGTTGCAAGAGTGACTTTCACAATCTCAGCATCAGCGTCATTTGCTTCTAACTCTTGTCGAAGATTCAAAAGATTATGAATTTCCTTGTCGCCTTTCTTCCTTGCAATCTTTTTACCTTCAGATAATTATTCTTCCTGTAACACCGAAATTTCAAAAAAAAAATTCATTTTTAAATTAATATAAATACTCCAATCATAATTCTCGAAAACGTGTATCGATTGTTTTTACATAACATAAGTGCAAATCAAAATCCCCAGAATCTCAAAACATTTCCACCATAAGTGTGAACTGATCGTGTCAGCGCCTTCCTGCGATCATCACTGGTACCTCAAATACATAACACGCAAACGGTAAGCAATAATGCTTAGTGAGTTCCCCAAAATACCCCGTACAACCATACGCCTTTCCAGACCATAACTCTATGGGATCTTCCAATCCAAGTGTCTCAGGGGATTTCCATCCCATAACTCTATTGACCTTCCGGTCCATATCATCATACTAATATCATAACATATTACATATACAACATGCATCACATTTTCATCATACACATAAGACCTTCCGGTCACACATAATCACCCCATCGGGTAAGGCATAGTGAGAAGACTCACCTCGAAGATGTCAGATAATCACTCGCGCTCAGTCCTCCAACCTAGCTTCCTCCTATAGCATGAATACATCTCTAATTAATACCTTCCTGACTTAATTTGACTAATTCCCTTAAGTCAACACAAGTCAACTCTGGTTAACGTTGGTCAATGGCCACCCCTTGACCCAACTCGTCGAGTCAGGCACTGACTCAATGAGTTCAGACATGAACTCCAGTCCCCTAAATCCCAACTGACTCAACGAGTCTTTCCCCTAACTCAGCGAGTCACCAACTGTGTGAGTCACAAGATAACCCAGTCCAACTCATCGAGTCTGCTCATGCACTCGACGAGTTCATTCCATGCTCGAACTCAAATGGCCTTCTGAGGTCAGATCTGTTTCTCTAATCTATATATCTGACCTTCCCAAACATGATAATCATGGAAAGGTCACATCTTAGCACCCATGCAACGCCTACAAGGCTTCTTTTGGTGAAATGACCTCTAAAATGATAACCCTAGTCTACAACTCAAAAGGAAAGGAATAAAGCAGAGCATTTGGGAGTCTCTAGACCTTCTAAGGTCCAAATCTAGGTACCAATTCCCCATGGGACCTCTCACACTCCAAATACAAGCACATCAAGGCATGAAGAAACCCTAGATTTGACTATATCAACAAAAACATGAGAATAAGCTCTGAATAATACCTTCAATAGCCTCCTCTACCCAAATGAAAGTAGATCCAAGCTCTCCAACTCTCCTAGCTTGACCTTCCTCTCCCCTTGTTGCTAAAACACACAAGAATGATGAACAATGGCCTCACTCACAAGGACTCTCAGATGCTCTGGTGCTCTCAAGGATGAAGGTAGCCGCAATGAAGGATTATAAGGTCCCTTAAATAGGGATCAGACCCCGGGAAATTAGGGTTTTAGTCGCCAACATGGACTCGTCGAGTCCCCTCACCGACTCGTCGAGTCTACTCATTAATCCAGTCATCACCACGCGACTCCACTCGACAATTCTAGGCATCAAGTCGTCGAGTCTCTGTCTTAGACTCCAAAAATAAATGATAAAAAAATAATACCTGAAATCCCGGATGTTACACTTCCTCCTCCTCCTCATCAACAACTTTCTCTTTTCCTTTAGATCCAGAAGCTTCATTTTTACCAGTCGGTCCGGAAGTCTTTTGCTTGGTTTTGTCTTTGAGTGCTCCCCCTTGTTTTGGAAGAGCATCACTCTCCGAAACACCTTCAATTTTATTGAGCATCAAAAAAACTGGTTTAAGTTTGTCTGCAAGATGTTGATGTACCTAGACAGTGAGCAATGAATCATGTGTCTCTACCAATCTTCACAAATATTGATTGACCTCCGAAACACAACTCTTGATAACAGTCTTCTCTGATTCCAAATCACCAAGATGCTTGTTGGTGCAGTTCAACTGTACTGAAATAACTTTAGCTTTCTTAATATTTTGAGCAATTTTTTCTATGACATTGTTTTTTGTAGCAAGGTCTTTCTGAAGTTTTTCAATCTTGGACACAACAAAGGTATTGAGCTCGGAATTATCAACCTTGATTTTAGAGAGAACACGGGAAAGCGCCTCTTCCTGATTTGCAGAGTAGAGACAACACTAGCAATTACTTTGTTAACATTCTCAGTGTTCTCATCAAAAGAGCGTCAGAAGTCAGCCATGAAGTTGGTGACTTCATCATGCAGCTTTTTGGCTTTTTCAGTCGTTTCAGAAGTGGTTTTCTCTGATGCTTGGATAATCTTCGTAGATTTAACAAAGGACTTTTGCTTTCTCCTTCGTAAGCATCTTAATTGTGGCTCGGTGAGACTTCAACATAAACTTATAATTGGATGATGATTGGGAAGAGTCCAAAATAGAATGCAACTTTTCATTTAACTGTTTGAATTTCCCTTTAGTCATCGTTGCTTCATCATCATCACTGTTTTGATGCATGGTTAAAGGGCTGAAAAAAATCTTGAAATGCTGTTGATTATCCCCAAACATAATATCTGGATCGTCATCACGAAATGGCGAAGTGGTAGAAGTTCCTTGATCCAGAATGACACCCATATTGACACTAGCCCCATATAAGATACGTTGGCGTGAATGTCGGAAGTGTGAACTGCTTTCAAAACCGATTTGGTGCCAGGGACTTCTTGTGCATTGGTGACTGTTATTGTTGTTGCAATGGAATCTATAAAGATTGGTGTGGAGGATGGAAAAAAATCTAAGGAAGTGAAACTCCAACAAAAGCTGTGGTGGTAGAGGAGCGATGGTTATCAGAATTGTGGTAGGTATCGAAGAGGATGGTGGAGTGTGCATTTAAAACGAAATCAGAAATGAGAGTAGAAGATGTAGGTGGAGTGGATATTGTTGGAATTGGTGTGGTTATAGGTGGTTGCGAAGTGGCGGTAATGTCTTCTACTTCATTCTGAATTGGATCCTCTTGAATATCAGTGTGAGTCCTAGATTCCAAAGCCTCTTGAGCTACTGGAGAAGGCGACCTTGGTTTTTGAGATGGCTTCTTAACCTTCTTCAGAGTTTTAACAACTTTAGAAGGGGCATCTTTCTCTTTTCTCTTTCCTCCCCTCTTTGTTCTGTTAACTTCTTCGAGTATCTTTTGGAATTCCTCTGCTATGGGGCAAACACCATATGAGGGTTGTTTGCGATATTATGCCATAATCGCAGTATCTTGAGGAAGTCTGTCCAACTTCACGCCAGGAATAAAACTAAAAAAGCTGAATTTGGTTGGATCAGATATCATAAACGAAGAAGTTTGCAGAATTGGAATAGCAGCAATCACCGAATCTTTCAACAATAGGAGCTGGTAGTGATCAAGAACACGTTTGGCAAGAATAGACCAAAAACAAGCACATGAGATCTATGTGTGGCGTGTGGATGAAACTGTGCTCTGAATTAGCTGAGTCCTGAGAATAGAACCAAAGTTTAGATTTACTCCATGGTGGAGGCCATAGATAATTGTGTAGAACATCCGACTTGTGTTGTCAGAACCTACAAATATTTCAGATAAACCCTTGAACAGAAGACTGAATAAAGCATTCTAGATGGGAGGTAGAGAAGTCTTCCTGAAATTTGACAATAAGGACAAATCCCCATTGTATCCCATCTGGAAAAACATCTTGATAAGAGCAGAAGTGGAAATTGATTCGGGGTCCACGAGTCCTTCAGTTATAGCAAGCCCTAAAATTATGCAAAAACATGATTTAGAAATTGAGGTCTTGTGAGAAGTTACCTTGAAGTGAATGACTTCATACTGTTGACTATATGTAGCAGATGAATAGGCCTTAGAGAGATGGACCAACGGAACATTGTCCGTCAGGGTTAGGGCTTGAGCTGGTGGTGAGTATCTTAGGCACTCAATCATGGGTCTTGGGATTTCATTATATCGTGATGAGTCGAGATCGATAATGAGATTCTGAGTAGGCTTGACGTTTAACATTATGACAGATTTTGAGTGATCATTGAATGAAGTGGTTTCAGATGATCCGACCATTGAAGCAACAAGGAAGATGATGAACACTAGAGATAGAAAAGGGTTTTTGCCTTGGAGGGTTTTGATAATTGAGTGGGCGGTCACATAACATAAACCGTCAAAAACCCTTATATACGTCATGAGTGGTAATAGAAAATCGCCACTTGCCGTTCCCATATCTTGTAAAAGTAGCATGGGAAAGCATGACAACTCATAATGTGCCAGACGGCGTGTAACTGACATGCTTGATGTCAGGAATTTTAAAACAACGCACCTAGTTGTGAATCCTTATCTCCAAGAAAACCACATTTTCATTTCAATTCATTCATAATTATCAAGCAAATCATGAGGACATGTCCTCTAAATTAAAGGTAATCAACCAGAATTAGAACCATAATGGGAAACTCATAAATATTTTTATGCAAGAGTGTGCCAAAGTAAAAGAAATAAAACAAAATATATTTGTTGTGTTCTGTGATGTAAAAATAAAATTAACATGAAAGCAGATGGATCCCAGGCAACGATCTCTTGCTTCAGAGTCAAAAGAGACTCAGAAGTGTTTGTGTGGTTTCCCGTTGAATTACGATCACCTATTCATTAAGAAATAGTGAAAGGCTTCTTTTAAGTCAGATTCAAGGGCAGCTTAAGCTTCAACTAAATTTCGAAACTAAATATAAATCCGAAGATCTGGAAGAAGTAGTTGTTTGACCAGTGTAGGATAATAACAATTAAGGGTTGGATATAATTTCAGTGAATAGATATGATGAAAATCTCAGAAAAAAATAAAAAACTAGATCTTGTTGGGAAGAAATGTCTTAGATTGAGAACATTTCATTAAGATCACTCAAAAAGAAAAAAAATGATATTTCATATGTATAGTGGTACAAACTGAAAAGGTTGTAATCGTCAATTCATTTGTGAAAATTCTTGAACATTTAATTGTTCACCGTTAATTCAGAAATGGGTTTTGGATTTTGGGTTTTACTTAAAATCATGGTTACAATGATTTTTAAGATCATTAACATAGATCTTGTGTAACCATAAACCTTAGTGGTAATTGCTGAGAGTCTCAAGGGTTACATATATGAACATGAAGGTTGATGGAGAAGTTGTAGATTGGTTCCGAAGAAGAAATTGTACCTCTACTATAAGTACATAACAAAACATTCAACTCTTAACTAGTTGTGAGAAGAGTAAGGTAGCTCAATGATTTATGTGAATAAATAGCCTGATTAGGAAGAAATGATAGGAATGAAAGTTTTATAAAGGCTTCAAACATAGAGTCTTAAAGGCTTGAGTCAATATGCAACAACATGTTTCTAGGGACACTTAGCTAGTACATAGATTTGGAATAGTAACTGCCCCATCATTCTGAATTGAGGTAACAAGAACTTGTACTTGAGAAAAGAACATATTTTGAAGATAAGACGCGAAAAATAAAAATAAAGAAAAATATTTTTGTGATTTTTGGTTTTCTGAAAAAGATAAAATAGAAATAAAGAAAATATTTTTTGTGATTTTTAGATATTTGAAAAAAAAAAAATAAAGCAAATATAAATTCAAAAACACAAATGAGCAGTAACTTCTGAACCATTCAGAAGCTCATAATCAATCGGAAGAAACTTAATATATAGAAGGATACAATTTATTCCGAAACCCTTGATGAATAGTAGATTCTAAATAATTCTGAAGCTCGAAACCAATCAAAATGTGAATAGTAAATTCTGATTACGAAGGAGATTTTGGAACTGAGTCCGCTTCAATCATGCCTAGCACTTATAAAATTCGATTTAACGTCATTTTCAGGTTGGGCCTTAGTGAAGATATCAGCTAGTTGATAAGAGGATCTAACAAAGTGTACTTGAACATTTCCATCCTTTAAGTGATCCTTTATAAAATGGTATCTTAGTGCAATATGTTTCGTCTTAGAGTGTTCGACTGGATTATGGCATATCCGAATTGCGATTTCTGAATCACAATATAAAGGAATCCTCTTCATATTAATCCCATAATCTCTAACTTGACTTTGAATCTATATGACTTGAGAAGTGCACGATGCAGCTGCTATATACTTAGCTTCAACATTTGGTAAGGAGACACATGTTTTCTTCTTAGATTTCCAACTAACCAATTTGTCATCCAGAAACTGACATCCTCCAGCTATACTTTTACGATCAAGACTGCATCCACCAATATCAGGATCAGAAGATGCTTGCATAAAGAATCCGGAGTTAGAAGGATACCAAATTCCAAGAGAGGTGGTTCTTTTGAGGTATCGAAGAATATTCTTCACAGCAGTCATATGTGGTTCATGTGGATTCACTTGAAACCTGGCACAATAACAAATAACAAACAAAATATCTAGATGACTCATTGTCAGATATATTAAAGACCCAATCATATGTCGATATAGAGTAATATCAGCTACTGGCTTGTCCAATGATGGTGTAAGCTTCGTTCCGAATGCCATTGGAATCTTGACCTTTGAATCACCCACCATACCAAATTTTGTGCGTAAGGTCTTCGTGTAGGCTTCTTGGTTGATGAAAATTTCCTCCGAATTTTGTCTAATGTTTAAGCCAAGGAAAAAGTTAATATGACCCATTGATCTCATTTCAAATTTAGTTTCCATCAATTTTCGGAATTCTGCAGTTAATTTAGAGTTAGTGGATCCAAAATAGATATCATCAACATAAATCTGAATGATCATTATATGTTCATCATCTTTCTTATGAAAGAAGGTTGGTTCAACCGAAACTTGTTTATGTTTAGATTGTTTTAGAAATCGAGTAAGGGTTTCATACCATGTACGAGGTGCTTGTTTCAAACCATACACAACATTGTCCAAGATATAACAATGGTTTGGACATTTTTCATTAACAAAATCTGGTGGTTGTTCTATATAGAACGTATCCTCAAGTTCGTCATTTAGAAATGCACACTTCACATCCGTTTGATAAACTTCAAAGTTTTTGTGAGAAACATATGTAAGGAAAATCCGAACTAGTTCCAGCCTTTGAACTGGTGTGAACGTCTCTTCGTAATCGATACATTCCTCCTGGCAATAACCTTTCACAACTAATCGTGCTTTGTTCTAAATCACGTTACCTTCTTTATCTAATTTATTCCGGAATACCCATTTCAATCCGACCACTGACCCATCTTTCGAAGTTGGAATCAATCTCCAAGCTTTGTTTCTCTCAAATTCATTGAGTTCTTCCAGTATAGCTTGAACCCAATCAGCATGATCGAGAGCCATCTTCATAGTTTTAGGTTCAATTTTTGAAATGAAGGAATTAAACATACAAAATTTAAAATTTGAAAATAATGCAGTTTGTTTCGCCTTTTGTTGAGCCCTTGTTAGAACACTAAAGATAAGTCTTCAATTACTTGAGATCTAGGATGATATTTGGTCCACTTTGCCAATAGCGTGTAGTTCAGATTATAGGTTGGATCCAATTCACCTTTCATGTCTTCGAACAATATAACTTGAATTTCTCCAAACTCTTGAAATCAGAAAAAGAAAATTTTGTCAAAAAAACAAGTGCGAAAAAAAACAATGCCTAGAATATATACTTTTTCTTTTATTGCAAAAGAGCGGCGTCTTTCGGGAGACGACCTTCAGATGGTTTTGATGATGGAGTAACTTAAGAGAGAATATTTCCATTAAATTTGATATCGGTACTTTTTTAGTTTGGTTTTCTCTAATTTGTTTTCTTTTGTTTTTCAATTATATACTTTTCTATTTTCAAAGAATGAAATATTATGATTCTTATTAATTTTGAATTTACTAACAATTTTTTTATTAAATTAAAATTACTTATTAGCAAAAAATTAAAACAATTATGTTGTAGAAAATAAGATGAAGTGAATAAGAGTGATAGAAAAAAATAAAATGGCACTAGGTACAAGAAAATATAAAATATGAAAAACACCACACCCTCCCACCTATATGTACACTGATTAGTTTAACAAAGTTTATTTACCAAAATATTATCTTAAATAATGTGTAACTTTCATTGCACTATGTAGAAGTAAGTAAATAGTAGCATTTGGCCCTACATATTTTCACATGATACGTCATATCATGTCATACTGTTGTGACAATTGTCATCTTATTGAATTGCAAATTTGACTCGTCTTGAGAAGTTAAATGCTCTTTAAACTTTTGTGAAAACACAATGGCTACATGTAACTATGTTATTGGTTAATTGTTGGGCGCCTGTTTGAAGAATAAATTAGAGCATTATTGAGAAATTTTTTAATCATTAAAGTCAAATAAACTATTGTGATTTTCTTTTATATATATATTACGTTCTGTTTTTAGGGTTGTTTAACTATTCTAATAATATTTTATTTATTTTCATAACCTTTGATAAAATTAATGAAATCTTTTACTACAATGAAAATACTTTTTAAGTTTTTCAAGTTAACATGTGGCATAATATTCTTTGTAACGAGTTGTGTTCGGTTCAAGGAGCTCCATTTTAGCCTACCAAAAGTAAAGAAAAGTTTTGCGATGGTTACAGAGTGGGGAAAAAGAAATAGAGAGGAGAGGAAAAGAAAGAGAGAGTGTATGGGGGAGAAGAGATGCTTTCTCTCTCATTTCAAACAATTAAACCATCGAGTTCCACATGCCAAGTTGAAGGTGTAGTGTTTACAAATTACGGAGTCTCTTCATAGCCTAATTAAAAAAAAAGGAAATTGTAATCCTCTTACCTAACATGATTTCTGTCATCTCTCATTTTTCCTCTTTTAGCAAAGCAGCCTTGGCTGGCTCCACATGATTACAAGGTGGTACTATCTATTTTTGGCAGGTTCTATTCCCATGTTCGAAATTCCACAACCCAAAATAACATTCATTAGTGACTTGTACATTATGTATTAACATATGTACGTTGTTCTTTTGGATTCCAAGTCTTGAGAAAAAGAGGAAATGTATGATTTTGTGAGATGACATTAATATGTCATTTTGGGTAAGGATTAGGTATCAATTAAAGTGTTTAATTTGATATTGTTGTTTATGATGCATAGAAAGAGAAACGCGGTTTTTCTAATCATGGAGTTATGTATTAAAAATATAAAAGCGTTTGGAATTAATTTAATTGGAGAAAAGCAGGGAAACTTGTGGTGAGTGCATGGAAAGTCGTGGAGAGGGTGATTAGTTAAATAATATAAGTAGGTTAGAATATCTGAATATGTGTGTTGTTAGGGTATGGAGATGTGGCTTTCTTTCACCCATATGTTCTCTTGCTCCTTTTCTTGCTTTCTTTATTAAGAAAATGGCATGGCCCAACATCTAAATGTCATGTCCTTTTCATATCTTTGATATTTGAAAGGCAAAAGGAAAATCAATGTCTAAAAAATCAAATCAGATTAGCCCGGTTTGATTGGTAGACCGGAATTTAGTAAAGACAACTTAGTTTTAAAAAAAGCGACGAACTAAAGTGTTGCTATTTATTTGTGTATGATGCATGGAAAAACCACACTTCTCCCGCTCCAACTGTGAAGGCATGTAATTAGAATATTATAATTATGATAGGGTGATTATTGTAATTATTTGTAGTTTTAGATAGACGCCCTTTCCCTAATTATGATAATCATCCTTGTATATATTCCGCAAACTTATTGGCAAACCTATTAATGAAAAATCTTGGAAACTTGGGAAAATTTACAACCCAAATAAATGACATTAAATAAGCTCGTTGATTGATTTTTGTAAGCAAGTGTCATGTTTTTCTAGAACGGCGAATAAATATAAAAGACCACGAGAGTAGCAACTAGTCGTGCTAAGAAACAAGTTTACAGCTACATATTATAAATGGAGAACTACATCGATCATCCATTTATAGATTTCATGGTTTCCCCTGTATTTATGCCAACAATACACCAATGAAATTACTTCGCTAGCTACCATGGTGGGGGTTGTATCAGATTGTTGTATATTTTATTGTTTCTCGCATTCTATATTCGCCAGAGACAATAGAGTATGGTGAGTAGCGTCTTACGCTTCCTTGGACAATTACCCTATCTTGCACCAAAGTCCAAGAGTTTAGTCACATTTGTAAATTCTTTTTGAGGAATTCGACACTATTTAAAGAGCCATTCAAGTACCATTGAAGCAAAAGAACATCTGGCGGTACATGGTCTACCGTTTCCTCACATGAGTTACAAATCTTGAAATAGTTTGAAGGAATTTGAAGTCCTCTTTTTGCAAGTGTATCAGCTACCAGAATTCTACTCAATTTTGCTCTCCATACAAAGCACGACACTTTCAACGGAACCATTTTTATCCACTCTATCGTATCACCACCTCTACAAGCGACTTTTGAATCCACAAGTCACCAAGCTGACTCTATTGTGAAATCACCATCTAGATTGAGCACACAAAGAAATTTGTTCGGTCTCTGCAGGAAAATATAATTACATAAAAGTGAATTCATGTTTGTTAGCTCTAACTGGGCTTGTGCGGAAGTGAGTGTAGATTTCCACGCCCATTTAAAACCCTTGTTTCCTCTCCTTTCAGCTATATAACATGATTTGAGCGATTCGAGTGAATAAAGCATCAGGAATTGATTGTGACAACCCGAAACTTCTATCATGTACGATTGGTCAATTATATCAATACTAAACTCAATTCTGTCACCTTTTAACGCCGTTTAAGGGTTCGTTTAAGTGTTCTAAGCCTGAGTACAGCCGATAATGAGATTAGGAATGAGTCAACAAGTCGTATATGGTCAAAACCAGGCCATACACCCTCTTGGGAGGTGTGTACGGCCGCACACACGGGTGTGCGGCCGCACACCGACCCCCCATCCGCACACTCACCCCTATATATAGAGGGTGACCCACTTCACTCATTCTTTTCTTTGGTCGCACTCTACTTTCTCTCTCTAGTTTCTCTTTCTAGAATCTTCATCCAAGAACACTCCAAAGGCCTCAAAAACGTGAAGTACTCCATCATTTAACTTGTTATACTGGTAAGACACCTTGATCTAAGGCTAAACTCTTCATGTTCTTCATCCTTTGAAGGTATACGGCCGCACACATTCATAAGGTGGTCGTACACACCTTTAAAACCCTCCAAAGTGAGAGTTTGGCCCCCTATCTTCTAGTTGGACTTGGTTTGAGCCTTAAAACACCTGAAAATTGACTTTTTGAGCATAAATGAGGAGTGTACGGCCGCACACCCCTGTGTACGGCCGCACACTCCTATGTATAGCCGCGAACACACCCTGGGCGCACACTCTGGCCGCACACACACACAAAACCCTTGATTTTGTGTGTAACACCGTAAATTTCAAAACAAAAATTTCAAATTTTATAAAACATAATTCACTTAATATTCATAAAACAACCATATTTGAACATTCAATCCAAGTAATACAAAAATTCCAAGATCTCAAAATCATAAATCCCATGCGTGTGTACTGATCAAGTCGGCATCTTCCCACGGTCGTCACTAGTACCTGAAACAAATAACACCAAACATTGTAAGCACAAAGCTTAGTGAGTTCCCCAAAATACCACATATAACACATATTAGCCACTCGAGGCTATAACTCTGTGGGTCCGTGCACCCAAACTTTGTGAACCCTCAGGTTCTAACTCTGTAAACATGCACAACATAAATCACAAAGAATAATGCAGCGCAACACATAACATATAAATATAGCATACAAGCACTGTATCACGTAACTCTATTTACCTACTCAAGGTAAAGTATAGTGAGAAGACTCACCTCGCTTATCTCGGTAATTCGTAAATCCCTGAAATCACTAGTGCTCGATCTCCCGAGCTATAGTCCTCCTATAACACAATACATCTCTAATTAACACTTTCCCAACTAAGGTTGACTATCCCTTAACAAGTCAACATAGGTCATCACTGGTCAATGGTCAATGGTCAACTTTGACCGGACTCGACGAGTGCACTATAGCGACTCGGCGAGTCTATACGCATACACTGATTTCCCTGGGATCCTCACTTGATACGACGAGTATTCTCCTAACTCGACGAGTTCCACCTTGCATGAGTTGTGGGGCCTCCACGACTCAACTCGCCGAGTCTCAAGAACAACTTGGCGAGTCCCAGCTTGACTCAGTCCACTTGTCAACCCACTCTGACTCTCCCCGACTCACTGAGTCAATCCCTCAACTCGGCAAGACCACTCGCTGAGTGGTGCTGGGCAATCTTCATGCTACTCGCTGAGTCTATTCTTCGGACTCGGCAAGTCCATGCCATGCAACGACTCAATCACTCCTGAGGTCAGATCTATTCCACTAACTCATAGATCCAGTCCTTCCAAGCTTATTTATCACGTAAAGTCGCTATCTTGATGTACATACAACATCTATATGACCATATATGATGATTTAGCCCCAAGTACCACAGCTTAAGGTCATAACCTCCATTGCTCTTCATAAATCTTGATGAGTGAGGCTCTCTGGACCTTTATGGATCCATATCCAAAGCCTCATCACTAGAAAGGGACTATTTGGGCATCGAATCAACCCAACAAAGGCCACAAGAAACCCTAAATCCAAATATGCTTCATAAAACAGAAGAGGAGCTGAAATAATATCTCAAGTGCGATGATCTATGCTTCAAATCCATAGTATAGCAACCTCCTTTGCTTCCTCTTGGTTAGGACCTCCTTCTTCTTGCTAAACAGGACCACAAACGTGAAGAATGGCTTCCTTTCTCTCTCAAAATGCTCAAGCACTCTAGGGTTTCTCTCTATGGATTGGTGAGAACAAATGACGGCCATAAGGCCCTTTAAATAGGTCTCAAACCCTGGGAATTAGGGTTTCATTACACAGCGTGGACTCACCGAGTCCAGACGCGAACCCGCGTCCAAAATCGCGATCCTACTCGGCGAGTTTGAGCTCCAACTCGCCGAGTCCACTCACAATTCTCCAAAAATATACCAATAATAAATACCTGGAAATTTCGGGCTGTTACAATTCTCCCCCACTAGAACTAGACTTTGCCCTCGAAGTCTCGCTCTGCAAATAACTCCGGATGCTGCTCGTGCCCTCGAAGTACGACCTCAGTGTTGCCCATAACACGCTGTCTGACTTCTCCCCAGCAAATGGGGTCCGATACCTCCTCCCATACAACAACCTAAAGGGTGGCATACCGATGCTCGAATGATGGCTGTTGTTGTAAGAAAACTCGGCCAAGGGCAAATACGTATCCCAACTTCCCCCGAAATCCAATACACATGCTCGGAGCATGTCCTCGAGTGTCTGAATCGTCCGTTCACTCTGTCCGTCGGTCTGGGGGTGATATGCGGTACTAAAATGCAGCCTAGTATCCAGCTCCTCATGAAACTTCTTCTAGAATCTGGAAGTGAAACGTACATCCCGGTCTGAGACAATCGAGATCAGCACCCCATGCTGAGATACCACTTCCCTCACATACATCTCTGCTAACTTCTCTGCGGAAGAACTCTCGCTGATAGCAAGGAAGTGAGCGCTCTTCGTCAACCTGTCCACAATCACCCAAATTGCATCAACTCCCCGAGCAGTCCTTGGCAATTTGGTGATGAAATCCATGGTAATCTGTTCCCACTTCCATTCAGGAACCTCCAACGGCTGCAACTTACCATGCGGTCTCTGGTGTTCGGCCTTAACCCTACGGCAGGTTAAGCACCTCTCAACAAACCACGCAACATCCCTCTTCATACAGGGCTACCAATACTCCCTCCTCAAATCCAAATACATCTTAGTGGTGCCCGGATGGATCGAGAATTTCGACCGATGAGCCTCTTCCATCAAAATGGTACGCGTTCCCCCCCACAAACGGTACCCAAATACACCCCTGAAAAGTCATAAGCCCCCGACCATCGCTAACGAACTCCGATACCAACCCAACAACTCGCTCTCTCTTCTGGTTTTCCGACCTCACTGCCTCAGCCTGTGCTCCTCGAATGGTGTCCAACACCGAAGTCATCACGGTCAATCGCAAACATACATCTCGCAATGGGGCGCTCTCCGCCCTGCGACTCAGGGTGTCGGCTACCACATTAGCCTTGCCCGGATGGTACAGGATCTCACAATCGTAATCCTTAACCACATCCACCACCTCCTCTGCCGTATATTTAGGTTGAGCTGATCCATTAAATACTTCAGACTCTTATGTTCCGTGTATATCGTACACCGAACCCCATACAAATAGTGGTGCAAAATCTTGAGGGAGAACACCACTACCCTTAACTCTAGGTCATGGGTGGGATACCTCGTCTCATGAGGCTTCAACTGCCTCGATGTATATGCTATCACATGCCCTCTCTGCATCAGCACCGCTCCCAATCCCAAGATCGATGCATCAAGTATACAACAAAGTCCTCCATTCCCTCCGGGAGGGCTAACACCGGGGCCTCGCATAACCTTTGGCGAAGCGTCTCAAAGGAGGCCTGCTGCTCGGGGCCCCATGAAAAAGCGACACCCTTCCGGGTCAACCTAGTGAGTGGCACTGCGATCTTAGAGAAATCCCTGATAAATCTCCGATAATAACCGGATAGCCCTAGAAAACTCCTGATCTCAGAGGGTGACCTCGGCACCTCCTAACTCATCACCGCCTCAACTTTTGCCGGATCGACCAATATCCCTTCCTGGTTAACAAGATGTCCTAAGAACTGGACCTCTCGCAACCTGAAATCACACTTGGAGAATTTGGCACAAAGCCTCTCTGATCTCAGAACTCCGAGGCTTTCCCTTAGATGCTCCTCATGCTGCTTTCTAGATCTTGAATATACCAAAATGTCATCAATGAATACAGTCACCGACCGATCCAAGATCGGCCTGCACACCCAGTTCATGAGATCCACAAACACTGTCGGGGCATTGGTGAGTCCGAAAGGCATCACCACAAACTCATAATGCCCATAACGCGTCCTAAACGTTGTCTTCTGGACGTCCTCATCTCGCACCCTCACCTGATGGTATCCAGACCTCAAATCGATCTTGGAGAACCAAGATGCTCCCTGCAACTGGTCGAACAAATCGTCGATCCTCAGTAACGGGTAACGATTCTTGACCGTCAGCTTGTTCAACTCCCGGTAATTAATGCACATCCGGTGTGAACCATCCTTCTTCTTGACAAACAAAATAGACGCTCCCAACGGCGAGCTGCCTGGACGAATAAACCCTTTCCCCAGCAGCTCCTGAAGCTGCGAGGATAACTCTTGCATCTCTGGAGGTGCAAGATGATAAGGCACCTTAGCAATAGGCGCGGCCCCCGGGACCAAATCAATACCGAACTCTACTTGCCTCACGGGAGGCACACCCGACAACTCCACTGGAAAGACATCCGGGAACTCACACACTATAGGAACCTCCTCCACCGACCTCAGCATCTTAGAATCAACCCACGTATCCGACACGTACGCCACAAAACCCTTACAGCCCTGCTGTAGACACTGCCTCACCCTAGCGGCCGGACAAAACGCTGATCCAGAATGGGTACCCTTGCCGTACACTGTAAGAACTCCCCCACTAGGGTCTCGTATGGTTACTAGCTGTCGTTCGCAGTCGATAACTGCACCGAACCTGCTCAACCAGTCCATGCCCACAATGACACAAACATCCCCCATGGTAATAGGAACCAAATCAATCGGGAACTCAACACCGAAAATCTCGAGTACGCACCCACGGATCACCTCCGTGGCATATATCACCTTCTCGTCAGCTATGGAAACTCTTAGAGGCCGGTTCAGCGCCTCGCAACTAATACAGATGTGCTGACTAAAAGCCAAAGATACAAAAGACCGACTCGCACCCGAGTCAAATAATACCAAGGCAGGTACATAATTCACAAGAAAAGTACCTACGCATAGCATAATATCTCAACATTACAATAAATACACGAAAGAATACATACCAGCCACGACATCGGGCGCTGCGCGGACCTCATCCGCGGTCAATTGAAACGCTCTCCCACATGCCCTCGGCGCCTCGGCCTTCACTGGCCGGCTCTCAGTAGCTCTGATGGCGGCAGGGGTAGATCCCTGAAGTGCTCCCTAAGCTGATCCCCGCAACTGCGGACATTCCGCCTTCTGGTGTCCGGTCTAGTTGTAGTGAAAACATACTGCAAACCCCTTGGGACAGTCCTTCGCCATATACCCCTCCTTGCCACATTTGTAGCAAGATCCAGCTCTACATACTCCATCATGACCCTTGCCACACTTTCCACAAGTGTGGCCGTTCTGGCTCCCTGATTTGGGATCAGCGGGCTTGGCCCGCTTCGCTGCCGGCTGGAATTGTGCCGGTCGCCGATCCCTCCCCTGAGACTCAGCCTCCTCCCTATCCTGAGTCTCCAGCTCGATCTCCCTCTTCTGGGCATTTGCCTGAAGCTCAGCAAATGTCTGGTATGAGGAGTTCGCCACGAACTCCCGAATGTCTCGCCTCAAGATACTCAAATACCAGCTCATACGTGCCTGCTCAGTGGACACGTGCTGAGGGCAGAACATCGTCCTCTCGTGAAACATCCTGGTAATCACCGTAACAGACTCAGTGCCCTGCTTGAGGGTCAGAAACTCCTGGGCCAAATGCTCCCTCTCCACCTGGGGAACGTACTCATCTCGGAATATGGCAGTGAACCTCTCCCAGGTCACTGCTGCAAGCTCAACAGGCGAAAAGTGTGCTGTCACAAACTTCCACCAGTCCTTCGCTCCCAAGCGAAGCTGGTTCAGCGCGAACCGTACTCTCAAATGCTCAGGAGATGAGCAAGTGAAAAAACACCCCTGTATGTTAGAAATCCATCTCATACACTCCACCGGGTCCTGGGTCCCATCAAACTCTGGTGGTTTTGTGTTGCTAAACTCCCGGAACAGCAACGCATCACCACCCTGCGGCCTCGCAGCAACAACAGCAGCCTCAGAAAGAGCAGCATAACGCTCGTCGAAAGTCTCAATCAGCACAGCCTTAATAGACCCGAACATCTCTGGTATCTTTGCCCTGATGACCGCAACCACCTCCTCGTGAATGATCTGACGGATCTCCTCATCACTAGCCCTGACGCCCTCTGGCATATGATGTGTCCTCACCATGATCAACCTCTGAAATACAACATATGATAAATTAGAATCCGCTCGAGCATACTCACACTCGATAACTCATCCATCCTTGATCCTTGGCATTCTAAAGATTCTTACTCGGACCGTACACCGCCCCCGGTGCTTTCAGTAGTATAGGCCCAATACTACTGTCCACACCGTTTCAGTATACACCCCAAATCCTCCTCTTCGAATCCCAATTTCCAAGTACTCTATCACTTTCTAATAGATCTCTCATAAGCTCCTCGCTGCTACCTATTCTCTCTCAAGCATCTCATAGCATCTCACCTCTCCCTAGGCTAAGGCATCACAAATCAGGGCACTCTAGTCCTAATAGGAATACCTAGCCTACTTTAGCAAGAGAATACATCATAACAATCTCATAAACACATAATATAAGGGTATCTTGGGAAATCACCGTTCGGGCGCTGACTGATCGTACACACGTTTCTCCTCTGAATTTCTCTAGAAATCTTTTACTTTTAGAAAATTTGGTTTTCTTTTTGAAAATATTTTCCAAATCCTCAGTTTGAGTTCAAATACTCCCGAAGGTGAACCCGAATCCCTCAAACCAAGGCTCTGATACCAACTTGTAACACCGTAAATTTCAAAACAAAATTTTCAAATTTTAGAAAACATAATTAACTTAATATTCATAAAACAACCATATTTGAACATTCAATCCAAGTAATACAAAAATCCCAAGATCTCAAAATCATAAATCCCATGCGTGTGTACTGATCAAGCCGGCGCCTTCCCACGGTCGTCACTAGTACCTGAAACAAATAACACCAAACACTGTAAGCACAAAGCTTAGTGAGTTCCCCAAAATACCACATATAACACATATTGGCCACTCGATGCTATAACTCTGTGGGTCCGTGCACCCAAACTCTGTGAACCCTCAGGTTCTAACTCTGTAAACATGCACAACATAAATCACAAAGAATAATGCAACGCAACACATACCATATAAATATAGCATACAAGAACTGTATCACATAACTTTATTTACCTACTCAAGGTAACGTATAGTGAGAAGACTCACCTCGCGTATCTCGGTAATTCGTAAATCCCTGAAATCACTAGTGCTCGATCTCCCGAGCTATAGTCCTCCTATAACACAATACATCTCTAATTAACACTTTCCCAACTAAGGTTGACTATCCTTTAACAAGTCAACATAGGTCATCACTAGTCAATGGTCAATGGTCAACTTTGACCGGACTCGGCGAGTGCACTATAGCGACTCGGCGAGTCTATACGCATACACTGATTTCCCTGGGATCCTCACTTGACACGACGAGTATTCTCCTAACTCGACGAGTTCCACCTTGCATGAGTTATGGGGCCTCCACGACTCAACTCGCTGAGTCTCAAGAACAACTTGGCGAGTCCCAGCTTGACTCAGTCCACTTGTCAACCCACTCTGACTCTCCCTAACTTACTGAGTCAATCACTCAACTCGGCAAGATCACTCGCTGAGTGGTGCTGGGCAATCTTCATGCTACTCGCCGAGTCCGTTCTTCGGACTCGGCGAATCCATGCCATGCAACGACTCAAACTCACTCCTGAGGTCAGATCTGTTCCACTAACTCATAGATCCAGTCCTTCCAAGCTTATTTATCACGTAAAGTCGCTATCTTGATGTACATACAACATCTATATGACAATATATGATGATTTAGCCCGAAGTACCACAACTCAAGGTCATAACCTCCATTGCTCTTCATAAAGCTTGATGAGTGAGGCTCTCTGGAACTCTATGGATCCAGATCCAAAGCCTCATCACTAGAAAGGGACTATTTGGGCATCAAATCAACCCAACAAAGGCCACAAGAAACCCTAAATCCAAATATGCTTCATAAAACAGAAGATGAGCTGAAATAATACCTCAAGTGCGATGATCTATGCTTCAAATCCACAGTATAGCAACCTCCTTTACTTCCTCTTGGTTAGGACCTCCTTCTTCTTGCTAAACAACACCATAAAGGTCAAGAATGGCTTCCTTTCTCTCTCAAAACGCTCAAGCACTCTAGGGTTTCTCTCTATGGATTTGTGAGCACAAATGACGACCATAAGGCCCTTTAAATAGGTCTCAAACCCTGGGAATTAGGGTTTCATTACACAGCATGGACTCGCCGAGTCCACTCTTGGACTCGCCGAGTCCAGACGCGAACCCGCGTCCAATATCGCGATCCTACTCGACGAGTTTGAGCTCCAACTCGCCGAGTCCACTCACAATTCTCCAAAAATATACCAATAATAAATACCTGGAAATTCTGGGCTATTACATTGTGGCCATACACCTCCCTCGTTCGATGATTTATGGCTCCAACACTTAGGTCAAGGATTTCCAGGTCCTTAGGTTGGTTTTGCATCATGTTCAGTCATGTAATACCTTAATCTAATGCATATATATGTTACTATATGTTAATAGGATCCACTTGCATACAAAACATCTGTTGACACTCAACACTCATAGCGATCGTACATTCGGATCCTACGTTAAATTGTGAGTTCATACCCCTACACTTTTACAGTTTTTAAACGTTTTCAGGGGGAATACAAGCCAAACATAACGGTTTTCACAAGTTAAAAACTGATGCAATTACAACGATTTTACATCAAACATTTAGATACTTTATCCCTTTTGTAATATGCGTAGCATAAGAGACGTTTTCTAAACATAATTGCATAGTTTTTAGAACAGTATACGAACACAACTTGTCAGACAAATTATAATAGGTATAGTTTGGGAAATTCATTTCCGGTTTTACAGATTTAAACACATAAACTATGACAGATTTAGTTTATCCATTACTATGAACACAAAACTAGAGTATCTTGCTAAATAATTATTTTGTGTATAATTATTTATACTCTACACCGTTACAAACGATTTCGAACACGTGTATCACAGAACAACACGTAAACTAGTTAATACAGGATTGTGAGATCTATCTTCGTTATGCCCCTCGGGGTACCAGTAAATCCTCACCTTTAGTATAACCAGAGTTTCCTAGAAAGAGAGCGTGAAATTTATGAATAGATCTATTCGGGACCGATAATCTCACACCTGAACTGTTAGCTACAGTTAGGCGGTCACGCCTGGGGTGACAAATTTTGTAATCGTACGACGCTTGAAGAAACGTTAAGGAGGGCATCAGTCATATTAGTATGGTTATATGAACTCACAATAATATCAACTAACCTTTGTTTACGGGATTTCTTTCTTCTACAGTTTTATTTTAATTAATAAAACTACCTATCTACTTACTGGAGGGTATTCCAGGGACACAACCTTTAGTTTTATTTTAAGTAATAAAACTACTATACATACTGGTGGTAGCCAGTGTTTTCAAACATATCATACACTACATACTGGTGGTAGCCATGGTTTTCGAACAGAACATACACTACATACTGGTGGTAGTCAGGGTTTTCGAACAGAACATACACTACATACTGGTGGTAGCCAAGGTTTTCAAACGGAACATACTTTTCATACAGTAATCAACAAACATGTTAGAAAATATTGGATTTTCTTAGAAAACATGCACACATATTTCAGAACTTGATAACAATGGTTTTCGATACAAACAACATTTTACTTATAATGAAAAGAAACCATTTATACAAATTCAGTGACTAGTTTTCAATACAAAAACATGCTTATGAACTCACCAGCTTTATGCTGATAAATTTTCAAAACCGCTTGTATTCTCAGAGCAACGATAGATAGGTACCTTACCAGCTTTTGGAAAAGACGGAGCATTTTTGGAGTCTCGTCTTTATCTTTTGTTTATACTGATGTATACCAACTATGCTTTCAAACATATGTAAATATTCATATTGTAATGTAATGATTGTGTTTACTTTGATTGCTATAATACGATTGTTGTGATACTACGCATGACGTCACCTACCCCTGTACATTTCTGCCATTGTTTTCTGACGGTTCGGGGGTGTGACATTGATCTTGTAAAGTATTGGATCCAGTCCATCTGCTTTTCCAAAAGAGTGTGTTGCTCCGTGATATGACATGTTGCTTGAAAATGTCATCAGGAGATATGCCTAGGCTGTCAAGGTCATTGATGGATTTGGTTATGTTCTTCCATTCCTGGTAAACTTTTCTTTGCACATTCATTCCACGGTTTCATGTCAAGCTTATGTAGTCCTTGAATAACTTTACACCATAGGGAGTTGTTTTCATTCCGAAGTCTCCACAATCATTTGACTAGCAACGAGATGTTTTGAGCTTTGAGTGAATCCACTCATAGTCCACCTTCAACTATTAGAGCTAAAATCTTTTCCCATGATATCTAGTTTATTTTCCTTGTGGTATCCGATCCTCCCCATAGGAAATTTCTTCTAATTTTCTCAAGTTATGCGATGATGCAAGATGGTGCTTTAAAAAGCGAGAGATTATGTGTAGGAAGGCTTCCGAAAACCGCTTTAACTAAAGTTACCCGACCACCGAATGAAAGAGTTTTAGCTTGCCATATCGATAACTTAGAATTAGAATGAAGTTTGTCAATAATGAGTTTCCAATACGGAAATAGTGGTTTGGCAACCGTTTAGTAGCTAACTATGCTTCTATTTAGTTGATTTGTTTATTTATTTATTTTTTTGTGTGTAATAAAGTTATACACTAAATAAATAATTAAGATTAAAGAGGTGCCCTAATCCGAGCGTTGGTAATGGACTTTAGCGACGAATTTTCCACCGACCAAAATCTATGGGTAAAATGCCCTTTGGAAAACTTTACCAACAATTATTAGAAAATTTAATGACGGAATGTGGCGTCGCCTACTCTAATAAACGATGTTTTCCACGTCTTACGAAACCACCGAAATAACCACAAATTTGTCGTGCTCTAGCAATGGATTTCCCACGAAAGTGTTATACCGATAGGTTCCCATAAATATTTAATTGCATCTTTAGTTCTTTAACATGGATTGATATTTAGTGAAATAGTCCCCCATTTGTTTTGCAATATATTTTCAGCGGATTGCATATTATTTGTAATCGATATATAGCAGTTCGAAGTTAACATATTTTAAAAAATGTAAAAATTAAAAAAAAAAAAAAAAAAAAAAAAAAAAAAAAAAAAAAAAAAAAACCTTTTTCTTTGTAATTAATACAGAATAATATAAAATAACAAACAAACACTTTCATATTTTTTTCGTATCAAATAAAACAGTAAAACATTAATCTAGAAAGTTTCATAATTTCTTATTACGTTAAAGCTTAAGGTGATGAAATGGATGGACACGTCGTTAATACATAATTAGTTGCATGTGTGTATGTTAATGAAGAATGTGGTATTAAGTAACATATGTAGTTTGTAAGAATGGAGAAAATGCATGAATTTAGAATCACCTACAATAATGCATAAAAGGACAAACGAATAAAATATTACGACTATAAATAAAGAGTCATTTATATTCATGGTGCTAGTGTATGTATCCTCTTATTCACATAAAAAAATTAAATATAAGGTATACACAACTCAAACACTCATATATCGGGTACAACAAACAATTGTGATTGTACGTATAGAATTATAAGAATATTTCCCCCTTAATATGTATCTTGAATATTGACCAATATATATAGTACAAAGATAGAACAATAAGGTAACAAACTAGCCTAACATATAGAAATGGTTTATAATTATTCTAAATTATCTCTAATACCCCCTTCAAGCCGAGGGGTGGTGAACCAACACGAAGCTTGAGTCAAAATTGCTCAAACAAGGGACGACGAAGACTCTTTGTAAAGATGTCGGCTAGTTGTAGATGAGTTGGAATATACTGAGTGACCAATTTACCCGAAGTAACAAGCTTTCGAACAAACTGAAAATCTATGTCAATATGTTAGATGCGCTTGTGAGAGATGAGATTTTGACTAAGAAACAAAGCACTCTTATTATCGCATAAAAGAGCAGGTATTGAGGATGGCAGACCTTGGAGGTCACTTAAAAGATTTGTAATCCATACTATTTTAGTAGTAGTGTTTGACAGAGCACGATACTCAGATTCACAACTGGAACAAGAAACAATATGTTGTTTTTTGACACTCCAAGAGACTAAGTTACCACCAAGGAAGATGCAGTAGCCATAGGTTGAGCGTATGCTTGCAATGCAGTGAGCCCAATCAGCATTAGAGTATCCAAGTAATTATTGAGACTTAGGATACTGAAAATGCAGAGCATTAGAGATGATGCTTTTGACGTAGCGTAAGATTCGCTTGACTGCTTGAAAATGGTCATTTGTAGGAGCATGAAGGAATTGACTAACTTGATTGACTGTATAGGAGAGATCCGGACGAGTAATAGTCAAGTACTATAGTGCTCCAACTAAGGATCTATAGAGTGTAGCATCAGTGAAAGGAATGTCATGCGATGTAAGAACTTGAGCCATTGACAAGGGTGTGAAAATTGATTTTGCATCAAGTAACTCAGCATTGCTCGGTATATGATGAGCGTATTTAGTTTTTGTGAGAAACAAACTATCAACATTGTAAGATACTTCAAGAGAAAGAAAGTAATTTAGGCGACCAAGATCTTTAGTGGCAAACTACTTGTTGATACGCTGAATAAATTGCTTTGATTAAAGAGAGATCATTACCTGTCAAGAAAAGATCGTCAAAATAAACAACCAAATAAAGTAAGATATGCCCTTTCTTGAGTATAAAAAAGAGAGGTATATGCACGACTGCAAATGTAACATCTGGATTTCCCAGGTATTATAATTGATGTATTTATTTTGATATATGAAGGGGGACTCGACGAGTTGGCGCCTAAACTCGTCGAGTAGGATCGCGACTGATGACTCGGATTAATGGATGGACTCGACGAGTCGGTGAGTCGATTCGACGAGTCTGCGTTGTGGACAGAAACCCTAAATCTTTGGGCCTGAGCCCTATTTAAAGGCACTTATGGCCTTCATTTGCGGCTACATAGCCACTTGAGAAACCCTATCGAACCAGAGAGCATAGAGAGTGAGGGAAGGAGCTAACTCTTCACCATTTGTGCATTCTTACAAGAAGGAAGGAGGGGATTCAAAGCTAGGCTGATTAAGGAGCTCAGATCTGCTATCACTTCATCAAAGGTTGCTGTTTAAGGTATGAATCCATGCCTATTTTCGTGTATATAGTAGATCCCATGAATCTAGGGTTTCTTTACCCCTTCTTTAGTTGGGATTTTGAGCATATGGAGTCCCAGTGAGGAATAGACTTTAGATCTGGACCTTGAGAGGTCCAGAGAGTCCCAAACATCTAGCTTTATGCAGTCCCATGAGAGTTTTGAGTCTAGGTTACAATTTTATGAGTTATTTCATCAAAAAGAGCCATATGTGTGATGCATGAACGTAAAGATGGGACCTTTACGTGACTTTTGGGTGTTAGAAGGTCAGATCTATAAGTTAGGGAAACAGATCTGAGCTTAGAAGGTGTAACATACACATTTTAAAATCGTGTTTTGTAATGAATAAAATTGTGAAATATTATGTAAAATTGAGTGTTGAGTTCTAACAGATGGTTTTTACTAGAAATGAAGTAAAACTATGTTTAGAATCACTCAGAAAATATTGAAAGTCTTATGAGATTCCAATTAAAAGCCAAATAGTGAAATTTAGCGAAAATATGAAATTTTAAATAAGTAAAATTTTATTATTTGATGTTGTAGAGAATCTTGTTAGAAATTTGTAGGCGAAAACCTCGTCAAAATCCGAGTTATAACGAAGAAGTTATGACTAACCGAAGATCCGCGACAAAACCGGCATGGCGCCGAATGATGTAAAAAGTGAGTTTTTGATAAACTAATTTTTAGCCTTAGTAATCTAAATGAAAGTCGTAGTATTCGTTAAACCGAGAAATTCGATAAAAGGAACGCCAAAATGTGACTTCGTATGAGGAAGTTATGATTTTTCGAAGTTTCAACTTAGCAGTAGACAACTAAAAACTCGAATTTTAGATCGAGCGATATTTCACCGATACATCCTAAACGAGAATCGAAGGTCTCGTCATATGTAGTACAACGGTAAAAAGTCTGACGAAAACGGATGTCGGATGAAGAAGTTATGAATTTTTAACGGATTTTCCTGTCCCGGTCTGTTAAAAATAATAATATTAAAATTAAAATCAAAATTTTCCGACGAAGTCTAAACCAAAATTGTAGAGCGTAATTCTAGCTACGCGTGCATATAAAGAACGTCAAAAACAGAGCTCGTATGCGAAAGTTATGGATTTTAGAAGTTCGGGGCACGAAAATCGAAAATTTTCGCATGAATAGTAGTCGACCACGTCACCTCGCACGAAGCAGGTGCGTCACCGGAGATGTGGCCCAGACCGAACAGCCTCGCTGCTTGCTTCCAGAGTCCGACGCGTGCCGCTCAGCTATTTGACCGAAGTGCGAGCCAATAGAATTCCGATGCGCCTCGCCTTGGTGTCCGAAGCTCGCTCCTCCACGCCTCCTCGCGTCCGAGTCTTCGCGCCTGCCTCGTCACTCCTCGCATCTGAGTCTCGCAGATGCGACGTGGCCCTCGCTGCTGATGCCACCGAGCTGCTTCGCTGCCTGCTTCCTTCCCAGCCGACTTCGGCCTTGACCCTATATAAAGGGAGGCTGTGAACCTTGCCGACTAACTTTGAAAATTTGACACTTTTAGCCACTCTTTCCATATTTTCTTCATATTAACTTTCCCCGAAGACCCGAAATCAATTTTAGCACCCGAAACACATCCCGAGACCCCCGAGAAGCTCGAAAATTTTATCTTTTCGGTTTTGAAGCCCTACCTTCGCAGAGCCCGGTTTTCAAACAAACTCCCGGTTTTCAACATAGAAAGGCATATTTAAAGCCGAAGTGCTGTCCAAATTAATATTTAACCCCGGTTAACTTAAGGTGAGTTCAATATATAGGAACAATTGTATGTTATGTATTATATGTGCTATGTGCTTTTCAGTATTATCATTCTGAGTTATTTTCTCGTGTTATTCGCTATGTTTATAGCAATTATAATACCTTTGACCATGTGATCAGTGAAAGGACTTAGATTCACATTGGTACTGGTACGTAGCCTCTGGCCATGTAGAGCATGTCTTCATAAGAGAATGACTTCTATTCTATGGCATTGGCAAATGGTTAGACAGGACTATAAGCCTAAAATCTAACAAGATGTTAATCAGAAATTGCATGTCTTCTATGCCAATTAGGCCAAAGCTTTATTGATGTATATCAAGAATTGAAAAGAATATCTTTGAATAATGTCTTTGATTGATATGAACGCTTGTCACATGATCTCACATACTTCTTGTTGTTCCTCTTTGCTTTGCCACATTGAAGTGTGTGTGTGTGTATATATATATATATATATATATATATATATATATATATATATATATATATATATATATGGCATAACATTATATTGTATCTATTTTTGAACTCACTAAGCGTCACCGCTTACCCTATCAATATTTAACAATTGCAGGTGATAAATAACTAGTATGTTTACATACTATTGAGAAATGTAGAATAGTTTGTAATAATACTTTTGTACTACTTTTTATGTTTGTATAAATTACAATATCCTGGGTAATTATGTAATATATATAACACTTTGTAATAGAAGGTTTGTATTCAATAGTTTGTAAATCCTTTATATTAATGTAAAATATTGCTTTTATGAATATGCAAATAGCATGTTTTGGAATAATGATAATGTGAAATATGAAAGTTTGGGTCTTTCAAAAATACGAAAGTTGGGGTCTTTCAGAAGGTCATTTGAGCATTTTCATGGAGGAAAGTTGTCGAGTCCATGAGAGGACTTGACGAGTCGGATTGTGTTGCTCCGCGATTTGTGATCAATAATAACCCGTTGAGTAAAAGTTTAACTCAACAAGTCGAGTGAGGCCTTAGGAGGATTCAGAGAACACGCATGGGCTCGCTGATTCACTCGAGTGCACTCGACGAGTCTGGTCAAGGCGAACTTTCGTTGACTTTGAGAGTTTGGTCAACAATTGGATATTCGGACCATTGGAGGGGTAAAATGGTATTTTTCCCTTCTGAGAGACTATAAGAGGGGATTAGACTAGCCTTTGAGAATCGTTGTTAATTAGAGGTGAATTATTCTATGTGATTAAGTGGAGGCTAGATCAGTATTTCGAGTTTGAGACTTTTCGAGATTTCTCGAGGTGAGTCTTCTCACTATACATTACCTTGAGTGGTATCTATGTGCAGACCGGAGGGTGTTATGTGTATATTTATGTTTGAGATTTATGTGCATTGCGTTATATATATATGCTATGTGTTATATAGACCAGACCGGAAGGTCCAAAAATATAGACCGGATCAGAGGGTCCAACAATATAGACCGGACCGGAGGGTCCAACGATACAGACCGGACTGGTGGGTCCAACGAGCTACGGGACTGGAGGGTCCTACTGAGACACATTGACCGGAGGGTCATACCAAGTTATAGCCTCGAGTGGCTTATGTGTTGTATGTGGTATTTTGGGGAACTCACTAAGTATTTATGCTTACCGTGTTATGTGTTATGTGTTTCAAGTACTAGCGAGGATCACGGGAAGGCACCGACATGATTTGTACACACTGGGAAAAGATTATGTTTTTGAGATTCTAGGATATGTTTATTTGTGATAACATTTGATAACATGAGATTTGAGAATATTATTTGAGTTTTATTATGTTGAAAAATGAAAATTTGTTTTGAAAAATTACGTTGTTACAAGTTGGTATCAGAGCCTTGGTTTGAGGGATTCGGATGCACCTTCGGGAATCTCTAAACTCAAACTGAGGATTTGAGAAAATTTTCATAAAACAAACATTTTCTCTAAAAAGAGTAAAAGAGTTTGAGACAAACAGAACGAAGCAGTGTGTATGATCAGCTAGCGCCCAAACGGTGATTTCCCAAAATACCCTTACATTATATGTTATCAGATATTATGTAATATGCTATGCATGCTAGAGTAGGATAGGTATTCATATTTAGGACTAGAGTGGCCTGATTTGTCATGCCTTATCCTAGGAGATTACTGCTACTATAAGATACTTCGAGAGTGAGTAGGTAGCAACGAGGAGCTTATGAGTGGTCTACTGGAGGGTAGCCTGTGTTTAGCGAGATATAGAGTACTTGTGATATGGGATCCTATGTCACACCCCTGAACTAGACGGTGGAAACGTCTGAGGGCTCGCGTGACTTACACTGAAATATCATCACAAAGAATATACATGAAACATAACATAAACATTACCATACATTAATACATTATAACTAACCTTATTCATATCAAGTACATTGTCTAAATATTACATATCCATAACATAAATTTTTTGAGAGTCACAATACATAACATCCTAACATACTTGGTAATTTTCTTAAGCTTATGTGTTACATGAGAATACAAGTTATTTTTAAAACGGTCAAAATATATCATGTTGTTGAGTTCTAAGAAAGTTTGATATGGAAATGTTTTGTATAGTTTGTAAAACCCAGAAAATCTGATATTTTCTGAAACGGCAATTATTCACAAAATAGGTGTGATTATCCATAAGTATATGCGTGAATGATTTCAAAACGTGTAAAAGTGATATGTTTCTCATAACAAATTCTTGTATTATAGTTATTGAAAATAAAACTGAATAATGTTGTTCCCCCGGAAAACCCAATGTTTTCTGATATGAATACTATGATCTTTTTGTATTATTCTATCATCATAATCGAATGAACATGATTCCCCATGGTTACTTAGATGGTATTGGATCTCTATGTCAGTCGTTATTACCATGCATAATAATGACTAATTCGTCTGTGCCAGTCTTACGAATGTCGGTATTGAATTAAGATTTTGTGACCCTAGACTGATCGAGTCTAACTATAGCGTACAACTTAGGTTTGGGGGAGTCACCCCCGTATAGATCTATATACAAACTCTCGCTCTCCCTCCAGGAGACTTTGATTATAACTATAGACTACGACCGACACTTATTGGTGTCGCCCGTTATTAGTCACTAAATACAAATGAAATTGAATAACCTTGTTTAACGACCTGGTTTATTGTTTACTTGAATAAAAGGTCAGCCTAACATATGAAGAGAAGAGGACTACGGGGGCCCACTAATCACATATGTTATTATAGGCTGTTGAGTATGCGACGGACACGTTAGCCCATCAAGCATATGATTGATTTGGACCTTACTAGCAATGCAAATGAGCTACTACGACCCAATAGCATGTAACAACCATTGAGGGTTCATTAGGTATGTAATTGGGTCACCTGAGGCCCAATAAATGTGTGCTATTATATTGGGCCCAAAAATCATGATAATAACACGAATATAAGGTATCTGAGCCCAACCATTGAATCACTTTTTTTTTTATCGAGTTTAAGTTCGTATTGTTGGTATTTTTTGTATGCTAAATGTTTATTCACAATGTTTAAAAAAATATCTTAATGTTTGAATTATAACAAAGCTTTAGTGTTATATATATATATATATATATATATATATATATATATATATATATATATATATATATAGATGACAAAACTTCAAAAATGGTCCCTGTGGTTTCCAAAAATATCAAGTTTAGTCCCTAAGTTCAAAAAACCTCATAGATGGTCCTTGTGGTTTCAAAAATTTTAACAAATGGTCCTTTGCACTAACTCTGTTAGCTTTTGGCCGTTAAGTGAAGGGAATTTCTGTCATTTCACTACCACATGGACGATTTCTGAAGTTTTTGCCTTATTTAAAAGAAAGAAAAAAATATAATTATTTAACATTAAAGGGTCCCACCCCCTCTCCCTCTCCATCTCTCTAACTCTCTGTCCTAATCGGCCTTCCTTCCTTGAAATCGCAACCCTCATTTCCGAATCTCAACCCTAAGAGAACACAAATCAATAATCAACAAACTAAAACCCAAATCTATCACCAATAAATCGCTTATCCCCCTGAAATCTACTCAGAAATCTACAAACATACGAATACTTCTCCTTCTGATTGTAAAATTGGTTCTCAATCAAACTACCACATACTTGAGTTAGAAATTTGGTAAGCTTGATAATCATAACTCTTTGTCTGGTTGTCTTTGCATCAGCTCAGCTAGCGTCGGCACCACTGAAGCCTCGTACTCGTTTTATGTAACATGTTTCTTCCCTAATCTAAATCCACCAACTGAAAAGGGTCTTTTACCCGATTAGAAACGAGGAAAGAAGAAGAAACCTTATAATGTTGTAGTGATTTTAATTGATTGCGAAATTAAAAATCGGGTTTTTCGTTTGCTTATGCTTATCTAATTTCTAGGGTTTATTGTTTCTATAAGTATTGTAATGGGTTTATGCATGATGGTAATATATATTGGGTGATGTTGAGGGTCAAGCGGGTGGGTTAAGCAAGAGAAAAGAAGTGATTTTCGGCGATTGTATTCTCACATGGGTTATTGAGAGGTTGCAACATGTTTGATTTGGAAATTGTTTTGGACTGATTTCTTTGAAATTGTCGGAAAAGACATATCAGATGGGGGCAGGGGAGGGTAGCTGTTGGTCAGAAATAACATATCAATGGTGGTGGTGATTGTTCGTGGAAGAAGAGAAAAGGAAAAGGGTGAATCGGAAAAGCTGGAGCTCAAATTGGAATAACGAGAGTCTTCTTTGTCCGATAAAGATGCAGATTAGGGTCAATTGGAGCAGGGAAAAGAAATAGAGAGGTTTGGATTCAATTAAAACACAAAATAAAGCTTTGAATCCTTATCTGATTTGGAATTTGAGGTTTGATTGATAACGAGATTCAAAATCCAGATGAAATCATGCTTGTGGAAATTTGATTTGGAATTTGAATCTTGATCTGTTTAGGAAGAAGACGTGCGACAGAGAGAGAGAGAGAGAGAGAGAGAGAGAGAGAGAGATAGAGAGAGTGTGTGTGTAACGCCCGTAGATCCGGACTAGTCAATTAGAGACGTTAAGCGTCAAAAATGACTTTTTGATGGAAGATTGTTTTGAAGGAATAATCTTAATTAAGTTATAGTATATGTTACAAGGTTTCCGTGCATATAAAGAACGCCGAAATCCGAGTTATAACGAAGAAGTTATGACCTGTCGAAGTTTCACAACAGAACCGGCACGACACAACGCGACGTAAAAAGTGAATTTACGTTAGAGTGATATTTAGCCTTAGCAATCTAACTTAAAGTCGTAGAATACGTTAAACCATGAGCGTGCATAAAAAGAACGCCCAAATCTGACTTCGTATGAGGAAGTTATGATTTTTCGAAGTTTCGACTTAGCGGTATGCAGCCCGAATGCTCGATTTGAGACCGAGCGGTTTTTAGCCAAAACAATCTAAATGAGAATTGAAAATCTCATTAATTGTAGTAAAACGATAAAAAGATAGGCGAAAACGGACGTCGGATGAAGAAGTTATGATTTTATAACGGAGTTTTCCTGTCCGACCAACTAAAAATAAATAATAAAAAATAAATTCAAAATTAGCCAACGGAGTCTAAACGAAAGTTGTAGATCGTAGTCTCACCTACATGGGGATATAAAGAGCGTCGAAAACGGAGTTCGTATGAAGAAGATATGAATTTTTGAAGTTTATTTAATAATTTCGATATTAAATTTAAATAAAAATTGGCTGATATTATCCATGGGGGGAGTCACCGGCCTTATCCCCGTTACGCCCCGCGTAAGCAAAAATTACGCCCCGCGTAAATCGCAGATCCAGCCCCTATAAAAGGAAGTCGAGTGCAGCCGATTCAGTTGCTCATTTCTTCCCGTTTTCTCGCGTTTTTGCATCGTTTTTCGTGCAACAAATATCCCGAAGCAAGTCCCGAGATCCCGAAGAACCCGAGAAGTGCGATTCCCGAGCCGAAGCTCTGCCCTTGAGAAGCCGATTTTTGTGAATATCTTCCAGATCTACCGAAGAATACTACTTCTACAAGTCGTAGTGCTGTCCGATCATCTTCTGATCAAGTGAGTGTATACTACCTTTCATAAACACGATAATAATACAAGTATGATTTTAGTGTATTAAGTATATTGTTGTTTATATGTGTGAATGTGTTGTTACTTTCTTCTAACGCATAATTATGAAGTATTTTATACGAGATACGTATTATGTGTATATTTTGTTGTTATGTGTGTGAATGTATATTCACTTTCTTCTATCTTACAGATCTGATTATTTCTATATGAAATACGTGTTATTTCTATAATGATTTAATATTCCCGAAAAACCCTATATGCTCACCAGGCTCCCAAGCATGACCCACTCAGTTTTATTTGTATTACAGGAAGTGGCACAAGGGCGTAAGATGGATGAACCATCAAGCTGTTTTGTTTACAAGTCTGTATATGTATATATTTGTTGAATGACTTGTAATGTTATCGTTTATGCTTATTGGTCTGTATCGGAACATGACACCCCGAGTTTTGATTATATAATGAAAATACATTTCTTTTATGAAATGCTTTGGTAAACAATGTTTTATCATGATTTGTTTTTGGGAACAAGTTCCATAACTCTTTCAAATCAAAAGGATTTACTCTGAAATTATTTAAAAGCATAAATGAAAATCGGTCTTTTCTTGCCGAGATTTTGGGGATGTCAGAGAGAGAGAGAGAGAGGGTGGGACCCTTTAATATTAAATCATTATATTTTTTTTTCTTTTTTTTTAAATAAGGCAAAAACTTCATAAATGGTCCCTCTAGTAGTGAAATGACAGAAATGCCCTTCACTTAACGGCCAAAAGCTGACAGAGTTGGCGAAAATGACCATTTGTTAAAATTTTTGAAACCACATGAACCATTTGTGAGGTTTTTTGAACTTAGGGACTAAACTTGATATTTTTGGAAACCACAGGGACCATTTTTGAAGTTTGGTCTATATATATATTAATATATATATATATATATATATATATATATATATATATATATATATATATATATATAGGTTCAATAGAGAACCATAATTAACCAATGAACCAATCTATTTTTCAATTTTTAGAACTTATTTTTTATCAAAAAAAAAAAAAAAAAAAAAAAAAAACTAAAAATACCGAAATTCATAACTTTTTATCCTTTTTCCAATAATATCAAATTCGATTTTTTACGCCAAATTCACAATGTAAATTTTGAAAATTCACAACGTGAATTCGGATTCACACGGTGAATCCGAAAAATATTTTTCACATTCACAATGTTAATATATGAATTTAGATATTTTTAGATTTTTTTTCGATATAGAATAAACTTTAGAAATTGAAAAAAAAAAAGATTTGATTCCTTGAAGAACCGATTATTATGGTTCTCTATTGAATTATATATACATAATCATGCGTTATAAGCTTGATATTTTTAACCTAAACAGTTATAATTGTTTATTTGGCCCAAAAGCATTTAGATTGACCATTTTAGCCACTTTTTCTTTAAAAATGGCACTTTCAGTCCCTTTTTATGAAAATTGACATTTTTGGTACTTAAAATATTTTCGTGACATTTTCCACCCAAACTTTATTTGAATAAGAATTTCAATCCAAAACTATTGCATTTGTCATTTATAGCCTTTATTTGTAAAAACTTTACATTTGTGGCCCAGTTTCCGTAAGTTTTACAATTTTGACCCCAAAATCAAAAACTTTGCATTTTTAGTCGAATTTGGTAATAAAATCATTTTCAACTCCTAAAATAGTTTATTTCCATTTTAGACTCACGATTTCTTAAGTTTTATATTTCAGTCCCTTGAAACTTCATTTTTTCGCAACCTTGGGCCCAAAAACTCATGAGGCCCAATTTATAGCCCAATAAGCTAAAATTTATGTTTTTGACCCTTTGAAAAGTATTGTTTTCATAAAAAATCAGCTTTTATACAGATAAACACCTTGTAACCACCATAAAACAGATAATTTACAATTTACACCTAATCTTTGTTATTTTTGCAAAAATGACACTTGTAAGGTTCTTTGGCTTTGTTTTTCACTTTTTAAACTCAAGGACCCTTAGATCTACAATGTATGTGGTTTATTATGTTTTGTTTATGATTATTTCACCCTTTTTGCTATAGATCTCGAAATATCTCAAATATTTCATATTATCACAACCAAAAAGTAAAGAAATCACACATAACATGCAAACACACATAGATCATCACATAATACTTGTATTCTCCCCCCCCCCCCCCCCCCCCAAAAAAAAAAAAAGACAAGTAAAACCCGAAAACATGGGTGTATGAACTCACCTTGCTTAGTTGTTTCGGTTTTGAAGAAGATATGAAGAAGATTTTTGGTCCTAGCAACACCTTGATGTGGATCTCGAGCTTATGGAGCTTCTAAGGTGTGATCATGGAATAAAACTATGTAAGGAGGAGTTCTTGGTGTTAAAATGAAAGAAGGTGTTGGTTTTTGATAATAACTTACCAATAATAGTGATTGTGGTGAAAAATCCCCTTGGAAACACTCTAAATCTCGAAATTTTGAGGAAATGAAGGAGTTTATCTTGAAAACTTGAGAGAGTTTTGGAGGAAGTTTGAAGGTGTGTGTGTGTGTATTTTCCTCTTACTCTCAACCAAATAAGAAAAAGAGAGGGGGAAGGAAGAGAGTTGAAGTGATGGGTGTATGGATGCATGAAAAATGCATGGTTATTTGTTGTGTAATAAAGAGGTGGCAACATAAGTCAACTCTCTTAATCTCTTATATATATATATATATATATATATATATATATATATATATATATATATATAGGATATAGATCCGGTAAGAAATTTTTTTTGGTAGGAAGGTAAGAAGTTTTTTTTTCTACATATTTTTTTGACGAACAAAATAAATGAATCACTAGATGATTCATTTGTAAGATGATTCACAAGAAAAAATTCCCAAAAAAACATCTTTATGATTCATTTTTAAGTAAATTAAGAAAAAATTGATTTTTATGACAATTTTAGTGAATAACAACAAAATCATTGTATAAATGAATCATCGAGATGTTTTTTTGAGAATTTTTTCTCGTGAATCATCTTAAAAATGAATCATCTAATGATTCATTTTGTTTGTTCGCGAAAAAAATATGTAGAAAAAAAACTTCTTACCTTCTTACAAAAAATTTCATTCTTATTTGATCTTGACTATATATATATATATATATATATATATATATATATATATATATATATATATATATATAGTTGCACCGAGAGGGAGAAATGAGAGAAGTGGTTTGGGCCTTTAGTGCTTGAGTCGGATAATATGAAGCCTAAATTGTTGGTTTTCGGTCCATTGGTCCCTTAGGTGGGTTTACGGCCAAATGTAGCATGAAAGAATGGATTTGTGGCCCATTAGGATAAATTGGATTTGTTATGGGCCAACAAGGCCCATTAAGGTAAACCAATTCATTTGGGGTCCATTATGGCCCAAAATGTTAAGTTTCATAAAAGTGGATCCAATTAGGGCCCATTTAAGGATCCGAAGCCCAAAATAGTCAGATTGGAGGCTTATTGTTCCATTAGGCCCAATAAGGAAATCCTAGTCCATAATGGACTTAAACCGGGATTTTTAGGGTTTCCTATGTTTTGTTGACCATTTGAAGTGTTGTATAGAGTGTTTGATGGAATTTTGTTGTCACTGAGTAAACATCATGCATACTTTCAAGTTTTAGCCACAGATGTTACTCTTGTTAATGTTTACAAAAACCTTAGAATTCCTAACTTTGACATCATCCCCCCGTTAGAGGGAATTTTGTCCCGAAATTATTTTTGAAGCTAGATTTAAGAATGCAAGAATAGGTGAGGGTACTTTTGCTTCATCTGGTCTTCGCATTCCCATGGGAATTCCGGTCCACGTTTTGCGTTCCACCGAACTTTCACAATCGAAATGCGACTTTGCTTACTACGCTTCACTTCCCTATCCATGATTTCAACTGGTTCCTCGATGAACAGGAGATTCTCGTTGATTTCGATTTCTTCTGATGGGATGACGAAAGTTTCATCGGATAAGCACTTCTTCAAATTGGAAACATGGAACTCGGGGTGTTCACTACTAAGCTCGGCAGGTAGTTGCAATCTATAAGCCACTGGACCGATTCGGGCAAGAATCTCGAATGGTCCAATAATCACCCTTTTCCAGGGAGAGACTTTTAACAACACCCGATCCCCGACTTGAAATTCCAAGGGCTTTCTCCGTTTATCAGCGTAGCTCTTCTATCGGTCTCGTGATGCTTGAAGTCAAGCTCTGATTTGAACTATCTTCTCTGTCATTTTGCGTATGATTTCTGGTCCTGTTAATGCCTTTTTTGATGTCTGTCCTCTTGCTAGCTGAGTGTCACCTACCTCAGCCCAACACAATGACGATCCACATTTACGCACATATAATGCTTCAAAAGGAGCAACTTTGATGCTTGTGTGATAACTGTTATTGTATGAAAACTCAATTAAAGGCAACTGGGTATCCCACGACCTTACAAAGTCTATCACACATGTGCGAAGAATATCTTAAACTGTTTGAATGGTTCGTTCACTTTGACCATCCGTTTGTGGGTGGTAAGCAATGCTCATGTCGAGTTGTGTTCCCATAGCTTTCTGAAGCGATTTCCAGAAGATTGAAGTGAATATACTATCTCGATCTGAGATGATAGATATTGGTACTCCTTGGAGTCTCACAATTTCCATGATGTAGATTCTTGTCAATAGTTCTATCTTGTATGATTCCTTTATTGGCAGGAAATGAGTGGATTTTGTCAACCTATCCTCTATTACCCATATGGCATCCAATCCATCAGTTGTGTTGGGTAATTTGGTCATAAATTCCATGGTAATCCTTTCCCATTTCCACTCGGGTATTACCGGTTGTTGTAATAGTCCCGAGGACTTCTGATATTCTACTTTCTCTTTAACGCAAGTGAGGCACTTGCTAACGTAAGTGGAAATTTCTTCCTTCATGTTAGCCCACCAATAATGTTTCTTAATATCCAGGTACATTTTATCTGAACCCGGATAGATGGAGTATCGTGTTTTATGGGCCTCATCTTTGAGCACCTCTCTGAATCCCCCAATTTTAGGAACCCAAATTCGGTTCATGAAATAATGTGTTCCATCCTCCTTGACTTCGAAGTTCTTTTCCATTCCACGTAACGCTTCGCTTGTTCTGTTTTCTGTCTTCATGTCATCAAACTGGGCTGCTTTGCTTTGCGAGGTGATGAGTTGAGAACTCTTAGATCGATTAGATCTTCAATAGGTTAAACTCTCAAACAAACAAATAAATACTAAGAACACAAGATAGAATCAAAATCTAGCTTAATGATTCAAGAATAGCCACGCCTCAGCAGAGCTCGACGAAGAACTTCCACTGTAGAGGCGAGCTAGGTTTTGTAGTACAATACTCAGGAATAATAAATAAAAGTGATAATTGAAAAGGATGCATGCATACACGTTAAATACTAAAACCCTAAACAAAATAAACACCATTGGACAGGCCCAAACCGGTAACAAAACTGGGCCAAAGAGCGAGCCCCAGCCGCAACATATCGGGTCCCAACAATCTCCCCCTTTGCGTCAATTTGGGGCGACACTTCACTTTAGTTGATTTGCAGCAACACGCTTCACCACTTTGAACAGCTTGGGAATGATAGTGAACAAGACTTGACGAAAATTGATATACCATCTAATCATGTCAGGGAAATACTTCTTGTAACCTTCACTGTTTTGATTGCACCTATGAATGATATCTAAAACATGTTCCAAGAAAGCTATAGTGAAAAAATGTTTGTCAATTAGAGAGAACAAACACTTTTGACCCCCGCCTCTGGTGAACATCACAGAGTTGAGCTTCGGGTAAACCTTCCCCGTCGTCATTATGTTGATATCGCTAGCTGAACCAATGGGTAACACCGTTGGCTTCCTTTTAAGGATCGAAGCAATTTCTTGATCCGTCTTTGCCCTTTCTAGAATGTAGCACACCAACATCCTCTTGAGGTGATCAATGATCGGCTCACATTCAACTGGATTGGAGAGCAAAAAGTTGTATAGCAAAATCAAGTCGTGGGGATTGAGATTTAGTATATTAGCCAGAGAAATTGTATACTCAGAGTTAGTCGAAGCTCTGGTCACCTTGAATTTGACATTGATGAATTTCCCTGCTGCAATTGGTTTGAGAACCTTGACAGAAGTTATCTTTTGAGCGCTCCATGTAAGATACTAAGAGTGAGCGAACTCAAGATAAAAATTAATTAGATCCTTGTCGACTTTTGGATCAGGATGGGGAACTTCAGCTATAGGAAGGAAGCAATGAAAGATAAATGCCTTTCGGGTTATAGGCATGTCAAACTATGAATCTCAAGAGTTCTCACAGTCTAGAGACATAACCGGCTCAAGACAATGTGTGCTTCGACATTCAATGGTTTCCTTAATCAGCTTTTCCAACGACCAAAGAGGAAAAAGCAATTTCCTACTTTCCAAAAGATCGTGAGCTTCTTTCATTTTTCTCTCCTTCTCTCCTGCTTCCCTAGCAGCCTTAGCATAGAGATCAAGTTCCATATCCCTTTTTTTTCGCTTCAAAGCATCTGCAATGGTCTCTTATTCTTCGTGACTATCTACCAGAATTCTTTTTCCCTTGTCGTTCACACTAGGACCCGAAGCTTCATTACCCTTCGGTCCTTCAGTGGTGACTTTCGGTGGAGCAGTTGTGCGTGTAGGAGGAGGCTGAGTAGGACTAGTAATTCCTTCTCCCCCTTGTTTCGGAGGGACAATAGTCTCCGAAACACCCTCGATGCGACTTAACAAGTCGATGGTTGGGCGAAGCTTTTCACCAAGAGAACGTCTGACAGAAAAAGTGAGAATTACTGCGTGAGTTTCCAGAATCTTGGAGACAAGGTCATGAACATCCGAAACATAACTCTTGATGACAGTCCTCTCAGAGCGAAGGTTGTCAATCTTCTTGTTCTCCTGAGTAAGTTGTAGGGAATTGGTCTTTAGCTGAGTTGTTTTGAGAGCCAGTACAGCCATGATTTTGTTTTGCATGGCTAATTCGTCTTGAAGCTTCTGGAGACGCTCATTGATAGAGGTTCGCAATGCAACATTACCTATCTGGATAGTCTGATGCGTGGTGGAAAAGTGCTGCTTTTCTGTCTCAAGAGACACAACAAGATTTTACACTGTGGAGTTCATTTTGTTTGCATTCGACTCCGTTGCGCCCTGTAATGACTCTAGAAAAATGTTAGCATAATTAATTAGTTTTTCGACTTTTTTGGTCGCTTCTTTGCAGGCCTGGGTGGAGGCATCTACAACAGAGATTGTCTTAGAGATTGAAGCTTCATGCTCTTTTACAAAGGTGGCGATCATAGCCTTCACTGCAACTTCTGAAAATGTGTGTTGTGAAGAGGAGGAAGATGCCACAAGCTTGTTAAGCTTCTCGTGCAAATCCTTGAGGTGCCTCTTAGTTACGGGAGCATCATCATCATCATCACTCTACACCTTGTAAGGAATGTAGTAGAAGGTATCAAAATCGACATCCTCACCACCAAGAACGGTATTGGTTTCTGTGGAGTGGGTAGGGGATAGTGGTTTGGAAGTAAGATGGGTTTCGAGTGCTGAAGTAGGAACCTACGTATCAGATACGTTGGTCTGAAATCTAGTAGTGGTTGTGGTTGTAGCTTTAGAAAATATAGGAGTAAGAATGGTAATGGTATAGGAGGGTTAAGATATGATGATTTGATAAATAGGAGGAATTGAAATAGGTATGGAAATAGTTGGAGGAGAGGGTGATTGGGAGCGAACTGATACCTCTAGTGTAGGTGAACGAGGTGGTGTGTCTCCATGAACCGAATCTTCATCATCTGAGCTTTCGCTTTCAATGATGGGTGGATGACCAAAAGGCACGTACCCTATGTCTGAATCACTGGATAATGCAATAATAAGCTTCCTAACTGCTTTCTTGACCTTCTTCTATTTAGGATGGGAAGGAGCCGCCGTCTCAAACTTTTACTTCATTGGAATCTGCACCTGTGAGACTTTAACGCTTTTATCCCCCTTTTTAATTGCTTGCTTTTGTGCCCTCCTAGTAGGTTTGTCTACTTCTTCAATAGACCTCACCATATTTGGAGTGAGTTCCCTTGGACCAGATGAAGGGAGCTTCTTGTACTCCCAAATGATTTTGCTTTCAGCGGATACACAAGTGTACATTGACTCTGGAATAGAGCCAATGAAGAGATACTTCGAGGGATTACTAACAATTATCTTCATGGTGTGAAATGTAGAGATGGAGGAGATCAAGGAATCTGCCATGACCGCAACATGAAAATGGTACATTGTCCAGTGAGTGACAATGGTCCAAAACCGGGCACATGAAATGTCTGTGTGGCAAGAGGAAGATGACAAACTTTGTACCAGTTGAAGCCATAAAACCGAACCATAATCAAGGTTGATACCATGGTACAACCCATAAAGCAGAGTCATGAAAGACCTGCTAGCACCATTTGAGTCTGTACTGCATTCTGAAAGACCTTTGAAAAGTAGGGTGAACAGTCCATTCCATTGAGCAGGAATGCACGATTTCTTGACCTTGGTTACAGTAATTAGGGTTTCAGTATACCTCATGTTGTAGAACATCGAAAAGAGATGACATGTGGAGATGGAATCAGGATTCACCATGGATTCGTCATAAGAAAGCCCTAGTAGCGAGCATAATAGATTCTTTGAAAGTGAAGCCTTGTGGTTGAGAATATCAAAGTAAATCTTTTCTGCAGCTTTGTCGTAAGTAGCGGTGGAGTAGATTGTTGAAAGGCACACCATGGGAACGACTTCGACAGTTGATAGAGCATTAACAAGTGTGGAATATTGGAGACATTCCACCACTTGAATCATGTAAGTATCGTAAATGTAAGGTGTGAGATCGATCAACAAGTTTTGATTGGGCTTGATTGAGAGAAGAGTGAAGCGGGCAGAGGTTTCTTGAGCTAAAGACGAATCTGCCATTGCTGGAGCTTGAAGAAGAGGAAGATGAACCGTAAATGTTGAATTGCCTTATTTGCTTGAGAGAGTTGAAGAGTGATGAAGAATAAGATCACGGCAAGCAAATCTCTTATATACAATCCTATGGAGAGAGAAAAATCCGGAGCAATGATTCCACCTTTATAGGAAACGACGCCTAAAATGACGGGATTTGACAATAAGTAGCGCCACTAAAGTATGGGTGACGCATGACTGGGTAACGGTTCAAATTCACGCGTCTTTCCATACATATCCTCCTTTTCAAATTTACACTCGATTGAACTTCTTGCTGACTCAACCCTTGTACCTTTAATGGAATCGTTGATGCCATAATTAACCAAGGCAATATGCTAGCCCATCCCTTCATTTGAAAATAACTACATTACATCCTTAGGAACCAAAGCTACATATTTAGGAATAGCTTGTGAGTAACCAAACTAGACTTTTGGAAAATCCAAGATTTTCGTGCAAGATGGTGTCAAAGATAAAGAAGTAAATCAAATTATTTGTGGGATTTTATGATGTCATTTAAGACATAAAGCAATGGATCCCGAGCACGAATCTCTTCCTTTAAAGTTATGATAGACTTCAAAGTGCTTGTATGGATTCCCGTTGAATTACGATAAAATACTTGTTAAGAAGAATTGAAAGGCATCTTTTATATATAAGGCTATTAAGGATGGCTTCCACTTCTATTCAGGATTCGGTACTTGTCATAAGACCAAAAACTGAACGAAGTACTTGTGAGACTGACGTAGCCTTATAAACAAGTAGGTTTGGATAATTTTAAAGTAACTAGGTGATTATGAGGAATCCCCAAAAAAATGAAACTGGATCTTCTGTGAAGAAACGTCTTAGTGGAAGACAATTTCATAAAGATCACTAAAAAATAAAAGGAGATTCCATCTGGGTAAGAAGTAACAACTTGAACATTGTAGTGTTTACCGTCAATTCATTCAAGGTATTGGATTTTGCATTTCACTCAGCACGTGGTAAACGTATCTAAGATCATGAACACAAAAGTTGTACGACCATAAACCTCAGTGGTAATTGCTGAGAGTCTCAAGGGTTACAATTGTGGGACGAAACATGATGGAGAAAAATGAGGTTGTTAAAGAACGAATGTACCCCTACTATAAAATTGGACTGAGCAGAAAAACTCTTAGCTCAATTTGGAGAAGAGCAAGGTAGCTCATGATTAGAGTGAATTTTACAGCCTAATTTGGAAGATGTTGGGTATTTAGTGTTGCGTCATGGGCTCACTTTTGTATATCTGGATTGGGCCTATCTATTCGTGGTTTTAGATTAGGGTTACATTATTTATAGTGCATGCATGTATGCCTTAGAGACGATGGTCATTATTTTTCTCATTATTGCTTTGTAACCCTAAACACCTCTACAGTCGAAGTTCTTAATCGAGCTCTTCTGAGATCTTAAAGTTTAATCATTTGACACCGGTTAAACCATTCCAGTCTTCTTCATTGTGTTATCTATTATGTCGTCGTTCATTATTCTGCTTGAATCTATCGATCTTTAAGGAATATCATTCCAACAATTGGTATCAGAGCAGGAGATTCTGTTACTCATACACATTCCTTCTGTGTGAAGAATTCTATAAGGTTTCCACTTTTGTAAAATATATTAAAGTCGTCTTCTTCTTGTCGATGGTATTGCTAGTGTTTGATAAAACTCTAATCTCAAGTTTACAAGTCTGATTTTAGCATATCCAAGGAATAAGCTCATCATGTAACACGACGATTCTCAAACCAATCCCATTAACATCTCAAACAACATTGGATCCACTATAAGGGTTCCTATTCTCTACATCCAAGACTACAAAGTATGGGCGCATCACTTTGAAGACTACGTAATTGGATCTGAAGGTAATGGTTATCTCGTCTGGGAAGCTATCACGGTCGGTTCATTTATTCATGTTGGAACAAACCGGAAAGTGAAGACTCAAAAAGAATATAATCAGCTTTTAGTGGACGTAGATAAGATACCACAAGACGAAAAAGATAAGTTGTTGTGTAATCTCAAAGCCTTGAGGGTGATCAGATTTTCCTTACAAGCCAATACTTTCCGTTTGGTCAGTTCATGCACTACTACTAAAGAGATATGGGACAGGATGAAAGAGTTGTATTCAACCAACGAGGATCTAGAGCATTTGATCCAAACCTTATTCCTCTCGGATTTTGGAGCATTTTCACAAAAACCTGAAGAAACACTGCTTCAGACGTTTGATCGTTACAATCATCTGCTGAGAAAAATGATGAAGCATGGTATTGAAGGGAAGGAGATCGAATAGAAAGTAACATTCTTGAATGGTTTGAGACCTGAGTGGATGGCAGTGGTCTCAACAATAAAGGCTCATGAACAATTCAAATCATACTCTCTGGCAAATTAAACTGATGGGTATCCTAAAATCACATGAAAGCACAATAACTAAAGAAGCGAAGGTTGTGTCCGGTGTAGGTTCTCTGGCTATGCTTTCAAACAAAAAAAATGTTATTGAAGAAGAAGAAGAATCTTACATGTCATAATGTGATCTAACCAATAAGGAGTACGCATTGATGGTGTCAAACCCAACGAAGTTTGCTCGAAAGAAGTTTACAACCAATAAGAGCCGAAACTGGCAAGGAAGCTATAGTTCTGATAAGGTGAAGGAATAGAAGAAGAATAATTCTCAGAAGGAATATGAAAAGAAAGAAAGCAAGCTTATGGGAGATTCTAGATATGATTGTAACTATTGTGATGGCAAGAGCCACTTTGCCAAGGACTGTATGTTGAGAAAGATGGCTGAGAAAAGGGATGGTGAAGATGATGAAGCTTATTACATGCGAAAGTTGGAAGAAATAAAGAAAAAGAAGTCAACTAATGTTTCAATGTGTGCCCTGATTGTCCAGGAAAATGTTAATGGAGATGAGTTCGGTGGCGTTGAAGTCTGGTCGACCGATTCTGAGGATGAAGAAGTGAGAAAACCCTCACATGGAAGAGCATACGTGGCAAGAGAGGAAGCTACTAGCTCGGCTGGAAAATGTCTAATGGTTACTGCTGGAAGATCATCCGAAGATGAGCATAAGGAGCCGAATCTGATTGAGGGTAAGTGTTTTGCAGCCAATCCCGTGAGTGAAAGGATCAGCGACAGCGAACGGTTGATCAAAAAGGTACAAACGATCCTTGAATCACTTAAAGTTCCTGTTACTAATTATGAAAAAGAACTAAACGAACTAAAATTTAAATTTTCCAACTTAAGTGATAGTCTCATGCAAACTCACCTAGCAAATTCTAACCTAACTGACCATCTCAACAGGGAATCTTCCAAGAGTGAGGAAAGGAGGGCATGGAGATAACTGAAGGAGCAGGAGTTAGTTATAACTAGGAATAAGATTATTTATTTACAAAGAGACAACTTAAAGTTTTTGAAACAACAAAGTGTTTTTTGTGTGATTGCAAAACGCTTATATACCAATATAACTTAGTTGTACCTAGATTGTGAAATAAGGAAAAAGATTCATAAGATGATTTTACCCTTCTTGAATTTAAGGAGGATGAAGTCACTGCTGAATGTGAATCAATAATGTCCTCAGATGAGATTTCGGTCACTTATAAATATGGACTAGACAAGATTGAGACCTTCATTGACTCCAAGGAGCACAAATGTATGCTTAAAAATGTTTTGGATGAAAATGATGGGTTGAAAATTAAGTCCGAGCTATACAAAGATTTGACTCATCAAATGCCAAATTATGTTTAGATCATAAAATAAATGTAGAAAAAACGTCTGAAAGGAATAGGTACTGAACGTGTAACGCCCGTGTTTCTGGGCTTGTCATTAATAGCGATGTAATAGTCTAGGTTAACCATTTTAACCCATCTTTAAATAATAAAGATGTATTATTTGAGTATTATGTGTTTTGTGCTTAGTTGTGTGACTTACATAAGTTAAGGATAAAAATAAGCGTCAAGATGAAATGTTAGATAATACCGATATCTATGAAGGATGTGGTAGTGGTCGTAACGAGGTTTCCGAATATATAAAGAATGCTGAAATCCGAGTTATAACGAAGAAGTTATGACTTGTCGAAGTTTCGCGACAGAACAGGCACGACACTGAATGACATAAAATATGAATTTAAGATAGAACGATATATAGCCTTAGTAATATAAACAAAATTCATAGAATACGTTAAACTGAGAGCGTACATAAAAAGAACACCCATATCTGACTTCGTATGAGGAAGTTATGATTTTTTGAAGTTTCAGCTTAGCAGTAGACAGCCCAAAGTTCGAATATGAGATCGAGCGATATTTAGCCAAAACTTTCTAAATGAGAATTGAAGATCTCATCAATAGTAGTGCAACGACAGAAAGGCAGACGAAAATGGAGTTCAGATGAAGGAGTTATGAATTTTGAACGGAGTTTTTCTGTCCAGCCTATTAAAAATAATATATTTATACTATGTTAAAAATAAATTCAAAATTAGCCAACTGAGTCTAAACAAGAGTTGTAGAGTATAATCTCACCTATGCGTGGATATAAAGAATGTCGAAAATGGAGCTCGTTTGCAAAAGTTATGAATTTCTAAAGTCCAGGGCGTGAACCTCAAGGATGTGTCAGAGCTCACGAGGTGAAAATATGTAGTTCACGAAGTTAGCCTAGCTCACGAGGTGAGCATTAGTGGCTCACAAGGTGAACAAATGATGGACGTCTTTCAGGGCAAGTGGCCATGACGAACGCAATGATGTATCGAGCTCACGAGGTGAGCCTAACTCACGAGGTGAATATTAGAAACTCACGAGGTGAATCCAGAAAATTCACCCTATAAATCGAAATCAAGGGTCAGTCAATTTAGGTTGCTACTCACTTACTCTCCCATTCCCGATACTCTCTTTAAGCCCTATTTTAACCCCCCGAAGCCCCAATATCATCCCGAGACCCGAAGCGAATCCTGAAGCCCGAATATCCCAAGAAGAAAAGAGTTTCCGAGCCGAAGCTTTGCCTGCGAGAAGCCCGGTGTGTGAAGATCTTCCAGATCTACCGAAGAATACTACTTCTGCAAGCCGTAGTGCTGTCTGATCATCTTCTGATCAAGTGAGTGTATATTCCTTTTCTTCTAACACATAGATATAAAGTATCTCCGAGTGAATACGTGCTATGTGTATATAGATATATATTATCTGTTACCTGGAATGAATCTGTATATTTGGAACGAGTATTAAATGAATATCTTATCAGTTTTTAAGTTGCATATGTATGCATATGTATATTGTTATCTACAAAATTTTGGGTAGAACGTGGGTAGATAGTTGATGTGTTATAAACAGATGAGAGGCCTCGATGTTGTTGTTGTTGATCTAGTTATTCAGCAGAGTATGGATAACGACCACAGAATCTTTCTAGACAGTTATGTGCAATGCTAGTAGGTTCATAACCTTTAGGTGTTGTGAACGATCTGTTCACCGGTGTACTCTATCCCCCTCATGGTTGCCTTTAGGACATCTATTGTTGAGGAAACCCCTAGATTAGGTCCCTTGTTGAGGTGTACTCTATCCCCCTCATGGTTGCCTTTAGTATAGATAACGACCACAAACTCTTTCTAGATAGTAATGTCCTTCCCGATGAAAATAATAGATTAGGTCCCTTGTAATAGATGTTGCTTTAGGGACGTAAAGTGAGGATAACAGAAATGAGTAATCGTGGTATTGTTAGTTGATGAAATTAAATATAATTATTTATTGTGGGTTGAAAAACCTATATGCTCACCAGGTTCCCAAGCCCGACCCACTCAGTTTATTTGTATTACAGGAAGTGGCGCGAGGGCATAAGATGGATGAATCATCAAGTCGTTTTGTTTAGGAGCCTGTATATGTATATAACTGTTGTATGGCTTGTAGTATGTCGTTTATGCTTTTTGGCCTATATCGGAACATGACATCCCGAATATTGTTATATAATGAAAATGCATATCTTGATGAAATGCTTTGATAAACTTTATTTTATCATATTTTGTTTTGGGAACAAATTCCTCAACTCTTTTAAATCAATGGATTTACTCTGAAATTATTTTAAAAAGCATAAATGAAACCGGTCTTTTCTGGCCGAGATTTTGGGGATGTCACATTTGGCATCAGAGCATTAGTTTAAGCGAACTAGGAATTTGTAGGATTTCTAAACTTAAACTTAGAATGCTAAGTGGAGATTGTGAGATGTGTGTCTGTTATATTAATGACACGAGCACTAGTATATTTTAGGAAGCTGCATAAAAATGCTTTTATATGCTAAATGTTATATGTTGCCATATATGATATTATTTGTTTGGATCTATGGTCTGTTGCCAACCGGATCTTGAAACCTTATGTGTGTAGGATTCTTAGCGTACGTCTACGGTTTTAGAACTAACATGTAAACGTTTCAGAATGATAAGGATGATTTACTTATCTATCATGGATGAGGATCTAATTTCACCTTATTCGATGTGTAGATCAAAAATGGTAAGAACAAGGAGTGGAGTTGGAAACGTGGACAAAAATAGGAATCAAATACCTGTAATAGAGCAAGTAGCTATTGCAGCAGCGACACTTGAGCTAGTGACAATGGCTGGGGTGCAAGCCATGATTCGGGCTATGTTAGTCGAACAAAGGGATGAAATGCGAAAAATGTTGCATGATAATAGGGATGAACCTATCATGCCCATTGAGGAACCTGAATTGATTCTCGAGCAATCGGAGGAAGGGAACAATAGTCACATTATGAGTCAAGTTGGGACTCAAGGAGAACGAAGGGAAGACCCGAAAAGGGGAAACAACAAGGATGGGAGAATGTACAAGAATTTCTTGGGTGCCAAGCTGCCAAGTCTTTCTGGAAGCCCAAAGCCTTTTGAGATTATGGATTGGATCTCCTAAATGGAGATGGTGTTTGAAAGTTACGAATGTAGAAACAAAAAAAAGACTGTCTTTGCAGTTAGACAACTGAAGACCGGAGCCTTGAGTTGGTGGAAGCTGTTGGCAGATACTATGCCACGAGGAGAAGCCCTGAAAATGTCATGGGAGGAGTTCTTGTAACAATTAAGGGTGCAGTAATGTTCAGAGATAGATCTAATTGATCTGAACAATGAATTCTAAAACTTAAAGAAAGGGAAAATAAGCATAGAAGACTATGCTACTGCATTCTCTGAGAAAATGAAGTTATTTCCGTACCTAGTGCCAATGGAACTCTCTAAGATTGAGAGGTTCGCTAATAATTTAAAATTTTCAAAAATAACTATTATGTTTGGAACATGACATTTCAAAACGAACTTCAGGATATCGATATCGATTAAGTATTTTGTAGTAGCGTTCTGGAACAGTCAATTTGTTTTCTCAATTTTTTTTCTGTGTGTTTAGATATGTTTTGGTTTTATAAAATGTATATACTAAAAAAAAGAATAGTGTTTGATAATTTTTAAATCTTTCAAAACTAATAATTACAGAAAGGTAAATATCTTTTAAATAATTACATAAATCTAACAAAACTAATGATTTTTAAATATACCAAAACTAATAACTAGTGTTTCACATGTTTTAAATAATATTACATTGTTCAAATGGAACGCTATTTTTTCTTGTTTTCCTAAAAAAATATTCAGCAACTCGCTTGCGATATGTTGTTGCTTAGGTTTCGGCTGAACCCTCTATCTTATATGATTTCTCTGCGATCAAGATCTCAGTAAACAAACAAAAAAATAATCGACAATCATCTTTACTGTCACACTGTTGTGGTTTGCATGTGCCCTTTTCAAGGGTGAGTTTGAAACTCTTTGGGGTCAGTATGTCAATGGGTTTGTTACGCCAATAGTTGAAACCTACTAGGAGCTTGTGTACACAGGCTCGTATAGGTGAAAACAAATATGCATTTTCTATTCATAACCATCCACCTAGTGATTATCGTATATAGTCATTTTAATTGTCTTCAAATCCCGAACACCTAAAAACCAGTGAGAACTCAGTATATATTGATATGGATGTAAAGTTGTACAAAAGTTTTGAATTATGTAATGATCAAATAATATTTTATTATAAATAACTATTACATTGGCCATGTAATTGAAATAAAATTATACCTCATTACACTCTGACCAAGTTGGGTAAACGGATGAATCAGCCTTGTGACTCCAGTCATATAAATCTGTTCTGAAAGTTGACGGCACAAGCGTCCATCGAGCATCATCCGGTCTAAGCTCTATCAACAATGAGATCCACATCATGATGTGCTGCCAATCAACACATGTATACAATAAAGTAAGTATTGTTATCAGAGGTGTACTACGTAATGATTACAAGTTACATAACTTCAACCACATTCCAACCAGCCTAATTCACTATCCTCATATAAGTTCGTCCAAAACTCAATCTTTGGTATACCAGTAATATAAGTGTGTGAAAACAACAACAAATCATCCTGTTCTTTATATAGAATGTGAATGGCAGGATCTAAAAGATTATCCAATTGTGTTGGATGTTTTAGTGCAACACATTTGTTCTTCATCTATATCCATGGGGACTTACACCATGTGAATATAACTTTTTGGCATAGAATATTCCTATGAGGTGTTGTAGGCATTTTATATTCTTCCTAGGGAATCACTTTTATATGCGACGAGTCATTTTATATCGATATATGCTCGGGTCCGTCATTTGACAACTTTCACGCTAGAGAAAACCCTAGTCTCCATTATTGACCTTGTGAACTCGTGTGTTGGTTTTTGGTCCTTTGAAGTAGAATAAGGTATCTTTTGTGAACCATTCCAACAAGAAAATGTTCTCCTCATCATCTTATGTTGTTTCTAGACTCTTGTAAGTCCTTAATCTTCTACTTTTTTGTTCAAGCCTGCTAGATCTAGGATTTTATGCACTTCTCCATGTTTGGGACCGTTTGAGTAGATGGATTCCCTAAATTTGGCAACTTTTGACCTAACCAAGTTCAATACATACATCGGACACGCATGTACATAAAAAAGGGTTTTATGAAGCTAATGAACGTTAGGAAGCTTTCTAGAAGAGATGGGAGTGTGGCTTAATGGATTAAGGACTTAATCCATTAAGATGTCCAGAAGCAGTTCCCACGATGTGGCTAGTGGGTGGCCAAGACATGGTGGCTAGCTTTTGATCGTTGACTTTTTTTACCAAGTTGATTTTTCACCAACTTGAGGGTTTTTGTGTTGTAGATTAGGGGTGTTGATCGAGTAATTTTTTCGGGTTTCGTGTTATTTGGGTTGGGTAATTCAGGTTTTTCATGTTAAAAAAAATACCCATTACTCGACCCAAATTAAATTAAGGTAATTCAGGCTTAGGTAATTCGGGTAGTGGGCCGAGTTTGGGTAAATCGGGTATTACCCGAAATATATATATATATATATATATATATATATATATATATATATATATATATACACACACACACACACATATATATATTTGAATGGCACTTGAAAAAATTTAATGAAATAAATATGTCGTGCTCTATTAGTTTTGTTTATATAAACAAACGATGCATAAACGAAGTTACTCAAACTTTGAACATTGAGAGTTTTTAGTCAATAATACTTGAGATATTAAGTAATCTTTTAACAGATTAATCTAATATAATAAGATGATAAAAAAAATACTTAAAGATCTTAGTTTAAAAGTTTAAACTGTTTAAGATAATTGTATCCATAAGTTTTGCCATGTTCTCAAATTTCGTCAAGAATGAGTTTGTTAGTTACAAACATATATAATCTAGAAAACAGTTAAGTTTTAAAGAAAATGGTGATTTGTAAACAATTTCTTTTGATAGTTTTTTTTAATAAAGAACATGATGATATATATGATGTAGTCTTAGTAGAGCAGTCCAAGTGTATTGTGGGCCTTACGAGGCGATTTAGCCAGACTGTAGTCTGATGTGTGCATGCGTTGTATGTGTATTATTGTGTGGGGTATTTTGAAGGAACTCACTAAGATTTGGCTTACAGTTGTGGATCTAAATGTTTCAGATACTTTAGAGGATCGGGGAAAAGCAAAGATGTGATCGTACAGATCATCCTATTGATGTTTTCTTGAGATATGTTATTGGTACTCCGATTGTTTTATTATGTTTTGAAACAATGATTTGGATAATTTATGGTTTTTATAGAAATGTCTTTTGAAAATGAAAAAAAATACTATGGTTTTTAGGACATTACAAGTTGGCATCTGAGCCTTTGTTTGAGGGATTTCGATGAACAACCATGTGATTCCAAACTCAAACTATGGATCCACAAAATATTTTTCATAAATAATTTCTAAATAACTATGAAATAAGGTTGTGATGTGTACAATTAGTCGAAGCTCAAGAGAAAGTTATCCCCTAAGATTGGCACACTTGTTATATGTATATATTTGATATGCTAAGTGTCATATGTAGGGCTGTAAATGAACTGAACGTTCGATGTATTGTTTGTGAACTGTTCGGCGGGAAGTTCGTTTATGTTCGTTTATTTAATAAATGAACAAACATGAACAAAAATTATCGTTTGTTTAGTTAAATGAACGAACATGAACAATGGTCTCGTTTGTTTATTTATGTTCATGAACGTTCGTTTATGATGTTTGTTTACGTTCATTTATGTTCGTTAGTTTAAGTTTATTTATATTCATATATTTTCAATTATTCTTTATTATATTGCTATATTATATGTTCGTTTATGTTCATATATGTTCAATTGTGTTTTTTTATCTTTGTTCGTTTATGTTCGTTTAGAATGTTCACGAACATAAATGAACGAACATGAACAAAGTAATTTGTTAAACGAATGAACATGAACAAGAAAATCTCGTTCGTTTATCTGTTCATGTTCGTTTGTTGTTCGACTAACTTAAACGAACGAACATGAACAATACCTGGTTCGTGTTCGTTTGGTTTGTTTACAGCCCTAGTCATATGTCTCTGGCATTATGTATGATTACCATATGCAAGGAGACTGCAGTGTTAGTTGAGGTTTCATGAGTTGGTGTGTAAACGTTAGAGTGCTAGTAGAAGTAAGGAATTGGTAGTTACTCTTGAGAGAGTGGTTGTATGGTGTATTCATACCCGAGTTTCTCTACACCTAGTAGCCCATGATTTTTGCAGTGATCCTCTGAGACAAATATGGGTAGGTGTGGAAGGTAGTATGTGGTCGTACTACTGAAAGAATAAGACACATACCTGTATCAAGGAGGAAAACGCATTTGAAGTGATGAGTAGTCGAGTAGAGATGTTTTAAGGTATAATGTGATTTTTTTTGACTTGTTCCAATTTATTTTCAGTATAGTGACTACGAGAGGTTCATGATCAGGTGTTGGTGGCCTAGAGGGGTCAGGGTTGGGTGATGACGAGATCTATGAGTTCATCACTACTCAGATGACTTTGGCAATTAGGGAATCGATCCCAAAGGTGTCTAGGTATTTCAAAACAATTTTGATAGAGATTTTCAATGAGCGTTATGTTTTCGTCCTTGAGGCTGCTGCCACCACAACCACTACAGCCATCATAGGTGTAGTACTTCATGGAAGAGGGTCTATGCATTACTGGGAGTTCATAAATACGAAGCCACTAGAGTTTCATGGGTTCAAGGACCTGATTATCGCTAAGAGATGGACATCTGATGTTGAGGGGTGTTTTTACAGGTGTTCATGTCCAGAGAACCAAAATGTGAAGTTGACATTGAACCTTTTTTGCCTGGGGGCAAAACACTAGTGGAAGTTTCCCACTTAGGGATTTTCTACTACGGAGTAGGCCGTTGTGACATGGGAGGTGTTTACTGAGATGTTTTACACTGATTATTTTCCACTAGTAGAGAGAGAGAGAGAGATTAAATCAAGTGTTTCTGTCCTTGAAGAAGAAGATAGAATCTGTGATGAAGATCACCAATATGTTTTATTAGTGAGCCCTCTTTTTCCCCAATTATGCTGCTTCGGACCAGGTTTAGATGTCATGATACTTGAGAATGCTCAACATGGAGAGTCGAGAGTTTGTGTCAACTATGTAGTATCATTCCTTTTCAGAAGGAGATTGAGATTGAGACCCAAGCAATAGAGAAGAGGAAGGCTTCAGTCTAGAATCAGCCTATAGCTAAGCGGTTCAAGCCTATTGATTCCTAATCTAGAGGACAGAGAGGCAACACTTATGGCAAGTGCGGGAAGGTACACGAGGGAGTTAACAACCGGGTGCTATAAATGTGCCAATAACAGCCTCTTTCTCATAGATTGTCGTCAGCAGCAGCATCCCCAACAACAACGCACTCGAATTTGTTATCATTGTGATCAGGTTAGCCATTAAAAGACATCTATCCATTGCTTGCTTCTAGGCCCATGTAGGAACATCCTCCTACTACTCTTCGGATCACTGATGGCCATCATGGGAGGCCTGAGGCCCCACAGGTCAGAGGTTGTGCATTTCAACTGATTGCAGAGGAGGCCAGGGCGACTCTAGACCTCATTACTAGTATGCATTAATTTATATTTTGTCAAATTAATTTCTATATGCTTACATTTATTTTTATGTTAGGTTCCTTCATTGTGAATTCATTTCCGGCTTTGGTACTTTTTGACTCGGGTGCTAGTCATTCTTTTGTGTCTCGGTCTTTTAGAAGGGATTTTGATATGACCCATGGGGATTTGCAGTGTCTGTTGCGATTTTCCATCACATACAAGTACAAAGTTTTTCACTTCGAGCGTCTTTTATGGATTTACCTTAAAGATATTTAGGGTGCCTTACCCATTTGACCTGATTCCTATCCCTGTGAGGGATGTGAGCGTGAGTGTAGGGATGAATTGGCTGAGCAAATTTAGAGTTATTATTGACTATAAAAGGCAACTAGTGGTGGTTGGAACCCCAAGTAGGGGAGAATTAACTATGTATGGTGAGGGTACTAGGGTTGGTTCAACTTTCTATTATGCTATTAGGGTTAGGCAGTATCTGCAACATGGGTGTTCAGGTTATCTCGCATATGTGGTCGACACCCGAGTTGAGGAGAAGAACTTAGTTTTGGATGTGTCAGTGGTTAAGGAGTTTTTGGATTGTTTTGTGGAAAATCTACCCGGTGTACCTCGAGTGAGGTAAGTGGAGTTTAGAATCGATTGGATCCTTGGTGTGTCCCTAATTACTAAGGCGTCGTATCACCTCACACCAATTGAGATGCATAAGTTATCCTCTCTACTCCAAGAGTTGTTGGGCAAGTAATTTATCTAATTGAGAAGTTTACCTTGGGGAGCACCTTTTTTATTTGAGAAAAAGAAGGACGGTTCCCATCGAATGTGCATAAATTATCATGAGTTGAAAAAATTGTCTGTGAAGAACCGTTATCCATTTATGAGGATTGATGATATCTTCAATTAACTACATGGTACATCTTGGTTCTCCAAGATTGATTTGATGTTGGGATACCACTGGATGATATTCAGAGAGGAGGATGTGGAGAAGATAGCTTTCCGAACTTGATATGGCCACTTTGAGTTCGTAGTGATGTCGTTTGGGCTAAATGAACTTGTAGTATTTTATGGATTTGATTAATCATTTATCCAGGATGATGCTTGATAGGTCAATCTTTGTGTTCATTGATGATGTTTTGGTCTACTCTAAGAACAAATAGAAGCATGAGGAGTAACTACAAGAGTTACTTTGAGTGTTGAGGAAGGAGAGGTTGTATTCTAAGTTCTCCAAGTGTGAGTTTTTGTTAAAAGAGGTCCAATTCTTGGGGAAAATCATCAAGCTGAATGGCATTCCGGTCGATTCGGCCAAAATTGAGGTTGTTATGTAGTGGGAGGTCCCGAAGCTTCCATATGAGATCCAAAGTTTTCTTAGGCTGGCAGGTTACTATCGGAGGTTTATTTAGGATTTCGCAAAGATTGTTATTCATCTCACTTGCTTGATGAAGTAGAGTGTGTATTTTTGTTGTGGGGCCACAGCAGCAGGCTACATTTGAGACTTTGAGGCAGAGAATATGTGAGGCCTCGGTATTGACCCTTCCAGAGGTGTTGAGGACTTTGTGTTATGTTGTAATGCTTCAATAATTTGTTTAGAGGTGATGCTCATGCAATAAGGTAGGTTTATTGTGTATGCTTCTAGGCAATTGAAGCCTCACAAGGCTAGGTATCCGACGCATGGTTTGGAATTAGGGGCATTCACAATCTTTATGGTGTACGATGTACATTATACACGAATCACAAGAGTATGAGATATCTTATAGACCAGTCGAACCTGAATATGAGGAAACGTAGGTCGATTAGCGTGGTGAAGGATTATAGTTATGTGATCCTTTACCATTCGGGGAATTCCAATGTGATCGTTGATGCCTTGAGCCGTAAGATGGCTGCTGCTCCTATCTGAGACTTATGTTTGAGGATGACCATTAGTTCGCCACTTCAAGATTTGACCAAAGAGGCTAGAAAAGAGGGAAGCAAGAAGGAGAACTTGAAGAAGTAGAAGATCATGGGGCGATTGACAGATTCATCACCAACGATCATATTTTATTGACCCAGCGTCGAAGAGTTTGGGTTCCAGTTTCTAGTGGAGTCCATTAGACATTGTTAGAGGAAGCACATAAGTACATGTTCTATCAATACTTAAGGCTTAGCTATAGGTGGCATATCGGTTAGACCTACTTGAGGAGTTGAACAAAATTCATAGCAATTTCCATGTTTCTGAGGATTAGAGCAAGATTCCACCTGAGAAGTTATCCCAGATCCAATTATAGCACCATTGGCAAAATCTCCTTACCAATAAATGTAACGTACGTAGATTCGGTCTAGTCAATTAAGAGACAATAAGCATAAAAATGAGTTTTTTATGGAATATTATTTAGAAGTATTAATATTAACCAAGTTTTTGTATATGTTACAAGGGTTCTATACATATAAAGAACGCCGAAATCCGAGTTATAACAAACAAGTTATGACCCGTCGAAGTTTTTAGGCAAAACCGGTACGACACCGAGAGACGTAAATAGTGAATTTACGATAGAGGACTTTTTAGCTTTAGTAATATAAACAGAAGTCGTAGAATATCTTAAATTGAGAGCGTCCATAAAAACAACGCTCAAATCTGACTTTGTATGAGGAAGTTATGATTTTTCAAAGATTTAACATAAGAACACGCAACCTGGAAATTTGAATTTTAGATTGGTCGGTTTTCAGCCAAAATAATATAAACGAGAAATGAATATATCGTTATTAGGAGTTAAATGATAAAAAGACAGTCGAAAACGACGCTCGTATGCGAAAGATATGGACGCAACTTAGTGTCTACTTTTCGAGCGCGGCGAATTCGATATCGTTTTGTAAATCTAAGATAGAATGAGAATTAGCCAACATGATCTAAATGAAAATTGTAGTACTCATAAATACCAATGCGTGGATATAAAGAACGTCAATAATAGAGCTTGTATGTTAGATATTTGGACAAAACATAGTCTCTACTCTTCGAGCACGACGAATTCGACTACATTTTTGTAAATCTGAGATACAATTAGAATTAGCCGATGGGGTGTAAATGAAAGTTGTAGTACTTGTAAATACCAATGCGTGGATATAAAGAATGCTGAAAACGGAGCTTGTATGCGGAAGATGCGGATGAAGTTTATGGACTACTCTACGATAAAACTCCTATAAATAATAGATGAACTCTTCATAATTTCTTCACACCATAACCTTTCTTTATCTCTCTAAATTCTCTCTAGCCTCCCTAAACCCCTCCCAAGTCTAGGGAACCTCCCTAGCATGAGAAGGAAGTCCCGGAGCGCCCAATGGCTCAGAAAAGAAAAGCTTTCGACTCGGAAACGTTGTTCCAGCGAAGGTCGGTTTTTATTAAAAACCCACTGTAAGTGAGCTACGTCTACACTATTTCTAATATAGCTTTTATTTAAATATAGTAATGTTATTAGGACCTTATAATAATTATTTGGGCTATAACTATGAGTTATATAACTGTCGTTATAATATCTTTTTAACCACTCGCGATACGGAGAATCTGGTTTGGAGGGCTGCTTGGGTTGCTGGATTTCAGAAGTGTTATATGCCAAAATGATTATGCCCTCCGGTGTTCCTTGTTTGGCCCCTGTCTGTACATAGTGGGTGAAAAGTATTGTGTTAACGCTTATATAATAGTAATAATAGTTAGACTATTAATTAGTCTCATTGAGAATTAGACTAAACTCTAGTCGTAATGATAGTAGGTTATGTTAAAGGAGTTGTTTTTAGTAAACGAAGTGTCGTCTGAGTACCGAGTCACCATCTTATCAAGTGAGTGCATATTTACTTTTATCTTACATGTAGATATGAAGTATTTTAATATAAATTACATGCTATGTGTGCATATTTTTTGAATACTTGATGTCTATGCTGGGTGAAAGATTTTTATACATATTTTAAATGATTTAAACTATATATGTATTTGATATCTACAAAATGTGTTGGGTAAATCATGAGTAGATAAAATAGTTGTTGTGTGATAACACGATGAAAGATATCAATGTTGATAGTGATCCAATCATCTAGTGGAGTATAGATGACGACCACGGACTATACTAGACAGTCCAGTGGAATGCTAGCAGGCTCGTAACCTTTAGGTGTTCTTGAACTAGGTGCTCACTAGGTATTTTGAACTGAGTGTGGTCACTAGAAAATTTTGAACTAAGTGTGTTCACTAGTTATTTTTGAACTAAGTGTTCACTAGATGTTTTGGACTACGTGTTCACCAGTTGTAATCTATAAACCTTGGTAACGATGGACTCTGTGCCAATTCATTAGGATGATCCTTAGGAATAAATGAACGTTGAATAGTTGATTCTTAGGGTAGATCCTTAAGAGTAAAGAAGATAATGGGGATGGGTAATTAGGTTGATTAACTGTTTGAAGATTAAACATAATGATTATATTATTGTGGGTTGAAAATCCTATGTACTCACCAGGTTTCGCAACCTGACCCACTCAGTTTTATTTAAATCACAGGTGTTGATATGAAGTCACATTACACAAAGATATTAAGGAAATATAGATTACTTGTAATAACGAAAATGTAAGTTCTGTTTATGCTTATGTTTTTATATTGACGATGACATCCCAAATGTTTTAAAATGAATAAAAATACTTTTCTTCGGAAATGCCTTGATAACGTATTTATCATGTTTTACTGGGAACAAATTCCGCAATATTTTTATTAAAAAGGTACTCTGATTTTTATAAAGCATAAACAAAATCGTTCTTTTCTGGCCATGAAAATGAGGATGTGACAGTTGGTATCAGAGCATTAGTTTAAGCGAATTAGGAATAACGAATTATTTCTTGACTTATACATAGAATGCTAAGCGATGATCGTGAGGAGTGTGTCCAATATATTTTAGTGCACCTAAATAGACACAAGCAGTAGCTTAATTAGGGAAGATGCCTAAAATGCTTTTATGTGCTAAATGATTTGTGATGCTTTATTCTATTGTTCGATCGGATGTATGGTCTGTTGCCAACCGAATCTGGAAATTTTATGTGTTCAGATTTCTAAACGTTTAATTACGGTGTTAGAACTGGCATGTAACTTTTCGAAGTAATAAGGAGGAATACGCATCTAAATCTTCCTCTATCTATATTCTCGTCTCGATACATCGTACACCTGCTTTGGTGTGCAGAACATCTTGGTGAAGACTCGTAGTGAATTGAGTGAATGGAGGAAATGAGAAGGCTTACAATACTGAATGGTACCTATCGGAAGATATCGTAAGAGTAATATCATGCATTTAGAATGCGTCTAATAAATAATACGTCTAGTTTGGGAGACGTACACTTTCATTAGTAGAAACAAAGATTTTTGTTTAATCCATGAAGTTATCCCATCGTCTGACATTTCCATCACCAACCGAGTTCAAGTAGAATTGATGATTGAAGATATGCATGGAAGAAGTCCTAGTAGAGTCTAGAGAAAATTATATGATTGTTTGGACACATTTGTATGTGTTAAAATTGTTTTTGTAATAACGACTTGGAAAACTGCGAGACAATACTTGGGACGAATATGAGTAGGTGTGAAGGTAGTAGAGGCCTATACTACCGGAAGCACAGGACTCGCGCTTGGATCAGGAAAAGTTACAAGGTTACCACGAAGCTAGTAATTGATTTCTTTTTATTCAAGTATATCGTTACCATCATTTCAGTAATGACTAAGAAGATGATTGTTATTCCGACCCTAGTGGTCATATCAAACTGAGTCTGACTACGACGAGTATGTTACATCGTTCCGATGACCAAGTTCGATGTAGCACCTGACTTAAGCCAGAAGAATTAATCAAAGCTATCAGTAGAGGTATCGTGACGGTTGCTTGTCGCTAGAAATGCTACCTTTTAAGATGAGATTAGAACATGAAGGAAAGTATAGTTTGTTCTGGAAGACTCTAAGAGACCTGTGTCTAAGCGTTGCAACATACAGTGATACGTCATTAGAATATGACACGTTGTTCCATTGTAGTAATAAAAAGAACTTATCTTAAGTTTGTATCCAGTGAGGATCGAGATTATGACTTGAAGGGTCATAATTTAGAGTCTAACGTGAGATAGGGAGTAAGTGCAAGATCGAGCACCACCTGCAGTCAAGGAGTCCAACAGTTAGATACTCATTCGAAGGAACAAAGAAGTTACGATTATTACCTAGGATAAAGAGATAACGTATGGAGTCATTATACTGCCCTGTTTCATTGATGATTCTGGGACGTAATTATCCTAAGGGTGAGATAATTATAACGTCCGCAGATCCGGGTTAGTCAACTCAGAGACAATAAGCATCAAAAAAATGAGTTTATGATAGAAGATTATTTAGAATGATTAATCTTAACCAAGTTGTTGTATATGTTACAAGGGTCCGTACATATAAAGAACGCCGAAATCTGAGTTATAACAAAGAAGCAATCACCCGTCGAAGTTTTTAGGCAAAACCGGCATGACACCGGGAGACGTAAATAGTGAATTTAGGATAGATGACTTTTTAGCCTTAGTAATCTAAACAAAATTCGTAGAATATGTTAAACTGAGATCGTCCTTAAAAAGAATGCCCAAATCTGACTTTGTATGAGGAACTTATAAAAAGACAGTCAAAAATTGAGCTCGTATGTGAAAGATATGGATGCAGCTTAGTCTCTACTTTTCGAGTGCGACGAATTCGATACAATTTTGTAAATCTAAGATAGAATGAGAATTAGCCTACGGGATCTAAATGAAAATTTTAGTACTTATAAATATCAATGCGTGGATATAAAGAACATCGATAATAGAGCTTGTATGTTAGAGATATGGACAGAACATAGTCTCTACTCTTCGAGCGCGGCGAATTCGAATACAGATTTGTAAATCTGAGATATAATGAGAATTAGCCGGCTGGGTCTAAATGAATGTTGTAGTACTCGAAAATACCAATGCATAGATATAAAGAACGTAGAAAAATGAGCTCTTACACGGAAGATATGGACGAAGCTTAGGGTATACTGTACGATAAAACTCCTATAAATAAGAGATGAACTCTTCATAATTTCTTCACACCATAACCTTTTTTTTTTTTTTTTATCTCTCTAGCCTCCCTAAACCCCTCCCAAGTCTAGGGACCCTCCCTAGAACAAGAAGGAAGTCCCAGAGCGCCCGACGTCTCCGAGAAGAAAAGCTTTCAACTCGGAAACGCTGCTCCAGCGAAGCCCGGTTTTAAATAAAAACCCGCTGTAAGTTAGCTACGCCTACACTATTTAGAATATAGATTTTATTCAAATATAGTAATGTTATTAGGACCTTATAATATTTATTTGGGCTATTATTATGTGTTATATAAGTGTCGTTATAATATGTTTTTAACCACTCGCGGTACGGGGAATCTAGTTTGGAGGGCCGCTTGGGTTGTTGGATTTCAGAAGTGCTATAGGCCAAAATGATCCTACCCTCCGGTGTTCCTTGTCTAGCCCTTGTGTGTACATAGTGGGTGAAAATACTGTGTTAATGCTTATATAATAGTAATAATAGTTAGACTATTAATTAGTTTCGCCGAGCATTAAACTAAACTCTAGTCGTAATGATAGTAGGTTATGTCAAAGGAGTTGTTTAAAGTAAACGAAGTGTCGTCCGAGTACCGAGTCACCACCTTATCAGGTTAGTGAATAGTTAATTTTATCTTACACATAGATGTGAAGTATTTTAATATAAATTACGTGCTATGTGTGCATATTGTCTGAATACTTGCTGTCTATGATGGGTGAAATATTTTTATACATATTTTAAATGATTTAAACTGTATATGTATTTGATATCTACAAAATGTGTTGGGTAAAAAATGGGTAGATAAAATAGTTGTTGTGTGATAACACGATGAAAGACATCAATGTTGATAGTGATCCAGTCATCTAGTGGAGTATAGATGACGACCACGGACTATACTAGACAGTCCAGTGGAATGCTAGCAGGCTCGTAACCTGTAGGTCTTTTTGAACTAGGTGCTCACTAGGTATTTTGAACTGAGTGTGTTCACTAGGTATTTTTGAACTAAGTGTGTTTACTAGTTATTTTTGAACTAAGTGTTCACCAGATGTTTTGTACTACGTGTTCACCAGTTATAATATATAAACCTTAGTAACGATGGACTTCGTGCGAATTCCTTATGGTGATCCTTAGGAATAAATAAATGATGAATAGTTGATTCCTAGGGTGGATCCTTAAGTGTGAAGAAGATAATGCGGATGGATAATTAGGTTGATTAATTGTTTGAAGATTAAACATAATAATTATATTATTGTGGTTTGAAAACCCTCTGTACTCACCAGGTTTCCAACCTGACCCACTTAGTTTATTTATATCATAAATGTTGATATGAAGTCACATTACACTAAGAGATTAAGGAGATATAAATCACTAGTAATAGTGAATGTGAGTTCTGTTTATGCTTATGTTTCTGTATTTACGATGACATCCCAAATGTTTTTAAATGAATAAAAATACTTTTCTTTGGAAATGATTTGATAACGTATTTATCATGTTTTACTAGGAACAAATTCCGCAACATTTTTATTAAAAGAGGAACTCTGATTTTTATAAAGCATAAACAAAATCAGTCTTTTCTGGCCATGAAAATGGGGATGTCACAATAAGCCCCTTTGGACTTTCAAGAGCTGTTTGGCCAACTTGAAGAAATTATGGATAAGGTCTTCATAATACCAAGCTTCTCACCTTAGGGTCCCCACTTTTATTCATCAAGAAGATGGATGGAACCTTCAGAATGTATATCGATTACTGGGAGTTGAATAAATTGACAATCAAGAATAGATATCCACTCCCAAGGATTGACGATCTATTCAACCAACTATAAGGAACCAGCTTCTACTAAAAGATTGATTAATGGTCTAGGTACCGTCAACTTCGAGTATAAGAAGAAGACATCCCAAAAACAATGTTTTGAACTTGCTATAGCCATTATGAGTTCCTAGTTATGCCTCTCGGTTTAACCAACGCTCCAGCAGTCTTTGTGGATCTAATGAACCATGTCTGTAAACCATACTTGGACAAATTTGTGATTGTTTTTATTGATGATATATTGATATACTCACGAACCAAGGAAGAACACGGTCAACACTTGCATATCATCGTGGAATTGTTGAGGATAGAGAAATTATATGCCAAATTCTCAAAATGTGAATTTTAGATCAGAGACGCACATTTTCTCAGACATGTGGTTAGTAGCAAAGGCATTCACATAGACCCTTCTAAAATCAATGCCATAAAGAATTAGGAAGCACCTACCACGCCAACGAAGATTCACCAATTCTTAGATTAGCAGGATATTACCAGAGATTCATCGATAATTTCTCTGAAATAGCCAAACCCCTTACAACACTGATGCATAAGGACATAAAGTTCATATGCGAGGAGAAAGAAGAATATATGTTCCAGAAACTGAAAAACACGATATGTAGTGCATCGATCCTATCACTTTCAAAAGGATATGAGGTTTTTATCCGTCTATTGGGACGCCTGGCACTAGGGTATGGGGTGTGTGCTTATGCAAAGAGATAAGGTCATCCTCTACGCTTCACGCAAACTTAAGGTTCATGAGAATAATTACACCACCCACAACTTAGAGTTGGGAGCCGTAGTTTTTGCCATAAAAATATGGCTACACTACCTATATGGCGCCAAATGTACCATATAGACCGATCAAAAAAGTATTCAACACATTATCAACCAAAAAGAGCTCAACATGAGACAATGAAGATTACTAGAACTACTGAATGAGTTCGAGTGCCAGATTCGATACCACCCGGGCAAGGCTAAAATAGTAGCTGATGCCTTAAGCAGAAAAGAACAAGACAAACTTCGTAGAGTAAAGGCACTCACTCTAATAGTTCTGTCAAAGCTTCCTTCCCAAATTTAGGAAGCACAATTTGGAGCACTTAGGGAAGAGAACAAGGCAGATGAATGGCTGCAACGTATGCATAAATAGTTCGAGTCTAAGGAAGATGGAACTTTACGTTTCGTGGACCGAATTTGGGTGCCAAAATTTGGAGACCTCAAGGATCTAGTACTGCACAAATCTCACATGACAAGATACTTATTTCACCTAGGATTTGATATGATGTTCCTTGAATTAAGGAAGAGGTATTGGTGGCCAAACATGAAAGCGGTAATCGCCACCTACGTGAGAAAATGTCTGACCTGTGCAAAGTTTAAGGTAGAATACCAAAAACCCTCTAACCTACTACAACAACTAGAAACACCCGAGTGGAAATGGGAGCAAGTCGACATTGGCTTCTTCACAAAAATAGCCAAAACAACTAGCAGTTACGACACGATTTGAGTAGTAATCATTCGTCTGACTAAGTGTACCCATTTCCTACCCATCAAATAGACAGAAAAAATGGAAAAGATAGCTAGGACTTACGTCAAGGAGATAGTTCGGCTACACGGAATACCGACTCTATGATCTCAAATAGAGATAATAGATTGGCATCTTAGATTTGGCAAACTATTTGATGAGGATTAGGAACCCAACACGATATGAGCACAACCTACCACCCACAGACAGATGATAAAAGTGAAATGACCATACAAACACTAGAGGATATGCTCAGATCATATGTGATAGACTTTGCAGATGCTTGGGATACTCACCTACCTTAGGTTGATTTCTTTTATAACAATTCACACCAACATAAAGGTTGCACCCTTTAAAGCACTTTACGATAGAAAGTTTCATTCACAGATATGTTTGGTAGAAGTCGGTGATACCCAACTAACACAGAAACATGCATAGAGCACTTTGCTAGTTGGACCAGAAATTGTTCACAAAACCAATAAGAAGATCGTGCATATCAAGGAATGATTAAAAACAGCTCGATATCATCAATAGAAATATGTCGACTTTCAACGAAAACCACTTGAACTTCGGGTTGGAGATAGTGTCATGCTAAGAATATCTCCTTGGAATAAAGTTATAAGATTTGGAAAAAGGGGAAAACTCAACCCGAGATCCATAGGACCTTTTGAGATCCTTGCTAAAATAGGCTCGGTATCCTATCGACTTGTAAGTCCCAAAAATTGCTTGTGTATCAATCAGATCCAACTGATGGTGCGGAATCCCAATCAATTGGATGATGTCAGATCATATAGAAGTAAAGGAAAAGAAGAATTAAGATGAATCTATGATGTATTGATGATATTGAATGATGCTCCTTACAATAGATTCTCTCACATACACACTTCTTCTCTCTAGCTTTCTCTCTCTCTACACTAGCTCTCTTCTCCAACCGTACACTTATATGTACTCCTCACCCTATATATATGAGACATGGGCCACCAGCAGCACACGAGTGTACAGCTGCACACGCGTGTGCGGCCGCAAACACATGTGCAGCCGTACATAGCCACAATATTACATATTATATTATAGAAAAAAATATATTTTCCTAGAAAAGCAAAGTATAAACCAATAATTATGACCCAATAATCTCCCCCTTGGTTTATAGCTTTCTTTTCTAAATGACCCAACAAGCTCCCCCTAAAAAATAGCTAGCTTTTCTTGTTAATCTTCATTGGGAACTTGGGTTCAGCATTAATCTTCAAATTCTTCACAGCTTCAGGATGAACATATGAATCTTCTATGAATGACTTCATCTTGAGCGGTTGGTCATTTCTTCAAGAATTTGATATTTAACGCACATTGGGTGAGGAGGCTTGTTGTACTGATTCTTGAAAGATAGTGATTTCAGCATGAGAATATTTAGAGAGAATAGAGAGAACGAATCTTCTGGATCACTTCAGCAGGTACAAAGATAGCAGCAGACTGATTGAGGAGGATTCAATGCAATCTGTCACATATTCTTCGATTTCAGCTTCACCTTGCTTCTGGGGTTGAAGGATGGAATGTCAAAAGAATAATCTTCATTTCTTGCTCCTCCGAATGCAAATTCTTCGATGCTCACAGATGAAGCCTTGGCTCAGAAATCTTCAACACAAACTTCATGAGTCTTATCTATACCAGAAATCACTTTTCAAGACAAAACAAAACTAAAAGAAAAATTAACACACAAAATAAAAATAGAAACAAAAATATTTTTGGATTTTCTGATTTTTCTGAACAAGAAATAACACTATTTTTTGGATTTTTAATTTTCTGATTTTTGTTTGATTTTTGAATTATTTTTAATTCTTCGCCTAAAATTTATGCATAGAGGAAAACTATGAACAAATTTAACAAAAATAAAATAATATCTAACTTTAAGGATGATTTGGGATCAAAGTTTTTAGACAACCTTTATCCGCTTGTCGGTACCTTCTATCTTCTCGTCTTTGTCTGGTCGATCGCTAGTATTGTTGTCCACTTAAACACGAAAAATTGTGACAAAATAAGGACATACTATAAGTGACAAGACAATGTGATCCTAAGTTCCTAGATATTATATCTGATCCTAAGTTTCTAGATACTATATCTTAAGGACCATTCAGTTGACGACGACCAGGGATATTGTTGTCCACCTAAATTGAGCAGCGAGATCTATAGACAATCTTTGAGTGTTCAATTTTAATTGTAGTGGAACATGTTTCCCGCTTCCAGATATGCCCCCGTAATCAAAGACTTCCAGAGTACTCCTTACATCGGATGAGCAGACCATCATTTAGGGGAGAAGGTAGATTCAGAGTATTATCACTTACAGTGCATATGCTGTGTACCAGGTCGGATTGTTAGTCACGCAAAGGAGACAACATATGGCTAACAGATAAGAGGAATTTCATATATGTATATGTATAATATACAGAGAAATAGAGTTGCATATGTTACAGTCCAGGTCGGATCTCTTCCAATCACGCATAGGAGGCAACATATGACTAATAGTAAGAAAGAAAGAAAATGATTTTCTACAGACCTAATTCATCGGAATTTACCAGTCGCCCCATCAATACCGGAATTAAGGACAGAATCCGCACATCGAGGAAAAGTTAAACCATGGTTCCAGATACGGGTTCATTTAATGTGACAAGTAGATTCTCATATATCTCTCCCTGCTCAACCTATCTGAGCGACGTATTGTCAGGCTAAACGGAACTATCTAGATCAAGATTTGTCAAGTTATTTGATTTCCTAAGCTCAATTCTGCCTAGTCATGTCCATTTGGATTTCTTTCGTGCCTACCGACACATCGAACCAGAGCATAGACCCTTCAACTTTAGGTACGTTACGTAGACTTAGATTGTCTGTTATCACTTAATAATATCACTTCCCAAAACATCTCTCGCAAGCACATTCCATGACCAACATATTATTTTTTGATTTTTTTTTTTAAATTTTAAAATTTTTGTTTTGTTTTTATTTCTCTTTAATGCGAATCAGCTTAAGAAAAAGTCAGGAGTATAGAGAAGAAAACTCAAACTGTAAGTCACCCATTGAATTTGCGTCAAGAAGGTCTGAGAACAGCACGCGTAATCTCAAAATAGATCTGAAAATTCTTCATGTCATTAAGCACAAACACCATGAGTGATCACTTCCTTTCTTCCTTTCCCGCAAGGACACATACTCTCAAACAATGTTTAGAGTGTTGTACAGTTGAGAGATGCCTCCTATCATGTGCCTGGAGCAACCACTATCAACAAACCGAAGTTTGATGACATGCCTCCATAGCTGATCCAGCACAAAGCGGGATCAGTTGGTCTTTGGAACCCAGTCCATTTTGAAGCTGGGTCGACCTTTGTCATCAGTGCAAGGAACCCTCTCCCAAGACATATCCTGTTTATCACAAACAGAAGATAAAGAAACGTTAGAAGCATTAGGAAATTTGGGAGATTGAACCTTTGGTACCCATCTGTAGTCAGGTTTAACCCATTTCTTTTTCGATCTGATGGGTGACTCAATACTTTCTTTCGATCTTGATGTCAGCCGTTAAGATGACTTTGATTTTGGCTTCACGAGAGCATGTCTTGGATTTGGCTTCTTGGCCGACATTTCCTTCTTGACCTTGGGAGTTGGTTTCTTGGCCGTGGGAGTTGAACTCTTGCCCTTCGTATCATTCCAGTTGCCATTACCTGAACGTGACCTGGAGGGGTTCCTTTCAGAAAATCTCCCTCTTGGCGCGTTCTGCCAGCCTTGTGCATAGTAGGGAACGTATGCGCGATTAGGAAAATTTATGGCAATGTGTCCAGGTGTTCCACAGTGAAAACATGTCTTTTTCTTTACTGTGGAGTTGTTTCTTCCTGCCCCTGGTGGCGTATCCTTGCCTTGTTTCTGATTGTTCCCACACGCACAGTTGCAACAGGTCGGCTGTTTCACTTGAAATGGTGGCCTGTATTTCCCAACAACAGGTTGATCAGAAGCTACTGAGTTTGAAGCAACAGATCCAGAGTTCAAGGAGATGTTGGTTTGTTCAATGGTGTTCTCCTTGTTCTCATCCTCTGCTACTTTACCTGCACATGAAGTAGAAGCATTAGTATCGTTCAGCTCAACATACTCAGTTGGCCCTAATTGTTCAGTCTTAGCTGAAGCTGGAGCAGTGTTTTGGCCATACTAAGCAGGCATTTCTTCCTTATTGGTCTCAAGGGTTGGGTTATAATTGTGATTAAAAGGAGGTGACACACTGTGATACCCTAGACCCTTGGTTTGATTATCTTTAAAACTCAATTGATTTTCTACTAAGGACTCGACTGTCTTACTTGATGCAGTATAATTTTTGAAACTAACATTTGTTTTTCCACACTTTATTTTCAAAGAATCAAGTTCTTCAGTTATAACAACAAGTTTGCGTTTAATGTGATCATAATTTTCACACTTGTTGCTGTAATCTTCTTGGAGTTTTCGGAAATCCTTGATTTTGGTTTCTAATTGAGCTTTTAACGGTTTCTGTCCTTTCCTAAGAGTATATCCTTCGTATTTGAGGTCCTCATTTTCTCTTTTTAATAAATCGATTTGATCTCGGAGAAATTTAATTGTAGCTTTACAAGATGGAGTACATGAAATTTCATTTACCGGAATTGATGTGGAACTCATTTAGATATATATATATATATATATATATATATATATATATATATATATATATATATATATTATTTTTTTTTGTATTTTTTAATTGCCCTTTGACTTAAAAACCGAGAAAGTCAACCTTAAAAGTCAAACTCAAAAGTCAAACACAAAATCCAAATTTGAAAAATTAAAAGTCAAACGAGAAAGTCAAAATTTAAAGTCAAATGTCAACCTTTAAAAGTCAAAGTTAAAATTTTAACTAAAAAGTCAAAAATAAAAGTTAAAAGTTAAAAACTAAAATTTTTGGGTTGAAAAAGTATTTTAAAAATAAAGAAAATTGATTTTTGGGTTGATTTTGTCAAAATGCGAAATTAGACTCGAACAACACGAGTTATATTTAAAATTTCGGAAGAATGAAACAAAGATCCTCCCAGACGAGTTGGTTAAGGCGTGCTTGTTAATGACCGGGACGTCCAAGTTTCGATTCCTGGCACCTTAACTTCGTTTCCCTTTTTTTAATGAAAGGGTTGTTGTGCGAGGTTGCTGCTTGCGAGGACTAGAGCTGCAAAGCGAGGACGAAGCCGCGAAGCCGAGACTGATTCTGCTGAGCCGTGAACCAGATGCGAGGCATTGAGCCGCACACCGAGGCGCAAACTCTGAGCCGCACACACCAAGCTGTATACTCTGAGCAGCACACCTTCAACCGGGCTGCTCACCTTCAACAGATTCGTGAAAAAAACGACGTTTTTCACCCTTTTTTGCTCTAAAACTCGATTAAAAACTCATTTTTATGAAAAATGCAAAGATGTAACCCCCCTTATTTTTGCGAGATCTATCCAAAAACACTATTCTCTTTTCAAAATAAGATCAAATAAGCTCCAGACCTGACAAAAATGATTGATACAACCAAGCTCTGATACCAATTGTAAGTCCCCAAAATTGCTTGTGTATCAATCAGATCCAACTGATGGTGCGGAATCTCAATCAATTGGATGATGTCCGATCATATAAAGAAAAGGAGAAGAAGAATTAAGATGAATGTATGATGTATTGATGATATTGAATGATGCTCCTTACAATAGATTCTCTCTCTCACACACACTTCTTCTCTTTAGCTTTCTCTCTCTACACTAGCTCTCTTCTCCAACCATACACTTACATGTACTCCTCACCCTATATATATGAGACATGGGCCACCAACAACACACGAGTGTACAGCTGCACACGCGTGTGCGGCCGTACACAGGGTGTGCGGCCGCACACACATGTGCAGCCGTACACAGCCATAATATTACATATTATATTATAGAAAAAATATATTTTCCTAGAAAAGCAAAGTATAAACCAATAATTATGACCCAACACGACTCGCATTGCCCCAAGAGCTCAGTAGCATACAAATTTTGTTCTATGTATCGAACCTCAATAAAAGTCTCTCCGAGGACATGTTAGTTATACCTCTCGACGAAATCCAGATTGACACAAAACTCAACTTCTTCAAAGAACCAATTAAGATCATGGATCGTGATGTCATGAGACTTAAGCAAAGTCGCATTCCTATATTCAAGGTACGATGGAACTCTAAGTGAGGACTGGAGTACACATGGGAATGTAAAGATCAAATGAAAATCTAGTGTCCCCACTTGTTTGAAAACACCCCTACTACAAGCTAAAATTTTCAGGATGAAATTTCTTTTAACGACGGGTGGATGTGAAAAAGTAGAAAATACGTCATGGACCGACGTTAGTATTTAATGATAAAACACAAAAATGTGGTATGGACAATCTTGTAACCATCCAATATATTTCAATATATTAAAATTTTCGTCCTTTATTTCGTCAACCTTTAGGCTAAAAAATAAGTTTTCAAAAAGTCGCATCACTTCGAGAGAAGGTTAGTGTTTTTAGATTATATAAGCTACCGCGATCCCAAATATAAATTTCACATAGATTCAACTCGGTATGGATGATATATGACTCTTGTAGTAAACAATATCTATCATACGTAAGAATTTGCAACGGTGAAAACTATGGGGAAAATGCTTGAGTTTTGGAAAAAGTCACCAACAAGACAATTGTAGTACTACTCAAAGTAGGAATGTTGAGACAAAGGACACCTACACTGGAAATCATATGAGAAAGCTATGTTTTTTGTAACACTGTAAAATTGAAGACAATTTTTCGCATTTTAAAACACTAGAAATCGTATGAGAAAGCTATGTTTCAACCTGCCTCTCGGGAGGCACACTCGGTAACTCCTCCGGAAATACATCCGGGAACTCACGCACTATCGGAACCTCATCAACAGACCTCGGTCTCTCTGAATCAACCCTCGTATCCATCACATACGCTACAAAACCCTTACAGCCTTCCTGTAGACTCTGCCTCGCTCTAGCGGTTGAACAAAATGCCGACCCAGAACGCGTACCCTTATCATACACCGTAAGAATTTCCCCCCACTAGGGTCTCATATGGTCACCAGCTGTCTCTTGCAGCCGATAACTACTCCAAATTTGCTCAACCAGTCCATGCCCACTATGACACAAACATCACCCATCGCGATAGGAACTAGATCAATCGGAAACTCAATGCTGAAAATCTCGAGTACACACCCTTGGATCACCTCGGTGGCATACACCGCTCTCTAGTCAGCTATGGAAACTCTCACGGGTCGACTCAACGCCTCTCGACTCATACTGATGTGCTGACTAAAAGTCAAAGATACAAAATACCGACTCGCCCCCGAGTCAAATAACACCAAGGCAGGTACGAAACTCACAAGAAAAGTACCAGCCATGACATCGGGCACTGCACAGACCTCCTCCTCAGTCAATTGGAAGGCTCTCCCTCATGCCTTCGGTGCCTCGACCTTCACGGGCCGACTGTGTGTAGCTCTCACTGCAGCAGGGGCAGACCATTGAGATGCTCCCTAAGCTGTCCCTCGCAACTGTGGACTCTGCCTTCTGGTGTCCGGTCTGGTTGCAGTGAAAACATACTACAAACCCCTTGGGGAAATCCTTGGCCATATGCCCCTCCTTGCCACATTTGTAACAAGACCCTATTCTGCACACCTCATCGTGACTCTTGTCGCATTTGCCACAAGTGTGGCCCTTCTGGCTCCCAGATCTCGAATCAGCGGGTTTGGCCCACTTAGCTGTCAGTTGGGACTGAGTCGGCCGCCGATCCCTCCCCTGAGACTCAGCCTCCTCCCTAGCTTGGGTCTCCAACTCTATCTTCCTCTTCCGGGCATTTTCCTGAAGCTCAGCAAATGTCCGGTACGTTGAGTTCGCCACGAACTCTCGTATATCCCTCTTCAACACACTCAAATATCAGCTCATACGTGCCTGCTCGAAGGACACGTGCTCTGGGAAAAACATTTCCCTCTCATGAAACATCCGAGTAATCGCTGTAACAGACTCGGTACCCTGCTTGAGGGTCAGAAACTCCTATGCCAATCGCTCCCTCTCCACCTGGGGAACGTACTCGTCTCAAAACATAGCAGTGAACCTCTCCTAGGTCACTGCAACAAGCTCAGTAGGCGTGTAGTGTACCGTCACAAACTTCCACCAGTCCTTCCCTCCCAAGAGAAGCTGGTTCAGCGCAAACCGGACTCTCAAATGATTAGGAGATGAGCAAGTAAAGAAACACCCCTCTATGTCTGATATCCACCTCATTGCTGCAATCGGCTCCTGGGTCCCATCGAACTATGTCGGTTTTGTGTTGCTGAATTCTTGGAACAGCAATGCATCACCACTCTGCGGCCTCGTCGCAGCTATAGCTGCAGTGGCCACAATAACAGCAGCCTCAGAAAGAGCAGCGTATCTCTCGTCGAATGTCTCGATCAGGGTGGTCTTGATAGACCCGAATGTCTCTAGAATCTCATCGCAGATGGAAACAGCCACCTCATCATGTATCATCTGGCGGAGCTCCTCGTCGCTCACATCCCCTCCACTGGTCCCTGGTCTGTGGCATGTTCCTACCATGATGCCTCTCTGAAATACAACATAAGATATCAGTAATTCGGTTGGATGTACACACACTCGATATCCCAATCCTACTTGATCTTTGGTACCCTAAGGATTCTTACTTGGACTGCGTATTAACCCGGTATCTTCAGTATTACGGGCCCAATACTACTGTCCATACCGCATCGGCATTCATCCCAAGTCCTCCTCCCAGAGTCCCAAATCCCAAGTACGCTACTCTATCTAATCATGTGCTACTCACTAGTAGATCTCTCATAAGCTCCTCACTGCTATCTAAACACTCTCAAGCATCTCTAGCAGCAAAACCCCTAGGCTAAGGCATCATATATCAGGCCACTCTAGTCCTAATAAGAATACCTAGTCTACTCTAGCATGCATAACATAATTCATCATATAGCATAACATAACGTATCTTTTAACACTTATTGTAAGGGTATTTTAGGAAATCACCGTTTGGCCCTGGCTGATCGTTCACACGGCTCTCCTCTATTTGTCTCAAAACTCTTTTTACTCTTTTAAAAATTTACTTTATTAATTTTCCTCAAATCCTCAGTTTGAGTTCAGATATGCCCGACGATGCATCCGAATCCCTCAAACCAAGGCTTTGATACCAACTTGTAACACCGTAAAATTTAAGACAGTTTTTCGCATTTTAAAACACATTTCGAATCACATTTATTAACAAAATCTCATTGTATCATATCTTGGTTTCACAAAACATTTCTGAAGATCAAAATACATAAACTTGTATGGGTATTTTGGGGTACTTACTTGAGCTCGGTTGATTGCATGCACCACACCTCTTTTTCTTTCTGAATTCTTTTTGCTTTTTTAAAACCGTTTTCTTTCTCAAAACTCTTTTTTTTTTAATAACAAAACTATCTTTCTATTTTGAAAACTTCTTTACCAATTCCTCAGTTTGAGTTCAGACACACCCGAGAGCATGTCCGAATCCCTCAAACCAAGGCTCTGATACCAACTTGTAACAACCCAAAATTTAAGACCAAAAATTTCTTTTAATAAATCATTACCTAAAGTAAAGTCATCATTCCAAAACATAATATGAGTATAAGTTTTCAAAACACATGTTCATTATTAGAGTAAACATTCCCAGGCTATCTAATCTATGGTGTGTGCCATGCGATCACCCCGAGCTCTTCCCTCCGCTACCGGAAGTACCTGAAACCAAAACTGAAAACCGTAAGCACAAAGCTTAGTGAGTTCCCCACCCTACCACATACCATGCATAACCACATACTGCACATACTGGGCCACGCCCACTATCTTGGGCCTCGCCCCTACCTCGGGCCTTGCCCGCTACAACGGCCCCACCGCTCCAGGCCCCGCCTGGCTTCGAGCCCTGCTCGGTTACATATCTGTTTTACTTAGGCCTCGCCTGCCACAGGGCCTCGCCCACCAACAAATAATAACACATAAACATTTCACAACACATAACTAACATATGCAACTAGTTATGTCCTAAGACCTCGCCTATCCTGGGCCTTGCCCATGTCCTGCTACTGATGAGTCATGGGACCCCGTCCACGCTCCTAATGGTAGTGAGGTATGGGCCTAGCCCACTCTCACTCCTGTTCTAGTTTGGGCCTCGCCCCTATTCTGCTACTAATGAGATATGGAACCCCATCCACACTCTTCTATTGGTGAGATACGAGACCCCACCCACACTCATCCCCTACCAGGCACATACATGTATCACACAGACAACAAGTATAAACTATCATATAAACAATTCCTTGGGCACCCGCCCGCTATGACTGGACCTCGTCCTGAAAATCATACTAGCATATTGTGCCTTGGGCTAAGCCCCGAGTCTTCTACTCATAACTACATGGGCCGGCATTGTGGCCTTAGACCCATTCACACAAAGGGAAACTCACCTGCACTGGCTGAACTTGCTGATGATCTCACTAGTTGCTGCCCGACAACTCATGGAACTCCTGCTCCCCTTGCTCCCGAACTACCAATATCAATGCAACACTGAGTCTAACTAACCCCCGAAAGACAACCAAGTCAACCCTGGTCCAAGGTCAAAGTCAACCTTCCAGGTCAACCCTACTCGCCGAGTCACCCTACTGACTCGCCGAGTTCTAAATGATCAAATTCCTTCCATTCGCGACCCGACTCGCCGAGTCAGTCCATGACTCGCCGAGTCTACCGATCTCTGAGTCCAAACCTGTCCAACTCACTGAGTCTCCACCCGACTCACTGATTCGAGTATCAACTCGAAGGGTTTGGGGTTTCGCGACCTGACTCGCCGAGTACAAGGCAATCTTCATACGACTCAACGAGTTGTTCATCCCACTCGTCGAGTTTCTCCACAACTTCATGCTACTCGCTGAGTCCACTCAAAGGACTCACCGAGTCCCTTCAGTTCTCCTTACATGCAGAGGACTTTTGAGTCATGCATGGATTCCAAATTGTAGATCTACCCTTCCCAAGCCTATTCCTCACGTAAAGTTGCAAACTTTACGTGTAGAGAAGGAGATCTAGGCAAAATATGCTATAAACTAGGGTTTAAGGCCAAGGGGCTTCAAAATCAATTCAAGGGCTGATACTTTACGGGGTTTTAGATTAAAATAAGCATGGATCTGAGGTGACAACCTCAGATCTGAACCCCTAGCTCGAAAGGTCACTCTAATGCCATGAATGCCCAAATACACACATAGATCTAGGTGCAAATGAGGGGAAATAGCAGCTTGTTACCTCCAAGATGAACACCACTGAAGTAGATCTCGAATCTACACCTCCTCCTTGAAGCAACCTTCTTGATCTTCAAGTTCCTTTCCCCAAAGTTCCTTCCTCCAAGCTAATCCTCTCAATGATGGAAGCTCTCACGAAATCAAGGGTGCACTGGCTCTCTAGGGTGATATGGGGGCTGAGGGAGGGACATAACACCCTTTAAATAGGATACAACTCCCGGGATTCGGGTTTTCCTTGTTCAGACCAGACTCGCCGAGTCACCTTGGCCGACTCGCCGAGTCGGCCACTTACACCTTGACCCGGATCCCGCTCGGACTCACCGAGTCGACCCTTAAAATTAGGGCTTTCTTTCCTTTCTTGGCCTTTAAAACTTTGGGTGTTACAGATTGAAGAACCCTTTGGAGACCTAAAGAACCCTAACCTTTGATCTTTTGAAGACTCAAGGCGAATTAGGTTACATTTTCCACTTAATCTTAGGATTGAATCATGTTTAGCTTAGTCCAATTCGTGTTTGAGCTTGTTTTCACTGTAATTATGAGCTAAATTCATATTGTTTCTGTTTAGGAAGAACCAAATTACTCCTATGGTTTAATAATTACTTTTGTTAATTGTTTATTGGTGATTTTATTAAATTAAGTTTGTTAAAGAACCTTATGCATTAACCATAACTATTTTCTGTTAATTGGAAGACAATTAAGATGCATGGACATCTCTTAGTTGTTAACCTCATATGTTTATGTGACCACTTTATCATATGTCTAGGAATAATGAACATGAAACTAGAATTAATGAGAGAATGGGTAAAAAAATTTGTGAGCTTGTTTGAGAAACCAACAAACAAGAGGTTAATTGAAACACCCACTTAATTAACCAATTACAAATCTTATTTAATCCAAATAATTGAACTAGGGAGTTAATTAGTTTAAACAATTGGCCACTGCTTGAATTGATTAATTGTCTAAGGGTTAGTTTGGGTGAACATGAATCTAACCACTATAGTTGGTAACCAATAACAATTAATTTATCATATTATTATACAAATAACCATAGGAGTGAATTGTTTGGACCTAAACATAAACTCTTTATCAAATTTGGTGAATTTTTACTTGTTTTAGTTTTTAGTTAATCACTTGTTAAGTGGTGTGTTTAAGTTTCTAGTCTTGTAAAACTAGAGAAAACCTTTACTTTTATTGCTTGGTTAGTTAAAATTAGTTATTAGTTTAATTTCCGTTCCTTGAGTTCGACACTGTACTTATCCAGCTATACGACTAAAAGACAGGTTCACTGCCTTTATGTGCTAAATTTATAATTTAAAAGTAGGATTAAAACCAATGCATTTTACACACATCAATATCAAATCACAGAAATGACTAACACATAAACCATAATCACATAATGAGTCAGCCTTGGTGCCTTAGACCCATAGGTATGGTGAGAAGACGCATCTCTGTCTGCTGAATGCGAAAACTGCTCTCCTAACAGTCCGTAACCTTTCGAGCTAAATAATAATATTAATCAATGTTAGGACTTTACTTCAGCAAAAGGGAACCCAACCCTAAGTCCTTCCAAAAAGACCTAATTATCCTTTCTGTAACATCCCAAAATTCATGTCCGAAAATTTCATTTTGAATTAATAATTTTTAAAACATTTTACCATAACATTGTCAATAAATCCACACATTACAAAATCATAATATTGTGTCCCAAATCACGACATCAAAATAATGAAAATCAGAGTGCAATTTCTGAAAATCCGATGCGGAATCATGTGTGTGTATGTGATGCGATGCTACGTTGCCGGCTCCTTCCCCTTAGACAAAGAGGTACCTGAAACCAAAACAGAAACCGTAAGCGCAAAGCTTAGTAAGTTCCCCCATCATACCAGATACCATACAATATCATTGGTATCTTTTAATCGGTAATCATCATCGGTATCTTAACCGGTAATCATCGTCGATATCTTTCAACCGGTAATCAGCATCGGTATCTTTCAACCGGTAACCATCATTGATATCTTTTAACCGGTAACTGGGGACTATTCCACCCCTACCTCTAGCATACTACTTCAAGATATAAACATACAATCAGGCATATCCGGGTACTAACCTACCTTTCGGTCTTAAGGACCACTATCAGGGAAACTGATCCTTACTATACACATAACATATCATAGAGATAAATCTCATAACCAAGGCACATAATCAGACCAAGATAATTATCACAAAGACAATCATCTCCTAAATATTCCTCTTTGGTGAGATAACATTGTGGTCTTAGACCCACCCCTACTGGAAGGTAGCTCACCTCGTACGAGTAGCTGCTGATAATCTGCATGGCAACGACTCGACGAGTTCCCCTTCTTTACGAACATCAATGAACCTTCATACAACTCATCGAGTTGTATGAGCAACTCGTCGAGATCACCTTCATTTGATGAACAAGTCCTGACCTTGACTCGCCGAGTTGTATGAACAACTCATCGAGTTCATCTTCAAACATACGAAGATTGCCTTGGACTCGCCGAGTCTGTTCTAGCACTCGTCAAGTGTCATGAACTCCAGGTCTAAAACTAAGTCCAATGTGTTGGGTCACTCCTTCTGTCTTACTACAACCCTTCTAATACCCAACTGAGTTCATTTGACCCTCAACAGATATGGGACTCAAAGCCTTAGAATCATCGAGTCCCAAGAACGGACTCGCTAAGTCAATAACATCCACACCCTAAATCCTCGATTTCTTATGTACAACACTTGTCAAAATAATAGATCCAAGCCCCTAAGCTCGATCTAGCACGTAAAGTTACGAACTTTATGTGCATGCATGAGACTTTTGAGCCAAAAAGGCTCTAAAATCGCTCTTTTGTTGCATGGGGCCTTCCTTGGGTGCAAAAGCAACCAAAATTTGTCTTGTGACTCTTCCCAAGTGCTAGATCCGAAGTATTGACCCCCAACCATGTTTGCATATCATGGTTGGTCACCTCATATGGCTTAAAAGCCCCAAATCTTCCCCAAAAAGGGATCTAACAAATAAACAAGCAAGGTACAGACTTTATACTTTTCAAAGACTGCAAATGATGAACCAAACTCGAATCCTTCAGCCTCCTCTTGATCCTTCTATGCGCTTCCTTCTTCCTTGAGATCAAAACCCACAAAAATCACTCAAAATCCTTAGATCTTGCACCAAAACACTTAGGGTTTGCTATGAAGGGTCTTTGGGAGCATTAGGGACGAGTGGTAGCTGAAAGAGATGATTAAATAGGGTGCAAACCCTCATATTAGGGTTTTGTCCAGTCAGAGCCTACTCGTCGAGTCTGGATGCGGACTCGACGAGTCCATCACTTAAGTCCCGTGTCCAATCTCACTCCTACTCGACGAGTTGGGCCTTCAACTCGCCGAGTCCCAGGCCAAAAATGCAAATACAAAAAAAATAAATTACATATCAAGAACCTAGTGCTACACCAATATCAACAAATAGTGGTGCCTCTAACATCGTCATCTTCATCTAATGGTAGTAGCACCTCTGATTTAACATTTCTTTGATTTTTAAATCACACGGATCCTGGTGGCATCGACGGATGAAGTTGACAAAAAAAAAAAAAGAATTGAAAAGAGGAGTTGTTTGCAGCAGGTAGCAATTTATTACATTTCAATACTCGATTTTTGTTCTTGCTATATTTTTGTTGCTGTTAGCGATGGAACAAGTAATCTGATATATCTCATTTTTCTATTATTTCTCGTTTTCACTTGCTTAATATGTGTTCGGGTGTTCTAAATCTTTGTGTGTGTGTTTGATATGTGAAGAGTATGAAACAGGTTGTGACTTTTCAAGGCGTGAGTTACGCTAATTTCATAGGTTCCCACTTTTGGAACTTCCAGGTAAATCTACACCCTTGCTTTTTGTGGATCTAATGATACATTCATGAAACATTACCATCGATCTATTCAACTATGTAGCTTCTCTCATCAATGATTTTTCTGAAGCTTCTCGTTTCATTTTGTTGTTTCCCTTTTTAAGGATGGATTGTTGTGTCATTCAAATGTGGTTTATGAATCTGTGATTCATTCTATTTCTCTTCCTTTTCAGATGAAAAGAATCGGTCCTAATGGTGAATCGTGGAATGAATGTGGAGCCATCTATTTATATGAAGGGATACAAATTATATCATGGAAAGGGAGGTAAGATTTTGTTACTATCCTCAATGGTGCAATGACAACACCATCATTAGTGGGTATATTTTTGTCCAAAATCAGTAAATTAATTTTTTTTATCATAATTGTATTGTTTATAATATGGTGATTTATTAATCCAGGTAGACAATTTAAGAAATCTTTGCATGAAAACTTGCAATTTTTGACCCCTGAAATGGAACATGATGTGGAAGACTTGAAAGCCATTGAATCAGTTATTGTGCAGGGATCTCTTGGATCTGGTATGCAGACATGTTTGTTTTGTGTTTTTTAAGCACATTGACATATCCTTTTTGTATTGATCTGTTTTCTTGTTCTTGAAATAGGTATTGTAGATACAAAAGTGTTAGGTATTGTAGATACAAAAGTGTTGGTAGAATTGTTCTCAATGTACGAAGAATGGCAAGAAAAGTTGGGTGAAATAAAATCCAAAGAACTTTTCATTATAGAATTAAGGGATTTAGAAAGAGTAAGAAATATGTTTTTTTTATCTCTTTGAAAATATTAGTCGTATGTTTGGATACATACAAGTATATACTTGATTATGTACCAAAAATTCTCTAATTTAAATTGATTCTATAGGATCATGTTATGCATTGAATTAAGCCTTAGACTGTTGGTGTATGTGTTTATTTGGTTGTATTTCAAGATTTTATTTTTAGTTATACTGATACTTGAAGAATGTGAAGTGATTGCCTCCTTTTTCTAGTTGTGAATTGGAACCATAATGTATTGGCATTACCGATTTAATAAAAATGTCAAAAAAGTTAAAAACAGTAAAAGGACCAGGTTATATGTTAGAGAACCGGGGTACATGGTTATACAAAAATGCTTCTGCTTAGCATGAAAGGACCCAATTTTGTTCAAAGGAACCAGGTTATATTATATTAATAGGCCCCGGTTGTTGAACCGGGTCTTATTAGTTTTTTGAAATATGACTTGCCTATAAGAAACCCGGTTGAGAACCAGGTTCTTTTAAGCTTTTAACCGGGTTCTTTTACCAATTTTGTAGTAGTGCCTCCACCTCCTCCAACACCCACCACCTACCACCACCGCTACACACCACCACCACCGGTATCTCCGTTACCACCAGCTTCCACGCACTAGTACCATCACCTCCACCACCGCGACCACTGTCACTGTGACCCACCACCTTATCACTACCTTCGCTATGACCACCACCACACATCACCATCGTTACCACTCGCTACACACCACCTCTACACCACCCACCACAACCACAACCACCCAAAACCACCACTATTACCATCACTCTCCACCTCCACCATCATCATCACCTCTACCACCACACTACCTTCCATCACCACCATCATTCACGACCCTGATCATACCATCATTGCCACCACCACTGTCATCACCATCGCCACCACCACCAACACATTCGCCACCACCTTCATCACCACCACCGTTACTACCATCACTGCCACCTCCATCACTGCACCACCCACCACCTCTACCACTACTCATGACTGCCACCATCACCATCACAATTACTACCACCACCACTATCATCACCTCTACCACTACCCAACATCACCGTCGTCGCCATCATCACTGCTATTTCCACCATAAACATCATCGGCACCATCACCATCATTTACTAATTTTATAATATATATTATATATTTTTACGTATAAGTTAAAAAACAAAGTAAAAAAAGGAAAAAAAAATCTTGTTATTTTATATTATTTCAGTTTTATTTTCTATCAACCAAACATATAATATAAAATTTGATTTAAATTTCATTTCTATCAACCAAACAAAATATAGAATTAGATTGCAATTCATGACAGATTTTAATTCATTAACAAATTTCGATTCCATCAAAAACATTTTGCGAATCAAACGCTACCTTATTCAACTTATACCGACATAAAACCAATAATATATATATATATATATATATATATATATATATATATATATATATATATATATATATTTTTTTTTTTTTTTTTTTGCTTTGTCAAACATAGCCTAGGTTAGGGTCAACTTAAAGCCCAAATCCCTTTATGTAGATAAGTCGATTAATTTATACTTTTTTTTTTTACCTTCGAGAATTCACATTAAAAGGATTGATGTAGATAAATACAAAACCCACAACCTTCAAGGGTAACGGTTGAATTTTTTTAACACGATAGCTATTGTGTAGCTGTCTTTAAATATCTATACCGCTCATATATATCCATATCTTATAAAGAGTAAATTGCATGGTAATAATCCATAATATAAGGGAATTTTGTTTTACTATTTATATATTTAAAATCAGTAATTTACTATTCAAATTTCAAAAAAACAATTGAAATAAGTCTTGACAGACCTTAACTGTGAGGATGCCTTATTTGGTATTTGGATTCGGATCCAATTCCAAACCCATTTATATGAAACTGGTTCGATTTATTTGGACGGGTCTCATTTAAATGGATTATATTTAAAGTTGGAAACCCAATTAAGACGAAATTAATTGAAATTGATCACGAGATCGTGTAAAAAAATCAGAAAAATCTGTTGGAAAGTCGAATAAAACTGGTTCAAACTGGCGACACCTTTCTACATAAAAATCTCAAAACCAGTTTAGAAGCATCTTGGTTTTTCTTTATAAGACAAAGGAAAAAAAAAATTGAACAGGTTTAAAAACTATTCAGAATTTAATAGATATCCAGTTTCCCACCTGTTAAAATGCCATTAAACAAAACACTCCAATTTATTATATATGTTCATTAATAGATTTCATGGATATATTACACTATATTCACTAATCTTATAATCTTTGTATTTCCATATTCATTCATATATTTCCTGAGCTTTCAACTAATCTCACACATAGAAATTATGTCCAACAGAAAAAAGACCTAATGCAACTCAAGATAATAATCGATATCGTTTAATTCAATAAACAATTAATATCATTGTTTAAATGACTCCAAAAAAGAACTATAAAAATTGATCAATCTTTATCAAACAGATCGTTTTACTATATCTTCTCCGGCTTCTACAACTCATGCAACTTCCTTTTCCCTTTTCTTGATCTCAAACTTTTTTCATCTTCGCCTGTAAAAAACAAGATATTCTCCATATGAATACTAAATTCAAATACAAAACTAGCAATTGTAAATTGTAAACACATATAACTTATATATACTTACTTGTAGATGAGGTCACACCTATCGTGGATTCCCGAATGATCACTCCACGAGATCTTGGAACGCCATTGATCCCACCATCATCGTCACTTTCATCACCATTGTCGCAATCCACAAGAACAAGTAGAAGGGATGGAGTATCTCCGACTTGAAACGACCATAATTGCACAACCTTAGTCTCCTCAAGTCCATTCTCGTTAACAACCTGATTCCAACCGGACTTCAACACAAAGTTTTGATTTCCGTTCATATCCCATTGTGTCAAACACACTTCGTAATATTCTTCCCTTGATGGCACATAAACACGCACCACTTCTCTTAATTTCGCCATTTGAAACAAAATATCTCGTCTTTTAACTTGCTTTAATGGCATCAATAAGCGGCCTTGCCCCTTGTTCACATCGCTTTTTGTTAACAGCTTTTCAAACACGAATTCCACCTTCTCTGAACCATTTATCTTCTTTATATAACTCTTCACTTTCGGTGGAAGGTCAGTGTGCTGTATCGTATTCTCATCATGGTTAAGTTTACGACATTTCTCACCACGATTATGTGATCTTGACGTTGATGGGTCTTTCGTTAGGTTTGAATCAAAACCATAAACCCTACCTGTTGTTGAGGGTTTTCTTTTCTTGATTTCACAAGCGACGATGTTTAAAGAACTGGAATCTTGATGAATGTGTTTTCTTTCTTTGATTTCATTCAGCTTGCGTTCGGCTTCTGCACGTAGAGTAGCGGAATCAGTAGTAGGGCATTGATACCCAATCAATTGTAGTAAACCCTTAATCCTTCTTTTACAATTTATATCTTTCTCTTCATCGCTTTTTTCTCTTTTACGAGAAACACTAGTTTTGTTCTTCGCCATGGGAGGTAATTGGTTTGTATTGTGAAAGAAATCAAATGAAAAGACGAGGGAGTGATTGTGATGAACTGATGATCAACGTCTTTGGCGACGATTTTAGTCGGAGAAGAAGGAATATATTTATATTAGTTTTTATGAATTATGAATATCTAATCCAACTGGAAAATCTAGATATGCTATAATTGGAATTTTGATATGTTAAATGTTTATCCTCCTATATCTTCTCCAATATTTTAGTTGGTGTATATTTATATTTAATCATCTGATTTATATGATTTATGGTTTTTTGAACTTCTGAAAACGTAATGATTCGTGAGATCATATCATTTAACGCTGATGCACCTTAATATTTCCTAATTGTATGTGAAATCAAGTAATTTGCATGCTGGACCCCAAACTATAATCAATCCGGAAAAGGCTTTAAGATTTTTTTTATTTTTTTTGGAAAACAAAGGCTTTAACATTCTTTACAAATTAACAATTTGAAATCAATAAGAGTATTCACTATTTAAAAAAAAAAAAAAAATTGAATTGTTTCATTGGACAATCTTGATTGTACTATTTGATTCGGAATATATAATCATGTACTAATTTGCCAAATAACTTTTAATACAGTATCACATAATAATATCCTTAATACATATATTTTTCTAAAAAAAATGTTTCTTTTTTATATGTAATATATAAAATTATAATGTACTTTTTAGTAGTTGTATATAAATTTTAATATTCAACTAAATTTTGCTTTTTTTAAGGTGGCTAATGTTGAAGTTATGTATTTTTTTTAAGCCAACACTTGAAAACTAAATTGTAAAAATAGATGTAACCAAATTGTGTTTGGATTTATTTGGTTATTTTAGAATTTGGTTTAGACTATCCATGTTGTCGCTACAACTTTTTCACATATTCCGATCGAATACCTATTGCACCGACTAGTCATTGGGATAGACACTAGGCGCATATTTTTTTTTTTTTTTTTTTTTTTTTTTTTTTTTTTTTTAGATTCATTACATTTATCATTCGTTCATTTTTAAAAAATCCAAACATTTTGCAACATATATTACTTATATAAAATAACTAGCTACTATTGTTTAAATTTAAAACATCAAATTCAAGTTTAATTTTACAAAACAAATTACATAGAATAAGTATTTAACATTGTACAAAATAACACAAAACATCAACCATCATTATCATATTCTTCTTCTTCATCTTCTTCTTCTATCCTCTTGGGTCGATATTTTGTTGAGAAGTATTTCCTTGCGTGGTACCTTCTTATGTGTTAGAGTTGAATAGAAAGCTAGGAAATGGTAGTGGTTGGAGGTTAGAAAAACATGCCCCCAATGATGCATTATATTGTTGCAAGTATTCTTGCATTTGTCGTGCATCAAATGGTGATTGAGATCTGGATTGAGATTGGGAAGCTATGGTACTGGAAGCCCGTTCATTTGGAATTAAACTAAAGTTGGCGGTTGGCCTCCCATCCACTCTACAAGCATGCCCACGTCGCGTCCCGAGGGCATGTACTATACATTCTTCCTCATTTACTTCTCCTCCTTCCCCGACCTCGCTTTGTATTTTCTCATATTCATCTTGAGTTTTCTCTTTAAATAAAGAAAACAATAAACATACAATAATTAAAACAAATAACCAAACTTAAACATTAAAATAATAATAATAATATACCTTAAACAAAAAAATTATACTTAATAATAACAATATATTTAAACAATGTTTTAATTTCATTTATCACTTACCCAATCTTATTATGATCAACTTATATACCAATTTGAGCTTTCTTTGTAGTGTATCTGTCTCCAACCTTCAATATGTTGCGACTTCAGTCTTAGTTTTCCTATAATAAGTCAAAAACAATAAATATATTTATACAAGTGTTAATAACAATTTTAAATAATACCAATATATTTTATTACCTCTAAATGACGTCGTTAAGTATAGGACCTACATCCGTGAGCACTTGTGTGCGTAAGTTTCAACCTAGGAATTTTATTTTTAGCCGATGTGCGCATATATTCATCAGTCAAGAACAACATATCAATCATCTTATTCCAAGTTTCGCAGACCAATCAGTATGTAGATGTCTTCAAGCCCTTTCCACGTCTACACATCCACCGACTCTATCAAAATGTTTTTTCATGTCATGCTTGCGATCTCAATAAGCTCTTTGCGTGTCTTCTTGGACACCTATATAATATTCATATTTCTTGAATGTTTATCCTCTCTAATTTTAGTCATTATCATCTCCTTTGTTTTTGTTAGTTTTGATTCCTCTTGTATCTATTTAAGCCTATCGGCTGTTTAATGAGAAAATAGATAAAAACCATCAATTTCTAGTGTAACATCCCGAGTTCAGGAGTGCAAGTTCAAGGTTCAAAGTGTAAATGTGGAAAAGCAACTCGGCGAGTCCATGGTTAGACTCAGCGAGTTGAGTCGCATTCAGGTCGAGTGATAAGTGACCAACTCGGCGAGTCTCATGGGTGGACTCGGCGAGTTGGTGCTGTATGGAGAAAACCCTAATCACGGGGGTTGAGCCCTATATAATGAACATAATACCCTCTCCCTAGCCTCTTTACCCTCTCTTGAAGTCCAGGAAACCCTAATGCACCTTTGTGAGTAATTTGAGAGCATTTGAACCTTGGAGAAGAGATTTTGGAAGAGATCTTGGAGAGTTAGGAGGCTTGGAGCAAGGGGCTTTGCTAGGATTCGAATTTCTCTTTTGTTGGAGCTTCCTTTTGAGGTATTATTTCGTTGCTTGGGCTGTTATTCATCTAGATTCATCATTTTGGAGTATTTGGAAAGAATAGCTTGTGATATTTCGAGTTTGGAGGTTAGATCTGGGGTTGCTACCTCAGATCTGGAATGGAGAAGGTCTAGAGTGCATTAAAGTCCCTGTTCCTGAGTGATTGGTTAAGCCATCTTGTCCCAAACCCTAACCCTAGAATGTTATATACTTAGATCTCTTTGGATTCACGTAAAGTTAGCCACTTTACGTGATGGATGGGTTGTATAAGGGTAGATCTATATTTTGGATCATCTGCGTGGCCTTGAAAGCTTCTGTATGGATTAAGATCTAGGGGTACTCGACGAGTCACAAGGGTATACTCGGCGAGTTGCATGAAGGTGGGCAGGAACTCGACGAGTTGGAAGAACAACTCCGCGAGTTAGTTGAAGATAGCCTTGGACTCGGCGAGTCTGTTCTTGGACTCGGCGAATCTGGTCTTGACGTCCTAGCCTTTTCTGGTTAAGCTAAGAATCGGTGAGTCAAGGGATGACTCAGTGATTTGAGATGGGACTTTTCAGAGTTGAGGGACTCGGCGAGTCAGCGGGCTGACTCGGCGAGTAGGGTAAGTCATGAAGTTTGACTTTAACTGAGGACTTTGACTTTGACCAAGAGTTGACTAGTTGATTTCCAAGGGCATTTTGGTAATTTTTGGTATTTATTGGCTTTAGTCTTTTGACATTATCAGGGGTGGAGTTCGTGTCGGAGGTTGGAGCAGCGTGATGTTATCTTTTCAGTCAGCAGTTGCAAGGTGAGTTATCCTCACTATATCGACAGGGTCTAAGGCACCAAGGCTGGCCCCTTTATCGGATTGTAATCCGGGTATCGTTGTTATGTTGTTGCTTTGCTATGTTTGCATCCTGGTAGTTAGGATGGTATATGTTAGAGACCTGGTTAAGGTCGGTATCCTGGTATATAGGATGATGCTATGCTAGTGACCGGTTAGGTCGGTATCCTGTTTAGAGTCTGTTATGTGATCTGCTAGATCGGTTTGATTGGATGTGAATTGTTATATGATTGTATGTTTATGTGCACATGGTTGTTTGACTGGGGTTGGGTTGAGGCGGGTTTTACTTTTTGCTGTAGGCCAACATACCCAGGGTGGACCGGTTATTCTGAAGGCCCAGCGAGCGATCCGGATAGGTTGTAGGCCTCACGAGGGCGGACCAGACGTGCCGAGGCTTGCAGAGTGGACCAGGCCAACTGAAGGCCCGATGCGAGCAGACCAGTCATATTGTAGACTCAGAGAGTGGACTAGTTAGGTTGAAGGCCAGTTATGGGCGGACCAACCACACTGCATACTCGAGGGATATGGCTAGACTCGGAGGGTGGACCAGGTGGACTGAACGCCCGGTGCGGCGGACCAGTCACACAGTAGACCCGAAGTGCTTGGCTGTTCTGTTTGGTTATGATATGTTATGCGTAGTATACGTGGTTGGTATTTTGGGGGTATCTCACTAAGCTTTCAGGCTTACAGTTGTGATTTAATGTTTTTCAGGTACTTCAGGAGACCGTGTCAAGGCGAAGGCGTGATCGTACCGCTTCTCATGTTATTTTCTACAATATGGTTCTGGGAAGACTCTGATAACAATTTTATTGAAAACCTTTTTGTAATAATTTAACGAAACTAGGTTGTTTTTGAAAAGTTTAAATTGGCTTGAATTTTTAGAGTGTTACAAGTTGGTATCAGATCCTTGGTTTGAGTGAATTGGAGGAACATTCGTGTGAATCTAGTCTCAAATCAAGGAGAGTTTTCAAAAGAGAATTTAAAATGGTTTTCAAAATGAGTAAAAGAGGACGCGGAGGTACGATCAGCCAGAGCTAGTAAGTAGCCCCAAAATACCATGCAAGTTATATGTTTATGTGTTATGATAGAACAGCATGCTGGTACTAGGTTAGGGATCTCCAGGAATTGCATGATAGTATGGCCTGATTTGTGATGGCTGCTAGCCTAGGGTTTTTTTCTGTATGGGATTTCCTCTAGGAGTGAGGGTTGAGTGCTTGGCATGCCTGTTCTTCTCTTTGGTGTTGTGGTGATACTGGGTATAAATATGGGTAGGTGTGGAAGGTAGTATAGGATCGTACTACTGAAAGCACAGGACCCATACGCGTACCAAGGAAGTCACAACCCCTAGGGCGGTGTTTATAGTCAGTTCCCGGGTTAGTAGGAGGTATCTGATGTCTGCGGTGTTTTTCAGTATAGTAGTTAAGAGGCATGTTGGGAGCGGATCCGGATCAGGATCGAGAGCAGGAGAGGGCAGTCAGGGTGGGTTAGCACCACCCGAAGTTATCGGTCAGATGAGCATAGATGAGTTGGATGCTAGGATTCGCGAGATCCTGCATGATGAGGTTGCTGCAATGTTCCGGGCCGAGTTGCCGTAACTGTTTTGGTCGATCAAGATCGCTATGGTTGAGTATTTTGATGAGCGTTATGCAGCTCTTGTAGAGATGGCTGCCGCAGCAGCTACAGCAGCAGAGGGAGGAGCTGGTAGAGTTTTCAGTATCGGGACTTCGATAATATGAAGCCCCCTACCTTCGATGGAGTTCAGGACCCGATATTTGCTATGATATGGTTGTCAGACATGGAGGGGTGTTTCTTTACGTGTTCATGCCCTGCTGATCAGAGGGTGAGGTGTGCTCAGAACCTTTTGAGGCTCGGGGCAAAGGATTGGTGGAGGTTGACCATGAGATCGTATTCTGATACGCAGCGAGCTGCGGTTTCTTGGGATCAGTTCAGGGAGATGTTTAGTACTCGTAATGTTCCGCGAGTGGAAAGGGAGAGATTAGCCCAGGAGTTCCTGGAGCTAAAGCAGGATTCCGAGTCGGTGACGGATCTCACCAGGACGTTCACTGAGAGGGCGATGTTTTGCCCTGAGTTTGCTTCTGAGCAGGCCCAGATGTCCCGATATCTGAGTATGCTAAAGAGGGATATCAGACAGTTTGTGTCTACGCAGAGGTGCGAGACGTTGTTGGAATTGCAGGAAGCCGCTAGGCTGCGGGAGTTGGAGATCGAGTTGTAGTTGAGAGAATAGAGGTAGGCTCCGGTACAGTCACAGCCGGCGTCGAAACGGTCTAAGACCGTTAATCTCAGTTTGAGTAGTCAGGGCTGATGGGTTTTGGTCATAAGACATCCTATGTGCTCATACAAACCCTAATGCTTGGATCTAGGTTTCTCTATTGTACATGCAAGTTATCCAAGGCTATAAACCCTAATTCTAGCATGCAAGTAATCATATTAACATGTAATTAGGTTTAAGATCATACCTTGATTGTTATGTAGCAATAACAATCCCAATTCCTCCTTGTATTGACTTTGGAAGGCTTAGAGTCACAAGTGTCACTCCTCTAATTGTTCACAAACACCATAAGCAAGAGGATGAAGAGGAGAGAGGTTGGAGGCTGCCAAAAACGTGTGTAAACCCTTACAAGAACATTAGCCACGTTTTTGAGCCTTAAGGGGTCTTTATATAGTTGGGCTATTAGGGTTATCTAACAAGGAAACCCTAATTTGGATGCTTAAGCCCTAAGCAACCCATAGACTCCTTTAATTAAGCCCATGGACGATTTCCTTATGGGTTTCCCATTAGAATTCGTCCATCCCTTAATATAAGGCAATCCATGGCCCAAATTGCAATTATCCTATAATTACAATTCCAGTCCCTTAAGTTTAATTAATCTCTTTTAGTCACAAAACTAATTACCAATTAATTATTGACTAATATTAATTAAACAATATGATTTCTCCTTTAATATATTATTCTCATAATACATTAATAAATCATATTTAATCCTTACTCTCCATAAATCATCCTATCAAGTTGCTTTGGTGAAGGCAACCCAAAAGGACCATGCACCATCGGGTCAAGTACATACCAAAATAGTTATGGACTTAGACACTAATCCAACAGTCTCCCACTTGGATAAGTCTAACAACTATTATGCGTATGACTTCAGATCCTGATCTGCAATCGTAGCTTTCCAAAGCCGCTGTCAACTCTGATCATATCAGATACGCGTGTCCTTAGATAAGGGATCATATATTCCTCCATTCTAGATATCGTCTGAGATATGATTTCAAATCATTCTCTTTGTACTATATCTCGATTTCCGATTTATGACGACAGACTAATTGAACAAATCAAATTAGCCCTAGCCCGGCCGAGCATTTACATATGTCATCACTAAACCATCGAGGGGCCCAAAGATATCGCTTTTATCCTACTTTGGATAAAAGGAACGGACAAACTTTGATACAATGGTCGCTTGCACTCACTCAGCAAATTACACACAACAATATGTTTTATAACACCAAGTTACTGGTGCGTTTACATATTATCAATGTGCAACCGATTCGCAAGATACAACTCACACATCTCGGTTTCAAGAATATAAGATGTTATCGTCTCACTAATCACTCGTAATACAATTCATGGAGTGATCCAAGTGAGCGTGGGTTTAATCCAATGCTCAAATCATATTCATAAGCACTCATGAACGTTGCAGCAAACATTTGCTTATCTCTAATACTCTTCTAGACAATCCACACACCAATTCACGACAATCTTCATTCATATCTACTTCCAACATATGAACGACTGTGGCCCGTTTGAATAATTCGATTATTCTTAATAAACTCAATTATTCTGGAAGTCAAAACATGCAAGGTGAAACACAAGAATAATACTAATCCCATATGGCCTCAAACCTTTGAGTATAAACAAAACACGTTTTATTTATCACCATATCGATTACTCATTATTTGTCGTTTCGGGTAATCAACTTTTTACTTGAATCATTACACTTGTCCCATGCTCCTAGCATGCACACAATGTTTACCTATGGTTCTTACTTTTTTGAAATAGACAAATTGAACACATTTCCAATCATTCTCATTTCACAACTCCAAATCCATTTTCTTAAGTGTAAGAATATCAAATTCTTGTTACTTATAGAATATACTAGATTCTAACACTTTATGCAACGATCCTTTTGTAATGTCACTGCACCAAAGTCTCAAAGACTATTGCCAATGATATTACTAATTCCTCTATCGGAGATTGTTACAAGACAATTCCTTAGATATGATGTCTCTCACTCAAAGTACATTCCTTTGAACATCCTTTTGCATAAAAGTTTCTAATCTAGACATAGATTTTCAATATTTACTTCCCAATATGGACACGCTTCCATATTTTCCATATGACAACTCATTCTTAATAGAATCTTATCTATTCGTAATTATGTCGATATTGTCCATGGAAACATTTCCATAATTTCCAATACTATACTTCCAACTACTTCACAAGCAACCAATCCTCGGCGAACTTTGGATTGTCCTTTGATAGTTGTTTAATTATTTTAGTCAAAACCAATTCTAGTCCCTTTTCCCTCTAAATGCACTAGACATTTGGAAAATTTTAGAATGGTCAAACATTAAATCATTTGCAATCGATCCTATACTCGAAGCGTATGGGACACGACGCAAAATGTTTTATTTGCTATGTTCTCAAAATTCGAATTGTGAAGAGGAATGCCGTAATCATAATCGAAACTTTAAGAACACACTATGTACCCTTGACTAAATTTATTAACATTCCACAACCTAATCCTTTAGATTTGAAATGAAGCATAATATTCTCTCCCTTAATTATAGCAAAACAACCTTTCAACTCTTACAACTTTGCAAAGTATGACTCTTGTTTTCTATAATTAATATTGCCAACTATGCAATACGTGCCTTAATAATCATACAATCATAACATTTATGCTCCCACTATCATGATGATTATTATAAAACATAACACTTATGCTCCCACTAGCTTTGAGATGTATTCATAAACATCTTAACTTCCAGAAAGACAATACCTATTGAATTTCTTAAGTCCATGTTTTTAATACTTAGTGCTTTGATAATCTTTTATCAAGACTTCTTGAACTTATACACTTTTGCCTTAGATAGTTCATATGTGTGTCTTAACAATTAATACTAATTGCCAAACCTCACAATTCAAATTATGGAAAGGGATGCCGTAACCATGATCGAATTCGAGAATGCAATTTTACAATCACTATCTTTTAAAATCTTTCTTAGTGAAAGCATTTTCTCACAATCATTTTCATGAAGGAGGAAATCTTATGACACTTAGATTTAAACGGTGTATGTGTTCCTATCCATGTGAATTTGTTAAAACCAAAGTTTACGACAAATTCAAACTCATATGGATCGAACTTCCTTTAATCTTGATTTCTTGCCTTATGGTAGCACAGCTGCCCACCACGTCTTCCAAGTAGTTAAGCATCTTACCTTTTTCCTATCAATGCACCTTTCATTGATCAAGGTCCTTGCCTTTTACGCATTCAAATGAGAACTCATAGGACTCACATGCATAATTAACTCGATTGGATTGGAACAGAAACAAAATAATGTCTTCACGATAGGTTGTAAACCTCAACTCGTGTGCTAGTGATGATCGATAAGGTTTATTTGATTTGTTCTTGAAACTTTTCGAGACCATTAAGACTCCCACTGACTCCTTGACATATAAGATTCTTTTGTCAATAAACATTTCTTAACAAACAAATTTTCAAGAGTTAATGTAGCTTGTATCAAAACACTTCATAAATTGGTCATAGTTGGTCTTTGTCTTATCCAAGACATCACAACTTTCCACATTTGATGAATGTTATAAACCTTTGATACTTTTCACTCATTGTCACAATCTTAACTTTAAGACTTGTTATTGGAACGAAGTATGATTGACTTCTTGATTTGACCATTTCTTCAATCTTTGATTCCTCTTCTTAGACATATAATTGTACTAAGATTCACTTAGAGGATCAATGGAGATATGGTTCTTAATCATTAAGATATATTATAAAGCACAAAAGCTACTCTCCCTTCTTCTTAGAATGGAGAAACTTTTATCTTTCTGCCTACATGATTCTTCTTATTCGTTCTACTATTGATCTAAACTCTTTAATCAATTCAGAATTACACTTAATCTTGTAAGTGTAATCATATTTACTAAGCCTTTAGTAAATCATGACGAATATATTTGTTACTCTTATGGTGAACTTGATCAACACACAACTTTGTGTACTCGATCTCCTAGTCCTTCACTTGACACTTTGTCAATGAATTAGTCCAATTTCCAAATACGAAATTTCTCATTCATCGTGCATCCACGTTGCATGATTCCAAGTTTCTATCCAATTGAAACTTGGGCGATGAGAAACTCTCCCTATTTGGTAAATTCTTGACATTTCCATAAATAACATAACTAAGAATCATATCCATTCGTTGTAGAAATATTCAAACATCAATTTTAACATAATGATTTCATTGCAAGGAAGTAAACAAAATAAATAAGTCAAACAAAATTTATTTTATTTATAAAAGCAGTGGAAAAACATTTGTCCTTACAATGCAAAATCTATTGAAAACTATGTAAAAAGAAAATTTCTAACAACTCTATCATGACTATCCAAGCTCAAAATCTAATCTTCAAGTCCATGCGATCAAGATCCATCTCTTGTGATTAGATTCATCTTGCTCTCTTATCAAGCTTCCTTTCTTTTCACCGATCCTTCAAAACATTCAAATGCAATCTTATCACATCATGTATTAAGAATCAATGAATAGGAACTTAATGGAGTTAGATAGTGGATTCTTACCTAAAGCGTAGTCATACTTTTGACTCTCCCATCTCTTAGATCTCTTAGGTAAATAGGGCAACTTCGTCTCCAATGCCCCTTCTTTTGGCAATAAAAGCAAATTGACTCTTTTGGAACAACACATGGAACTACTTTAGACATCGCCTTTCTCTTATGATCAAACTTTTTGATCATTGCATGTCTTCATTTCCATTGTCTATATCCATAGAGGTCATGAAGGCAGATTCACCAATCAACTTTGCTTTTCTATTGTGCCAAACCATTGCTGATTCAGCAGCAACAAGCATATAGGTGAAAACTATAAGGGTCACGTCGTAGCTCATCATATAGTACTCTCTTACGAACTTACTATATGAGTTGGGAAGTGACTGAAGGACCCAATCAACAGCCATTTCCTCACAGACAACGGATCCCAACATTCTTAACCTATCAATGTGTGACATCATCCCTAAGACGTGTGCACACACCGACTTGCCCTCTTTATGTTTACTTGCCAAAAGGGCTTGAGTGATATTGAACCTTTCAATTTTACAATCTTGTGGGTTAGGGAGAATAATTGGAGGAGGAGGAGGAAGTGAAGCATGATGTCTTGTTCCTCGATCGAATCGTGGAATATCATCTTCACGTGGAATGCTTGTTCCACGGGATTTGAGAAGACCATAGTTGTCGAACTTTGACATCGGGAGAAAAACGAATTCAAGTTAGTTGATTGATTGAGTCCTTGGTAAATCACCCAAATGAAATTCCAAGTGTGACGATTCACTAATTTCCACCATGAAAAACGAAAAAGAAATTTAAGTTTTAAATCTATGAAAACTCCTAGATCCTTTGAGATTCATTGAACATTTCAATGGCATGTTTAAATCTCGATATGCCCCTCTAGTTTGCGACTGGGATGCCGAGGATCACAAAGCGGGTGTGAATAACCATGCAAACTACATGGTGCCCTCACATGTTACAATCACCTATTCGATGTGCCGGTAAACCACACACGCTCCACCGAACTATGACAAACATTGAGTCACCCTTTGCTACCTTTGCTTAGAACCATTTAGTGTGCCGGTAAACCACACACGCTCCACTAACGTCTTCGCAAGGGCACAAAGTGTAATTTCATGGAATTGCATCAATTCACTTTTGCCTAAGTAACTAAGATTGGGAATTTGAAAAACATTTAGTTACTTTGTATTTCATTATACTTATAATGGAAGGTTTCGTCCTATCCTACCCGTTCGGCTAACGACCCTCCACTAGTCAAGAGTGCGGTGGGTAAGAATGGATACCCATTCAATCGCTATTTTATAGGCAATTTCCTTAAACACCCCTTATAGACCAGCTTCGTGAATGAAGCCTACTAACGGTAAGACTGACTTTTAGTTATACATATATATATATAATGTTAGACTTTTAATGTTATATATAGTATAGGGTGTATTTTATAACTTTTAAAATACTGTGTGGTTAAATTTAACAATTACACCTTTAATTCTATTAAATAGTTAACCTAAACTTTTATGAATTTATTAAACCTCTTTTAATTATACTCCTTAATTAATTAATAAAACCATAAGGGTGTGATTTGAACTTTTCAAAACATTACTAGAGTTTTAGAATTTAACATTTCTAATTAAACCTTTTAATCAACTTTTAAATTCCAAAACTTGAGGGCAAGTTTTGAAACCTTTTTCAAAACATTAGGGTTTTAACTATTTAAATTTCAAAACAACAAAACTTTTGGGGTTTAAATTTAAACTATAAAACCTAAAAGGATTAATTTGAAACTATTCCAAACTTTGTCAAGAATATTCTAGATCACATAATTCAAATAAGGCAATTAACTATAATTGGTGGTTATCTAATTAGATCTAGTTCAAATTCTTGCAAGATAATGATCAAATAATTTCCATAACTTCACATATATCAAATAAGGTAACAATTATCTAATTAGATGACCAAAATCTTTTATTTTGACAAGGATAATCATGAGGGATTAATAAAATTCGAATTTTATTAAGTTTAAACAATTATGGTAATTACCCTAAGTCATAATAGGTAAAAATCCCGAAAATCCGCCTGTCTGACGAGTTGACTCGTCGAGTCAGCCTTGGACTCGTCGAGTCTGCATGGACTCGGCGAGTTCAGCCATGGACTCGGCGAGTCCAGCCTCCAGAATCCAAAAATTCGAATTTTCTAGTTATATCAAGCATCAATACAATAGAAACCAATCTAGGCTCTGATACCACTGATGGGTTTTGGTCATAAGACATCCTATGTGCTCATACAAACCCTAATGCTTGGATCTAGGTTTCTCTATTGTACATGCAAGTTATCCAAGGCTATAAACCCTAATTCTAGCATGCAAGTAATCATATTAACATGTAATTAGGTTTAAGATCATACCTTGATTGTTATGTAGCAATAACAATCCCAATTCCTCCTTGTATTGACTTTGGAAGGCTTAGAGTCACAAGTGTCACTCCTCTAATGGTTCACAAACACCATAAGCAAGAGGATGAAGAGGAGAGAGGTTGGAGGCTGCCAAAAACATGTGTAAACCCTTACAAGAACATTAGCCACCTTTTTGAGCCTTAAGGAGTCTTTATATAGTTGGGCTATTAGGGTTATCTAACAAGGAAACCCTAATTTGGATGCTTAAGCCCTAAGCAACCCATAGACTCCTTTAATTAAGCCCATGGACGATTTCTTTATGGGTTTCCCATTAGAATTCGTCCATCCCTTAATATAAGGCAATCCATGGCCCAAATTGCAATTATCCTATAATTACAATTCCAGTCCCTTAAGTTTAATTAATCTCTTTTAGTCACAAAACTAATTACCAATTAATTATTGACTAATATTAATTAAACAATATGATTTCTCCTTTAATATATTATTCTCATAATACATTAATAAATCATATTTAATCCTTACTCTCCATAAATCATCCTATCAAGTTGCTTTGGCGAAGGCAACCCAAAAGGACCATGCACCATCGGGTCAAGTACATACCAAAATAGTTATGGACTTAGACACTAATCCAACAAGGGCAACCACACTTGTGGGAAGTGCGAGAAGGGTCACATCGGAGTTTATAGGACTGGAGGTACGTGCCGCAAGTGCAGGAGAGAGGGGCATTATGCGAGGGATTGTCGTCAGTCAGCCCCGGTTCAGGATATGAGGATTTGTTACCAGTGCCATCAGGTTGGTCACTTAAGGGCCAACTATCCACAGCTTACTGCAAGACCGGTGCAGGCTCCAGCACCGGCCACGTTGAGGATTACGGGTGGAGGTCAGGGTGGAGCAGAGCCCCCGAGGACTCAGGGTCGTGCTTTTCAGCTTACAGTAGGGGAGGTCAGGGAAGTGCCGGATGCAGCTGCGGGTATGTTTTCTTCTTGATATTTGTTTATCTGGTAATTATTATGGGTATTGTATATCTTCTAGTCTCGTGGTGTGATTGTTGGTATTGTAATTATTGTTCCTCGAGGGTTATGGTATGGTTTAGGGTTTTGGTATTGGGAGTTTCATTGGTTATCATCCATGGGGATTGTCAGTGGGGAATTAGGTTCATGGTATGAATGTCGGGTAGCATATGCGGTCTGAGGAATGATTAGCTAAAGGTCAGACTTCTTTCAAGTTCGAGATGATCGGTATTGATATGGGATTTTGTGAAGGATGTTAGTGCTAGTGGGGATCGGTTCGCGTGTAAAGGAATATGTTGTGTAGGGATGCTAAGGGAGGTCGGTTATGGCGAATGGTGGTTCATAGTTAGAGCTCTAAGTGGGGAGAATTGGAAAATTCTCCAGAAGGTCGGCAAGCATGAGAGGTTGATTAGCTACCTGGGATTCAACAATGGTTCTGTCAGCCTAGTGTAGGCTGGTTTGAGCAAGTGTCGGACAGATGGGGCGGGATGCAGACCAAGGGTGATTGATTGTGGAAGCCCTGGGATCGGGCTGGGATTGAGTATGTAGGATGGATATAGAGTTCGGAACCCCTGGAGGGCTAGAACAGTATGCATGGGAGGGTTTTCCTGGAGGGATAACGCAGGATGATGAATGCTAGTTGAGCGGTCCAGATAGATTGAAGGCCGGTGGGCATACCAGTCAGGCCGAAGGCTCGGAGAAAGGTCCAATCAGGATGAAGGCCCTGGAGGGTGGTCCAGACCTACTGAAGGTTCTGAGAGTGGTCCAGATGGGCTGAAGGCCTGGTAAGGCGGTCCAGTCATGCTGAAGACTCTGCATGGGTTGATAAATCAGTATGGGGGAATGAAATGAGTATGTCGCGATGTGATAGTATCAAAAGGTCTGGCCCCGGGTATTAATCATGATTAGTAAAAGATATTGCATGGACTCGAGAGCCCTTGCGAGCAGATTCAAAGCATGCGGGGTGCAAGGGATAGCGGTTGTGCTATAAGGGAATGGTGTAGCGTTGGGCGACCACCGTGGCACTTGTCCTATCAGCATGGAGTGGATAAAGTTGGACTCAGATCGGGATTCCGGTGGTTCAGGGTTATTTCTAGCTCGTATGAGCCAAGTGATTGTTGTGATTTGGAGCGAGTGAAGTATCATGGAGCGGTACTCGGTTGATAAGTGTGGTTATCGGAGGATGAAGCCAGTGGTCGGCTTGAAGCGGTGGTTAGGATGCCGCAAGAAGGAAAGTTGGGTTTTGGGTTTCGATGGTTGCGTTTGAGAAACCTGGTCTAGTTAATGCTTGGAGGTGCATTGTGAGAGTAGTTCTGGAATTGTGTTGCCGTAGGCTTTGAGGACGAATCCTAATTTAAGTGGGGGAAAATTGTAACATGCCGAGTTCAGGAGTGCAAGTTCAGGGTTCAAAGTGTAAATGTGGAAGAGCAACTCAGCGAGTCCATGGTTAGACTCGGCGAGTTGAGTCGCATTCAGGTCGAGTGATAAGTGGCCAACTTGGCGAGTCTCATGGGTGGACTCAACGAGTTGGTGTTGTATGGAGAAAACCATAATCCCGGGGTTTGAGCCCTATATAATGAACATAATACCCTATCCCTAGCCTCTTTACCCTCTCTTGAAGTCCAGAAAACCCTAATGCATGTTTGTGAGTAATTTGAGAGCATTTGAACCTTGGAGAAGAGATTTTGGAAGAAATCTTGGAGAGTTAGGAGGCTTGGAGCAAGGGGCTTTGCTAGGATTCGAATTTCTCTTTTGTTGGAGCTTCCTTTTGAGGTATTATTTCGTTGCTTGGGCTGTTATTCATCTAGATTCATCATTTTGGAGTATTTGGAAAGAATAGCTTGTGATATTTTGAGTTTGGAGGTTAGATCTGGGGTTGCTACCTCAGATCTGGAATGGAGAAGGTCTAGAGTGCAATAAAGTCCCTGTTCTTGAGTGATTGGTGAAGCCATCTTGTCCCAAACCCTAACCCTAGAGTGTTATATGCTTAGATCTCTTTGGATTCACGTAAAGTTTGCCACTTTACGTGATGGATGGTTTATATAAGGGTAAATCTATGTTTTGGATCATCTACATGGCCTAGAAAGCTTCTGTATGGATTAAGATCTAGGGGTACTCGGCGAGTCACAAGGGTGTACTCGACGAGTTGCATGAAGGTGGGCAAGAACTCGACAAGCTGGAAGAACAACTCCGCGAGTTGGTTGAAGATAGCCTTGGACTCGACAAGTTTGGTCTTGAGGTCCTAGCCTGTCACACGCCCAAACCAAGCATGGCGGAGATGTCCGGGGGTGGAGGACTTCATGTATAGTATCATAACCACAATTGCAATAGTAATTTAAGCAAACGCAACCAACATATATATAATTGAAACAGTTACATCAATGTATCAGTTACATGTTTCCAAATCAATTACAATATGTTAACAAAACATGATATGTTGATGCCTTGACGTCCCATCCTCAAAATGCACTTTGGTACCTGTTTAGTGATTTCCTGAGAATACAAGTTGTTTGAAAAAGTTTCAACACAAAGGTTGGTGAGTTCGTAAGTTTTTGTTTCTGAACTTGATAAAAGTCTTTCTCTTGTAGATGTCACGTTTGTTTCAAAAAAATCCGATATTTTCCTTAAAATCTGTGTAATGTAGTCTTATAACCGAAGACCAAAATGTATAAGTAACCTCTCTTACTAATAGAAAATGATATGTGTTTAAATCGACATAAACGCGTTTGAATTAAATGAAATTCCCTTAAATTCTTATGTTTGTTAATACTTTCTGTGAGTTTATTATAACCATACTATGACCTAGTTGGCTTGAAACGACGTTCTTCAGGCGTCAGAACTGTTAATGGCATTTGTCACCCCAGACCTGCCGGTCTAATTATTGCATGTAGTTAAGGTGTGGGTTTGTCAAACCCAATATAGCTCTATACACAACTATCACATTCTCCCTACAGGAGACTCTGGTTACAATACAAGACTTAATGGTAAGTGTGAAGCGAATGTCTCACAAAGTCCTTAACGAATTTACATGAACGTAATGAAAATCCCTTATTGTATGAATGTACAATCTTTTTATGAGTGTGTTATGTAGTGTATCATAGACCGTACCTATTATAGTTTATCAAAACAAGGGTAGTAATGGTAACGTACGTAATCGTAGTTCGTTCAATTGTTTGAATAAAATGGATGTACTTTGATTATAACAATCGTGCTATCCTTTATATTTCATATGTATATCTATATCAAAATCCGTTTATTAACTGATGCATGCTCATATACCAAGATAAAATATCATTCGTTTGTAATAACAGACATTCAAATAAGGATATACACCTTGCTTAACATGATACAAGGTGATAATAATATGTTAGCATTTTTCTGTTTGTAACAGCTTTGATCACTGTTATTATAAAATTTATGAAAACTTAATAAAAGATCCAAATCAGAATCCGTAAATTCTTGGAGTTTGGTTAATGAGTCTATTTTGTTCATAATTTTCTCCATGATTTTTAGTGACCTCCAACTTAAGTGAAAACATCCATAAACACAGTCTGGTCCAGTTTGGTTCTTAAAATGATAGGCAGTTTTGCAAAAATCACCATAAATTGTAGAAAACTCGTATGGAGATGTGCAAGTAGTCATTTTAAAGCTAAGAACTTGAACTACTTGAAACTTGTACTGTTTTGAAAACAAAAATGTTTTAGTTTACCAAAACAGTCCGTGAATGGAGTCCAACTTTTCTGATGTAAGCTGTTAGAAATATTTAGTTGTGTTCTAGATGATTTGACTTGTATTCTCCCCCTTAAAACATAACAAAATATGAAAATGTAGGGGTATGAACTCATCTTATGTGATTTCAGTAGATGATTGTTGAAAAAAATGGAAGTCATTAATTCAAGAATACTTGAAGATGCCTTGAAGATTTTCGAGAATCTAACATCGAAGTGATGGAGTTTGTGTAAGCAATCAATGATTGAGTAGAATGAAGTGAAAATATCAAAAGGAGGATGAATTATAATTACCAAGAGGGGGATAAAGCTTAAAGATCAGCCTTGGAGTCTTGAAATAGAAAGAAAAAGTTTGAGAGAAAAGTTGTGTTGTATCTTTGGTGAAATGAGAGAAAATGAGGGAAGTGAGGAGAGAGGATGGGTTGTTCCAGATCTAAGAATGTGGGGAAGGCTGATAATTGAGTGGAAAGGACATTGAAGTGACCTAGGTAAGGTGGGGAGGTGTGGCTGGTCATAGAGTGGGTATGGGGGTGGTTGCTTGTGTCATAAGGTAAAGTAAAGTCAACACTCAACCTTTGTACTTCACCCACTCATTTATTGGATAAGATTTGCACCAAAAACGTGGAAATTAATGACTTTTGGGGATTTAATTGATAAAATAAAGTTTTGGGTGAAAATTCCGCGTTAAAATGCTGAAAAACGAAGCTAAAATGAAGTCGTAGTCGAAAACCGGAAAGAATTGGTCTTCCAGCGAGACCTCTCAGTCCTGGCCGGAGGTTCGGTCCTCCTGAGGCTGGGCGAGAGGCGAAACGAAGCGAAACGGTAAGAAGCGAAATGGAAAGAAGCAAAGCAGCCAGAAGCGAAGGTAGGCTCGGTCCAAAAGCATCCGAAGCGAAGTGGGCCGAGAGAGCGAAATGAACCGAAATGAACAGTAACTTCATGTTCGGGCGTGTGCGAGGTTCGGGCATGAGAGCATCCTTCGGGTTCGGTCCTGCTAGTTTCGGTTTAGCAGCCTTCATGTCTGACTAGGAGGGTTCGGTTCTTGCTGCTTTTGGTCCAAGGAGTCCGGCCCTAAGAGGCTTCGGCCCTATAAAGGGTTTTCGGTTCTTTTAGGGTATTTTACTCGTTCTAACCCCGTTTTAAGCGGTTTTCGACCTAGTTCAAAGGTCGGTATGACCCGAATGACTTCAAAAAGTTACGAGAACCACTGAGAGAGATTTGGGAGAGATTTCAAATAGAAAGAGATAGAGTGAAAACGATTGAGAGAGGTTTCGTTTGTGCCCTTTTTGAGTGTCCGGCTTCGCAATGCAAGGTCCGTAAACCTCATTAAGCCATGTTTTAATGTCTTACACACTCCCGATGAGTGTGCATTTGTGTTTTATCGCTTTGGTTCATTATTTACCGCATTTAAGGCTTAGGAAGAATTCAATCACATGGATTTTTCAAATGATGCTTTCTCATTAAAATAGCGGATTGTTTAGTAAATACACCACGTAAACCCTAATACGCAAGAGCTAATTGAGTTGTCCTATTTAACTTATTGACTTTGTTTGACTTTGACTTGACCCGAATTTGACTATTGTCACATCATCCCCCCGTTAGAGGGAATTTGATCCCGAAATTTACATTTTGACTGGGACTTCAAGAGTTAGGAAAAAGATTCGGGTATTTTGTTTCATTTGATCTTCACGTTCCCAGGTCAACTCAGGCCCCCGTTTAGCGTTCCGGTGGACCCTTACAATGGGAATACGTCTCTATTTTGTTCGCTTGATCTCTCGAGCCATAACTTCGACTGGTTCTTCCACGAAGTGGGGATTTTCGTTAACTTCGATTTCGTCGAGAGGTATTACAAGTGTCTCATCCAATAGGCACTTTTTCAAGTTTGATACGTGGAAGGTACGGTGTACGTTACTAAGTTCTTGTGGTAATCGGAGTTTGTATGCCACAGGACCAATCCTGGCAAGGATTTCAAATGGCCCAATGTACCTCGGGTTTAGTTTCCCACGCTTACCGAAGTGTATCATTCCTTTCCAAGGGGACACTTTTATTAGTACCCGATCTCCGACTTGGAATTCTAAGGGTTTGCGTCCCTTGTCTGCGTAACTCTTTTGTCGATCACGAGACGCCTTCAGTCTTTCCCAAATTTGAACAATCTTTTATGTGGTCTCCCTTATGATTTCAGGTCCGGTAAGGGTGCTATCAGGGACTTGCCCCCTACCTAGCTGAGTATCCCCCACTTCGGCCCAACACAGAGGTGATCTACACTTGCGACCGTAGAGAGCTTCGAATAGAGAGACTCCAATGCTAGTGTGATAGCTGTTATTATAGGAAAATTCGATAAGCAGTAAATGAGTATCCCACGCCATACCAAAGTCTATCACACAGGCTCTCAACATGTCTTCTAACGTCTGTATGGTGCGCTCACTCTGCCCATCAGTTTGAGGATGATAGGCCGTACTCATATCTAGCCTAGTTCCCAGAGATTTCTGTAAGGACTGCCAAAATCGCGAGGTGAATCTACTATCTCGGTCAGAGATAATGGATATTGGTACACCATGCAGTTGCACAATCTCCTTGATGTATATCCTGGTTAACTTTTCCATCTTGTCGGTTTCCTTTATTAGTAGGAAGTGCGCATACTTGGTCAATCTGTCTACAATTACCCATATGGTGTCAAGCCTAGCCGTTGTCTTAGGTACCTTGTTTATGAAATCCATGGTTATCCGCTCCCACTTCCACTCGGGTATACCCGACTATTGGAGTAGTCCTGATGGCTTCTGGTATTCTACCTTGACCTTGGCGCAAGTCAAACACTTGCCCACATAGGTAGCAATCTCAGCTTTCATGTTCGGCCACCAGTACCACTTCTTGAGGTCTAGATACATCTTATCCAAACCTGGATGGATGGAATATCGTGTCTTGTGTGCTTCGTTCATGACAACGTCTCAGAACCCACCAAACTTCGGTGTCCAGATCTGGTTCATGAGGTAGCGAGCTCCGTCCTCCTTGACTTCTTGGTTTTAATCCATCCCTCTCAATGCCTCACCTGTCACGTTTTAGGGTTTCAAGGCTTCACGTTGAGCTTCCTTGATCTGTGTGAACAGGTGCGAACGGATTGTCATCGTTAGTGACTTCACCCGGAGACCCGAGTATTCTTTTCTGCTTAGGGCATCGGCTACAACATTAGCCTTGCCCGGATGATAACGCGTTTCACACTCATAATCGTTTAGTAGCTCTACCCATCTTCTCTGTCGCATGTTGAGCTCTTTTTGATTGAGGATATGCTGAAGACTTTTGTGATCGGTGAAGATGGTGCACTTTGTGCCGTAGAGGTAGTGGCTCCAGATCTTCAGGGCGAACACTACCGCTCCCAATTTGAGGTCGTGGGTGGTATAGTTAACTTCGTTGGTCTTAAGTTGCCTTGATGCATAAGCGATAACCTTCCCCCTTTGCATGAGCACACAACCGAGACCTTGATTCGAAGCATCACAATACACCACAAAATCATCAGTTCCTTCTGGAAGTGACAAGATTGGTGCACTGCATAGGGATTGCTTTAGTGTCTGGAAGGCGGCTTCTTGTTTATCTTCCCATTTGAACACCACACCTTTCTAAGTCAGGGTGGTGAGGGGCTTAGAAATCTTGGAGAAGTTCTATATGAATCTTCGGTAGTAGCCTGCGAGTCCCAACAATTGTCGGATTTGTGTTGGCATTGTAGGTGCTGACCAATTTTCAATCGCCTTGATCTTTGAGGGATCCACATGTATTCCTTCCTTGCTTACCACGTGGCCAAGGAATCCCACTTCTCGGAGCCAAAATTCGCACTTTGAAAACTTAGCGTAAAGCTTCTCAACTCTTAGAGTCTCCAGAACTAGTCGTAGGTGTTGCCTGTGCTCTTCTTCACTTCTCGAGTAGACCAAGATATCGTCGATGAACACGATCACGAATTTATCTAGGAAGGGTCGGCACACTCGGTTCATCAAATCCATGAACACCGCAGGCACGTTGGTTAATCCGAATGGCATCACTACAAACTCGTAGTGCCCATAGCGAGTTCTGAATGCTGCCTTGGGGACATCTTCTTCTTGAACTCGCAGCTGATGATAGCCCGACCTCAAGTCGATTTTTGAAAAATAACTTGCTCCTTGAAGTTGATCGAAAAGGTCGTCGATTCGGGGCAGAGGATATCGGTTCTTGATGGTAAGTTTGTTTAATTCCCAGTAGTCGATGCACATGCGAAATGATCCATCCTTCTTTTTCACAAAAAGGACTGGTGCACCCCAGGGTGAAAAGCTCGGTCTAATGAACCCTTTGCTCAACAGTTCATTCAACTGGCTGGACAGTTCTTGCATCTCTGCCGGTGCTAGGCGGTATGGAGCTTTGGCAACGGGGGTAGCTCCAGGAATTAAGTCGATTCTGAATTCGACTTGTCGTGCGAGTGGTACACTTGGCAGGTCGTCGAGGAATACGTCAGGGAAGTTGCATACTTCTAGAATTTCTTTGATGTCCTTCACCTCTTATTTCTTGTCTACGACATGGGCTAAGAATGCGTGGTATTCCTTTTGGAGGTACTGTTGGTCTTTGACGCACGAGATGATTTGCAAATTTGCACTAGGTTTATCTCCATAGATGAGAAGGGTTTCGGCGTTTGGCAGATTAAGGCGAATGGCCCTTTCGTAACATCGGATGTCGGCACGATGAGAGCTTAACCAATCCATACCAATGATTATGTTGAAACTTTTTATGGTGACTGGCATTAGATCAATTTTGAACGAATGGTTGTCTAGAGTGAGAGTACACCCTATGTAAATATCGTTAGCGCGCTCAGCCTTTCCATTTGCCATTTCCACGATGTAAGAATCTTTTAATGACTGAGAATTTTGCTTAAGTATATGTTTGAACTGGTGACTTACGAAACTTCTTTCTGCCCCACTATCTAAAAGTATGCATGCATAAGAGTTATTGACGAGGAACGTACCAGTAACCACCGAGGGGTCCTTGACTGCTTCTCCATGCCCTAAAGTTAGGACTCTTCCTATACCCCCAGCATTAGGGGCTTGTGCCTTGGGGCAGTTTCTCCTGAAGTGTCCTGCTTCACCACATCCATAGCAGGTTTGACTTGCCCCTGCATTGTCAACTTGGTTGACCAGTCTTGCTGGCGCTTTATAGAAACGAGCAGTGTGCCCTTTTCTGTCACAGTTTTTGCAGTGCATTTCCCGACAAGCACCATTGTGGTGGAAGTTGCACTTGTTGCACTTAGGGAAACTCCCTGCATATTGCTTTGGTGGTGTTGGAGAGGTAGTAGTGGTGGCAGTAGGGATAGCAACAGTCTGTTGCTTCTTGATGGGTTCCTGAGTTGGTTGTTTCTTTTTATTGTTCTAGAACTTCCTCTTATTGTTCCCTCCTTTTGTTTGGTCGGTGGTGGCTATCACGGTACCACGGCTAGCCCTGTGATCTATAAGTTGTTGTGCCAATTCGTTGGCACTCTCAAAGGTAGTGGGTTTCGAGGCCAGTACACTATCTTGAATCTGGGATGACAGCCCCCAGAGGTATCGCTCCACCTTTTTCTCCTCTGGAGTGACCATTGTTGGACAGAGGAGTGCTAGGTCATTGAAGCGGGCAGTATAAGTTTCAAGATCTGTGCCCGACATCCTGAGGTTCCAAAGTTCTTCTTCAAGTTTTTGTTTTTCGCCCCTCGGGCAATACTCCTTTAACATCAAAGCTTTCAAATCCTCCCAGCTTATAGAGTTAGCCACTGCAGGAGTAAGTGATTTAACTCGGCCATTCCACCAAATAAGAGCTTTTCTGGTGAAAGTGAATGCCGCATACTTGACCTTGCTCGCTTCGGAACAAGCACAAATTTCGAAGACTGCCTCGGTCCTTTCGAACCATTGCACCAGTGTGATGATGCCCCCGCTTCCATTGAAAGGGTCGCATTTGCCATTCGTGAAGTCTTTGTAAGCGCACTCCTTTGTACGCCCCGTGCTATCCCCATGAATTGAATTGGTAGCTCCGGATCTAGAACCACCAGAACCATTTGTACCCATTTGTGACATTGCTGCCGCCACGGCTGCCATCACTGCAGCCAGAAACAATGCAGGATCAAACTGCGGAGGTGGTGGCTGAGGGGGCGGCGCTGTGTTGCCGAAAGGTCTTGGTCTTTTCCTTGGTGGCATGGTTCTATCATAATTTAACGACCAGTCGGTAAGACTTCAATAGTAATAACGAGTCGAGTGTTACTTGTTTCATCTCATTTGTATTTTTATCACGACTTTATTATTTGTAAACTATTTGTGTGATCAGGTTATGAAGTCCAGTGCCAAACATTCACTAAAATAAAATGCATGTCAAAATTCATTGATAAACTTTTAGTGCATAATGCTTTGGGGAAAATTTGACCTCATAATGGTCTACATTACATCAATGCAAAAGATAGTTTTGACAGCATAAAAGCCCTTTGAATAGTGTAATCACTTAGTCGCAGGGTCAACCGACATACAAAAGAGTAGCACCAACGCGTACTCATAAACTTTTACTACAAAGATGTGAGAATAGTAATGAGTTCTAATCACGAAGATCCTTCCCTGATGGATCCTGGGATGATGTCGATGCGCCCTGTAGTTCTGCCAATCTCCGTTCGGCTGCGACCATTCTCTCTTCGAGTGCCATGTATCTTTCCCGATACTCCCTTGCTTCTGCTCGAGCAGCGAGAAGGTCCTGAATGAGTTGGTCTCTGTAGTGGGAGTCTCGTTCCAGATCTCTGGTGCGAGCAGTGGTAGACTCTAAAATGGCACTCAGATCCCTAACCTGATCGTTCATCATCCTACCACGGTCATCCATACTTGCTATTCGCTGAGTCATGACGGGGAGGTCTCTATCAGCCGGTCCACCATGGATGAGGTCATTCTAACCTCGTTGGTCGCCATATGGTGACCGCTGGTGTTGTTGTCGGCTCAACCTTTCGATCATCGTTACCCAACGGGCTCAAGTCCGTTGTATCCAAAGCGGTGTGCGGGTACCCTCGCGATGTAAGGAGGGTTGAATACTTTCGGTTCTTCCTCAATTTCGTTCCCAACCATGACTACATCATCGTCTTCCTCTTCTTCTTCTTCGTCTTCCTCCTCTTCTTCTTGTTCTTCCTCGGATTCATCCTCGGGATCCTCCTTGTGGTTCCTCCTCGGGATCCTCCTCGGGGTCCTCTTCGGGATCCTCCTCGAGTTCCTCTTCGGGATCCTCCTCGAGGTCCTCTTTGGGATCCTCCTCGGGGTCCTCTTCGATTTGTTGCTCGGGCTCTTCCGCGACCCATCTCGTATTTCCCTGATTGGGAAAATACGGGTCCCCGAGTATGTGAAATCCTGCCATGTCGTCTGCATGAGAAATGGGGGTAAGAAGCACATATTGGATAATAATAATAACATGGCGCTATAGAAATGTACAAATACTCCTATAGTATTTTTAAATGTTTATATTTGGTTCTTAGAGCATTCTTTGTAGGGTGAAGTTAGGTTATTAGATTTTTCGCCCATTACGACTATCCCCCAGTATGCGTAAGTCACTTTTCGGATGGATATAGTTGATCAGGCTATATCCTTCCCAGAACTGATTACACATGCTAGGGCATACTCGTAGTGTTCAACTCCTCCTCTTTCACTTTATGTTCTCCTTAGTTATGACACTATGCAAACATGTAATGTATGTTATGTACACCTTAACAAGAAAACTTATTTATTTTCTAAAACTATATTCAATTGAGAGATGTTTAAAATCGGAGACTTTTAGTCCCAAATGTATTTATAGTTTGTATATCTTATGTGGTTTGATATACTTAATTCACTATAAACCATGCTCTGATACCAATCTGTCACACCCCTAAACCAAGGATGGCGGAAACGTCCGGGGGTGGAGGACTTCATGTATAGTATCATAACCACAATTGCAATAGTAATTTAAGCAAACACAACCAACATATATATAATTGAAAGAGTGACATCAATGTATGAGTTACATGTTTCCAAATCAATTACAATATGTTCACAAAACATGATACGTTGATGCCTTGACGTCCCATCCTCAAAATGCACTTTGGTACCTGTTTAGTGATTTCCTGAGAATACAAGTTGTTTGAAGAAGTGTCAACACAAAGGCTGGTGAGTTCATAAGTTTTTGTTTCCGAACTTGATAAAAGTCTTTCTCTTGTAGATGTCACGTTTGTTTCATAAAAATCCGATATTTTCCTTAAAATCTGTGTAATGTAGTCTTATAACCGAAGATCAAAATGGATAAGTAACCTCTCTTACTAATAGAAAATGATATGTGTTTAAATCGACATAAACGCGTTTGAATTAAATGAAATTCCCGTAAATTCTTATGTTTGTTAATACTTTCTGTGAGTTTATTATAACCATACTATGACCTAGTTGGCCTGAAACGACGTTCTTCAGGTGTCGGAACTGCTTATGAAATTTTTCATCCCATACCTGCCGGTCTAACTGTTGCATGCAGTTAAGGTGTGGGTTTGTCAAACCCAATATAGATCTATATACAACTATCATGCTCTCCCTGCAGGAGACTCTAGTTACAATACAAGACTTAATGGTAAGTGTGAAGCGAATGTCTCACAAAGTCCTTAACGAATTTACATGAATGTAATGAAAATCCCTTATTGTATAAATGTACAATCTTTGTATGAGTGTGTTATGTAGTGTATCATAGACCGTACCTATTATAGTTTATCAAAACAAGGGTAGTAATGGTAACGTACGTAATCGTAGTTCGTTCAATTGTTTGAGTAAAATGGATGTACTTTGATTATAACAATCGTGCTATCCTTTATATTTCATATGTATATCTATATCAAAATCCATTTATTAACTGATGCATGCTCATATACCAAGATAAAATATCATTCTTTTGTAATAACATACATTCACATAAGGATATACACCTTGCTCAACATGATACAAGGTGATAATAATATGTTAGCATTTTTCTGTTTGTAACAGCTTTGATCACTGTTATTTTAAAAATTATAAAAACTTAATAAAAGATCCAACTCAAAATCCGTAAATTCTGGGAGTTTGGTTAATGAGTCTAGTTTGTTCATAAATGTTTCCATGATTTTTAGTGACCTCCAACTTAAGTGAAAAGGTCCATAAACACAGTTTGGTCCGATTTGGTTCTTGAAATGATAGGAAGTTTTGCAAAAATCACCATAAATGTTAGAAAAATCATATGGAGATGTGAAAGTAGTCATTTTAAAGCTAAGAAATTGAACTACTTGAAACTTGTACAGTTTTGAAAACAAAAATGTTTTAGTTGACCAAAACAGTCTGTGAATGGAGTCCAACTTTTCTGATGTAAGCTGTTAGAAATATTTAGTTGTGTTCTTGATGATTTGACTTGTATTCTCCCCATTAAAGCATAAGAAAATATGAAAAGGTAGGGGTATGAACTCACCTTATGTGATTTCAGTAGATGATTGTTGAAAAAAAATGGAAGTGATCAACTCAAGAACACTTGAAGATGCCTTGAAGATTTTCGAGAATCTAACATCGAAGTGATGGAGTTTGTGTAAGAAATCAATGATTTGAGTAGAATGAAGTGCAATAATCACAAGTAGGATGAATTATACTTACCAAGATGAGGATAAAGCTTGAAGATCAGACTTGGAGTCTTGAAATAGAGAGAAAAATTTTGAGAGAAAAGTTGTGTTGTATATTTGGTGAATTGAGAGCAAATGAGAGAAGTGAGGAGAGAGGATGGGTTGTTCTAGATATAAGAACGTGGGGAAGGCTAATAATTGAGTGGAAAGGACATTTAAGTGACCTAGGTAAGGTGGGGAGGTGTGGCTGGTCATAGAGTGGGTATGGGGGTGGTTGCTTGTGTCATAAGGTAAAGTAAAGTCAACACTCAACCTTTATACTTCACCGACTCATTGCTTGGATAAGATTCACACCAAAAACGTGGGAATTAATGACTTATGGGGGTTTAAATGATAAAATAAAGTTTTGGGTGAAAATACCGCGTTAAAATGATGAAAAACGAAGCTAAAATGAAGTCGTAGTCGAAAACCAGAAAGAATTGTCTTCCAGCGAGACCTCTCGGTCCTGGCCGGAGGCTCGGTCTGATGGGTTTTGGTCATAAGACATCCTATGTGCTCATACAACCCCTAATGCTTGGATCTAGGTTTCTGTATTGTAAATGCAAGTTATCCAAGACTATAAACCCTAATTCTAGCATTCAAATAATCATATTAACATGAGAATAGTTTTATAATGTTACCTTGATTGTTATGTAGCAATAACAATCCCAAATCTCCTTGTATTGACTTTGGAAGGCTTTGAGTCACAAGTGTCACTCCTCTAATGGTTCACAAACACCATAAGCAAGAGGATGAAGAGGAGAGAGGATGGAGGCTACCAAATCTCGTGTGAAACCCTAGCAAGAAGCTTAGCCGCGTTTTTAAGCCTTAAGGGATCTATATATAGTGAGGCTATTAGGGTTATCTAACAAGGAAACCCTAATTTGGATGCTTAAGCCCTAAGCAACCCATAGACTCCTTTTATCAAGCCCTTGGACGATTTCTTTATGGGTTTCCCATTAGAATTCGTCCACCCCTTGATTCAAGGCAATCCATGGCCCAAATTGCAATTATCTTATAATTACAATTCCAGTCCCTTAAGTTTAATTAATCTCTTTTTGCCACAAAATTAATTCCTATTAATTCTTGACTAATATTAATTAAACAATATGATTTCTCCTTTAATATATTATTCCCATAATATATTAATAAATCATATTTAATCCTTTCTCTCCATAATTCATCCTATCAAGTTGCATTGGTGAAGGCAACCCAAAAGCACCATGCACCATCGGGTCAAGTACATACCAAAATAGTTATGGACTTAGACACTAATCCAACACGGTCCTTCTGAGGCTGGGCGAGAGGCGAAATGAAGCGAAACGGCAAGAAGCAAAGGTAGGCTCAGTCCGAAAGCATCCGAAGCGAAGTGGGCCGAGAGAGCGAAATGAACCGAAATGAATAGTAACTTTGGGTTCGGGCGTGTGCGAGGTTCGGGCCTGAGAGCATCCTTCGGGTTCGGTCCAGCTAGTTTCAGTTCAGCAGCCTTCATGTCTGACTAGGAGGCTTCGGTTCTTGCTGCTTTTGGTCCAAGGAGTTCGGCCCTAAGAGGCTTTGGCCCTATAAAGGGTTTTCGGTTCTTTTAGGGTATTTTACTCGTTCTGACCCCGTTTTAAGTGGTTTTCGACCCGGTTAAAGGTCGGAATGACCCAAATGACTTCAAAAAGTTACGAGAACCATTGAGAGAGATTTGGGAGAGATTTCAAATAGAAAGAGATAGAGTGAAAACGATTGAGAGAGGTTTCGTTTGTGGTCTTTTTGAGTGTCCGGCTTCGCAACGCAAGGTCCGTAAACCTCATTAAGCCATGTTTTAATGTCTTACACACTCCCGATGAGTGCGCATTTGTGTTTTATCGCTTTGGTTCATTGTTTACCGCATTTAAGGCTTAGGAAGAATTCAATCACATGGATTTTTCAAATGATGCTTTCTCATTAAAATAGCAGATTGTTTAGTAAATACACCACATAAACCCTAATATGCAAGAGCTAATTGAGTCATCTGGTTTAACTTATCTACTTTGTTTGACTTTGACTTGACCCGAATTTGACTATTGTCACATAGCCTTTTCTGGTTAAGATAAGAATCAGTGAGTCAAGGGATGACTCAGTGAGTTGAGATGGGGCTTTTCAGAGTTGAGGGACTCGGCGAGTCATCAGGTTGACACGGCGAGTAGGGTCAGACATGAAGTTTGACTTTGATTGAGGACTTTGACTTTGACCAAGAGTTGACCAGTTGACTTCCAAGGGCATTTTGGTAATTTTTGGTATTTATTGGGTTCAGTCTTTTGGCATTATCATGGGTGGAGTTCGTGTTGGAGGTTGGAGCAAAGTGATCTTATCTTTTCAGTCAGTAGTTGCAAGGTGAGTTATCCTCACTATATCGACAGGGTCTAAGGCACCGAGGTCAGCCCTTTATCGGATTGTAATCCGAGTATCATTGTTATGTTGTTGCTTTGTTATTTTTGCATCCTGGTAGTTAGGATGGTATATGTTAGAGACCTGGTTAAGGTCGGTATCTTGGTATATAGGATGATGCTATGCTAGTGACCGGTTAGGTTGGTATCCTATTTAGAGTATGTTATGTTATGTAATCTGCTAGATCGGTTTGAGTGGATGTGAATTGTTATATGATTGTATGTTTATGTGCACATGGTTGTTTGACTGGGGTTGGGTTGAGGCGTGTCCTGCTTTGTGCTGTAGGCCAACATACCCAGGGCGGACCAATTATTCCGAAGGCCCAACGAGCGGTCCGGATAGGCTGTGGGCCCCATGAGGGCGGACCAGACGTGCCGAGGCTCGAAGAGTGGACCAGGCCGACTAAAGGCCTGATGCGGGCGGACCAGTCATACTGTAGACTCGGAGAGTGGACCAGGTGGGTTGAAGGCCCAGTGCGGGCGGACCAACCACACTGCAGACTCGAGGGATATGGCTAGACTCGGAGGGTGGACCAGGTGGACTGAAGGCCCGGTGCGGCGGACCAATCACACAGTAGACCCGAAGTGCATGGTTGTTCTGTTCGGTTATGATATGTTATCCGTAGTATATGTGGTTGGTATTTTGGGGGTACCTCACTAAGCTTTCGGGCTTACAGTTTTGGTTTAATGTTTTTCAGGTACTTCAGGAGACCGTGTCAAGGCGAAGGCTTGATCATACCACTCCTCATGTTATATTCTACGATATGGTTCTAGGAAGACTCTGATAATAATTGTATTGAAAACCTTTTTGTAATAATTTAACGAAACTGAGTTGTTTTTGAAAAGTTTAAATTGGCTTGAATTTTTAGAGTGTTACATCTAGACGGTATCAGAGCCAACTCAAAACCCTAAATAAATATGTTCTTCCTCTAGGATGACAGGATCCGATCCAAAAGAAAAAAGAAGAGAAGGCTACAGCCCTCCGATTGATCATAACTCTCCATTCTACCTCCACCCGTCTGATGTCCCTAAACTGATTCATGTTAATGAAGTACTCACAGATTCCAACTATGTAGATTGGTCACAGGAGTTGGAAAACTTCCTCTTCGCCAAGAATAAATTAGAATTTGTCGATGGGACCATTAAGAAGCCAGAAAAGGGAGCCAAGGATTACATGTTATGGATGAGGTGTGACGCCATGGTGAAAGGATGGCTTACCGCTGCCATGGAAAAGAATATATGGGAAAGCGTCAAATACGCCAACACTGCGTCCCAGATGTGGGCTGATCTACATGAACGATTTGGCAAGGAAAGCCCTCCTAGAGCTTATAAACTCAAACAAAAAATTGCTTCGACAAGACAAGATGGAACCTTCGTTTCCATTTATTATACGAGCCTTTGTACTCTTTGGGATGAAGTCTCGTCGATTCTACCTTTCCCCAAGTGCTCTTGTGATGGGTGCTCATGCAATGTTGGAAAAGAAATAAACGAGTTTCAGGAGAAAGAACGTTTATACCAATTCCTCATGGGACTCGATGCGGAATTTGTAGTGATCAAAACATAGATCCTTGCAAAAATGCTCACGCCATCCTTGGCCACTGTCTATCACTTGGTTGCGGAAGATGAAAGACAGAACTATTTCCAACGACAAGAGAGCACCACCCGAACCTGCTGCTTTCAAGGCATTCCAAGGAAGGATTGCCAACTTCAACCCGCCAAAGGAATGGAATTTTCAGAAAAATTGGAAAGAGAAGAAAGAAAAGAAGGAAGATGAGCAATGCACATTCTGCGGTAGAAACGGGCTAAAACGAGATGGATGTTTCAAACTTATCGGTTACCTGGAGTGGTGGACAGGAAAGAAAGGAGAGAAAAACAAGCCAAGGGCTGATTGCACGAAGATGGAAGGTAGTCCTATACTGGAATTAACCAACGAACAATATCAGTTGTTCATGAAGCACTTCTCCAACATCAACGAGTCCATAGGACCAAAGGCAAACATGGTAGGTAAACGATGTAATGATGACTGGGTTGTTGATTCCGGATGCACTGAACACATAACATATCTTTCTGATATACTTGAGAATAAAAAAATTACTCCTTTTAAAAGACCTGTAGTTATACCTAATGGTGAGTCCATTCCTGTTAGAGGAAAAAGAGATTTTACACTCACAGAGGAAGTTAAACTCAATGGGGTCTTGTGTGTACCAGATTTTAAATGCAACCTTCTTTTAGTGAGTCGAATAACTAACAACATGCAGTGTGCTGCAACTTTCTTTCCCAATTTCTTTGTCATGCAGGGAATTCATATGAAGAACTTGATTGGAATGGGTAGACGTGAATGGGGGGGGGGGGTGTACCATATGAGCATGGTCAAGGAAAGAAAAGCAATGCTGACGTTTACCGACACTTGGCACAAAAGGTTGGGTCATGCTTCGAAGGGAAAACTCTCAAAGATTGATTTTATTAAAGGTAGTCCAGTTGTTTTTAGTAATATTATATGTGATTCTTGTGCAAAGGCAAAATTAGCCAGGACACCTTTTCCTATTAGCATCAATAAAAACAACTTCAATTTTTGATCTTATTCATTGTGACATTTGGGGTGGGTATCGTATACCCTCATATACCAAAGCAAACTAATTTCTCACAATAACTGATGATATTAGTAGAGTTGTGTGGGTGTTTCTTATTAAACATAAAAGTGATGCAAGTAGGTGTCTCATGGATTTTCACAAGATGATAAATGTCCAATTTAAAAAATGCATTAAGAAGATTAGATGTGATAATGGTGGAGAGTTCACCTCCAACTTCATGCATCAATTTTATAGCCAAGAAGGAATTCTCCTTGAGACAACTTGCCCCCACACTCCATAACAAAACGAAATTGTGGAAAGAAAACATCGGCACCTCCTTGAAACAACTCGTTCAATCCGTTTTGAGGATAACATACCTAAAAGGTTTTGGGGTGAGTGTATTCTTACCACTGCATACATAATTAACCGTCTTCCATCGAAGGTTATCAAGAACAAAACACCTTATGAGCTTGTCTGGAATCGAAACCCACAGTATGACCACATGAAGGTTTTCGGTTGTTTAGTGTATTACAAGAACATGAACACAAAGGGTAACAAGCTTGAAGAAAAGGGCAAACTTGGAATATCAGTTGTTCTTGAATATTCATATTTCTTGAATGTTTATCCTCTGTAATTTTAGTCATTATCCTCTCCTTTGTGTTCGTTAGTTTTGTTTCCTCTTGGATCTATTTAAGCCTCTCGGCTGTTTAATGATAAAATAGATAAAAACCATCAATTTCTAGAATACCCGCTCGAACAAGTTCGCACAAGTTTTTGCCCCGACACCTATCAAGATCAAAATAAGTCTACAAAAAACCATATTTTATTAGTAAAAGAATTATTTAATAAGTGTAAAATTCATTACATATAAAATATATTTCATATGCAATTCTAGCATGGGATATAAACTATATTTGTACTTGATATGAACACGGGGCCAAGAATGATAATGCAACGGTACCTCTGATCCCAACAGATTTAAGATCAATCTGACAAACAATTGACCGTTGTCCCCCACGAATCAATATGTCCTCCCGGAGGTATCAAGTGTCACGGCCACAAGATTCCTACAGTTATCTTAAAACTCATTGTACAAATTTAAGTTTCTCCCTTTGCCATGTATATTCACATTCTTCGCTTTTGTTACATTTACACCTCGAATTGGAAATTTAGAAATTTAAGACTTTAAAAATATATCCAATACTTAAGAATTCCATGTAACTTACAAGATTGGCAACCCGATGGTAAACCATGTGCGACCCCGTGTGGAGGTCTATCCTTACGGTCTCCTCCATATCCCCTCGCGACTTCCGCTATCTGTTTAATAGATATCATAAACGCTCAAAATATATAATAAAGCTACTTATAAATAAACAACATTTCAAAATTTAACAAATATTATAAGAAATCGGGATATATAATAACTGCAACATACCGTCAATCGGAATCATCACTAGAACAATATATATGTACAACATCATCATCACTATCATAGTTTTCATTATTTATTTCTTCATCTGAAGAGTGTGTATCACCACCGTCATCATCATCATTAAGGAAATCATCATCGTTTAGTAGGAACAACATTCCTCCTAGAAACCATACTTGATCCACCAACTTCACCTAAAGGCATCTGCATAGGCAAGGTGTCTAAGTCAACAACCAAGATAAAACCAAGTGATTGAGTGTCATTCACGACATCTATCTTATTAACAACATCGAAACTTAGATGATCTCAAAGTTTTCGATGATGAACCTCTTCAACAACTCTTTAGTTATTGTTTTGAGTAAGATCTTGGAGATAAGACACTTGTTTAGCTTGTTTGGCTAAGATGTATTGTTGATCATCATACCATGTTTTATCGAAACACCATTCATGACTGGTATCAATAACAACCATATTATTTATAGTCTTTAAACATCCATTACATAATGACACATTGAACCATTTACCATGAAAGAGTACAACTGAAATACAATATAAATAATGCAACTCCATGATCTTCTCTAATTGACCATATAATGGTGTATCGTCTTCTCCTAATGTACCAACACCACTATTTTGAGTAGTGCATCGGAGATCACAACTACCCACAACCAATTGAACACCATTTACTATGCATGCAGTGTAAGAATATGCATTCAACGAACCATGTACCAACTCCTTTAATTCGTAAGTACAGTCCAAAGGCATATCCTTTTGGAAACTATAAATCTGTAAGGAAATATAAGATTGTACGCTTAAGTAAATAACTAGTTTTACATTATAAATATATAACATATTTATCTTTTCTTTGAACCATGATAGGAAATTTCATTTTGAAATCACTTTCAGGCAATTTTGATTTGAATTCATTGGATGTAAGACAAAACAATTATAATATTTAAAATATATTATACACTATCGAAAATGTAGTTAATAGATCATAAAGAAACGATCTGTAGCCTCTCATCGTATCATCATCGCAGTTGGTTAGTACAAACCAATGCAATGATTATTTGACCTCTTTACAAAGTTCGACAATTTTCTTAGTTGCCACTGTTAAACATTGTGATGAGAACGCATAAAATTTCCTTTCTGAAAGGCCGAGATCATCATTTTTATCAGCACAGTTGAATTTAGTTTGCATTCCCTCAAGATACATAGAACAGAATGTCAAAGCCTCGTCTGCAACATAACCCTCTGCTATTGAACTTTCTGGCCTGACTTTGTTTCTACATAATTTTTAAGTTTTTCCATATATGTTTCAAAAGGATACATACATCTTGTGTGTACATGCCCTCCAAGAATGGCTTATTCAAGTAAATGAAGAACAAGATGAATCATTGTGTCGAAAAATGTTGGAGGATATTTCAACTCAAGATTGTGTAAGATCTTCACCACTTCTGTTTTGGCATTTCTCATTTCGTTAACATCCAATAACCATGCACATTTTTTTTTAAGAATGTACACAAGTCGATGATTGTTCTTGAAACATTTGGTGGGAGACCTGCTGGAACCCCTATAGGTAGCAATCGATGTGATGGTCGGAACTCGATGGTTGGACTTGATGGTGGTCCTCCGATGGTCGCTGGTGGTCACCGGAAAACACAAAATCGGAAATGAAAAAAAAAATATAAAAACCACTCCATCCTTACTTGATGTGATGAAGGAGAGAAGCTGGAAGGAGTCGTTGGTGATCGACGGTGGTGAAGGAACGACAGCGGTGAAGGATCGAGGGTGGTGAAAGTTGTTGCAACCAACCCTAAAAAAACCCCAAATTTGGAGTTAAAACGTTGAGTAATCAGTAACAAATAAGAAAACATGGACCAAGAATGTACCTCCTGCTCGTTACCGATGAAGAGGAGTGCCAATTTCGTTTTCATTGTTGCAGATCAAGAGAGAAAGAGTGCATTGTCCCTGCAAATGAACAAGAATGAACGATGAACTGATGTCTTCTGATAGGGTAAAACCCTATGTCGACGATAAGTCGTCGATATAGGGTTTACATAATAACATCATTCCTTCTTTTTGATGAGACATATATCAAAATCATATGTATGTGGTGGATTAAACTTTCATCAATATATATTACGTATATGTCAAATTATAATTTAAGAGACCAATGTTTAATAAATTGATAATTTTACGTTTCCTAATGTATTAGTTTAATTTTATATAAACAGATGTTGTAGGAATAAAACCAACAAAACTTCTCAAGAATACATACATCGATACATACCCAAATTTAACCAAATGCATTTTCTAAATAAATTGTACGCTTTCTAAATAAATTGTACCCTAACAAACTTTTCCCACACTATTTCTCAAAAACATATCTAATGACGTTGCTTCTAGTTTTTTTTTTAACAAAAATGCTTTCAATACGCACATAGCTTTCTAAAATCTGATGATACACTCAAACTCAATACTCACAAAGCTTTCTAAAATACGCTGCACATCACAATTTACCGTGCACAATTTCTTCAACCCAAAACCACACTAAAACTCAACTTAGAATCAAATCAAATCTAAGGATCAACATGGACCAGGTGTGTAGCAATAACAAACCGTAAGGATCTTTCGAGTTAAAAAAATAAGTTAGAACCAAACGTTCAAATTACCCCAAACCATAGGGACCATTCGTGTAATTTACTCTTCTTTTTATACAATCACAAGTTAAAATGTGAAATAAAAGCTTTCACTGCCTTTAATCATCCCCATTGATTTCTGTCAAACAAGCAAACCAAAAAACCCATCTCAATCCTCCTTCTTTCCTATCAAGAACCAAAACCAAACACTCCAATGATTTCTATCAAAACAAACTAAAATCAATGGCGATGCCTCTCCAACGTAAGATCGAGATGATTTTGCTAATCATTTAGATTCTATATGGTTAATTGGGAACATATTTTTCTCAAATTCTATGCATCTGTTTAGATCGATGTGTTTCTCTCGTCTGGAAAAATACATTTTTTTTGTTAGCATCTGATTTACCCTCTCTTTGGGATTAAAATAAAGATTATTCAAGGAGATACAACTGATGCATATAGCTAATTACAGGATGGCTTACCAACGCATTGCATTTCATTGGATTGCTTTAGGGTCAAATGGTCCTGTCTTAACTGCTACCGCTGCGTGCAGTGTCCGGACCTCACACCTCGCAGCCAGAAGAGACGAGAAAGACTTTGCTGCTTCTTCACGCTCTCCATCTCTTCGGATCCCATCGACCCTCGCTAATACCCTTTCCCATCCCGTTATTCCCTTCGGCCCGTCGAACCCAGAAGACCTCATCGGTTTGCGAAGCCGACCAACGAACGATCTCTGCTTCTCCTTCCATCCTCTTCGGCCTCATTGACCACCGACGATGCTCCCTCTGAGGTAATTGCCACCACCATACCAAGAACCAACACCGTCACTTTCTTATTACTTCAAATCAGATGAACACCGGATTAGCATGTCTGATTTTCCCGCAGCCGATGCCCATCGGGGCTGCTTCGTTGGTATCCCTTCTTCTTTCTTGTTCCCGATCGATTGAACGGAAGAAGGCGACTCTTTCGATTCTAGGTGCCCTTTTGATCGACTGAAGAGTGACAACCGGACTTGACGTAAAAACGTATTTGTGATTTTGACGAAGTCAAAGGTCAAAAAAAAAAAAAAAATCAAACTTTCATTTAGATTAAACAAAAGTAACCCTCACTTGACAAAACTTTATCAAATCAGTCCCAATCCATAAACAATGATTGCATTCATTCAAAATCAACCCCTCATTTGTTTTTTTTAAACCAAAACCAGTCCTAAACAATCTAATTAAATTTACCAAAAGCCCGTATACTTTAGCTAAGTTAATCCCCGATAGTTCAAATTTGCTACAAAACGGTCCCAAAGGTGTTTCAATGTTCAAGAAACGTATGATTTGTGGTTTCTCAGACGAGCATCTCAAAGAAATTGAATTTGGACAAATGGAACTCAAGCTTCAAGGGTGAGTGCTTACGACCCATTTTTAATATTTTAATTATTTTGGAGGGAATACATGTGCCTAAATATTTTTTTTATACAAATCAATTTTCCTTTACGCGAAAATACAATAAATCTAGTTTATAAAAATATTTGTTGTGAATAACCTAGTATAAATTTTCCGTATACGTATTAGGGTGATTTTATGGTGAAATAACAATTTCACACAACAAATACTACAAGATACAAAATTATATGATTTTCATGTGACATTTCATATCATAACAAGCATGTAATGAAACAATGTAGTATTTCAAGGATTCAACCTATTACTATGCGCGTTCATTTACATGTTTAAGTACACAACATTTATGCATATACATATACATAAGTTTAACCAAAGGGATTCTAGACCAACAGTATCAGGTGGTACCTTTCGTCATTAAGGTCGGGGTTCAAGTCTCGTCGTGGACATAGGTGGATTAGGTGTTAGTTTAGAAGTTGATTATATGTATTTATATATTCAGGTTAAAAAAAATATATGTTTATTAATTTGAAACATTTATTTTTATAAAAGCAAGCACATTACACTTTTACACACATGTGAAACATACTTGACTTTTATAAACCTTATATAACCATATTCATTATGCCTAGAACTTACCCACAAGTAAGTTAGGGCTAAGAGTTATTCATAAAGATTTTATTTAAGACCTTTTCAGTGAGATGTTATGTTATTCATTAGCTGAGTTGAAACACTTAGCATACCCATACTACTACAACCGTTAATCTTTAGAGGGAGATACATGTGTATAGATCTATACTGGGTTCATATCCCCACATGCGGTTGCTAGCTACAACCCTCAGCCGATCTATCGAAGCGGGTGAAAAGTGTCTACAATTTTTACTACAATGTCCATTGAAGCATTGGAGGGGGGGGGGGGTACTCTCAACTCATATATTTTGGTTATAAGGCTCACTATGAACATTAACTAGAATATATATCTCTCTCACTACAAGCATGGGCTTGGTTGCTTTCAAAACTATTTTAAGTATGAAATTACTTATGTAACGGTACAATTTGAGTTTCAAAGATATTCAAAGATTCCTTTCAAGCACAGTTTTTAAGTGTGAATTTATTTATAGAAAGATACATTTTGGCTTTTAAAGACTCATTGCAAAACACTTTTCAACTATTGTTATTAATACAAAGATAATAGTTTTCGGACTTATTAAAAGTATTACTGCTTTTAGCAGAAAACCTGTAACTCTCACCAACCTTGTGTTGACCCTCAAAACTACATGTATTATCAGGAAATTACTAAACAGACATTCAAGATGGATCGGATTACAAGTGACCTAGTCTACTTGTTGTTGTATTATATGTCTATCTGTTAAGGCAATTCATGTATTATTATGTGTAAAAATCTTGTATTCAAACATCAAGATGGAACATTAATGCTATATTGTTCATTGTTGTACTTGTGATATATATTCTGTTTACATGTGATCAATGAACTTAGTCACACAGTCCGGCGTGTTCCGCCGCCTCGGCCGGGGTGTGACACAATCTCTTCCAAGTGGGTGTAGGCCCTTAATTAAGACTATTAATGATCTATTCCAATTCAATTGTTTCTAAAATGTCAAAACACCACAATACTTTGTGGATTTACTTTGGATCCATGGTGTTTCCTTTAATTTAAGATATTGACCATTCTCAAATGAATCACATCACATTCAATGATTGTATGTTTACTTATAAGGGTTTCTTGTACTCTTGCTAAATAACAGAAAGCCTTGGACTGAGCAATTTCCACGTCTAAAAGACTATATCCTAATTTTAGCAGAAGTTTGAGCATCCACCTTGGATTTAATGCATCAAATTCACCATATATTCATAAAAGTACATGTATTACTTGCTTATCGATTTCATTGATCATAACTCCATCAAGAGTGAATTTTTAAGCTTAGAACCAAATAAAACACCATAAAATGGGTTAGAAACAATCCATAGCTATAATTATTCAATAAAATTGGATTTAGGCCTTCTCATCTAAGCGTAAATTCCAATCTAGAGAGTTTTATGGAGAAATTAAACTTGTAATAAATAGAAGACTTCCAAGTTAACTATGATTGACCAAGAACTCTTTGAATCTAAGCTCAATGGTTGAAACCCTTCAAAATCTAAAGTTCTCAAAACATTATTTAGACGAAATAGGTAGGAGAATGGTAGCTTTGGGTCCTATTTCAAGTCTCTCTTATCTCGTATTGGACATATAACTTCTATACCATGCAAAATGATCACCATTTTCTAAATCTTGCAACTAGACATTAGTTGTTTATACATTGCTTCTTTCCACATCATTTCTATGACTTATTAGTTCAAAATCTTACTTAAGCAACTTAGCTCGTGCTTAAACTCAAATTTCTCTAATTAGTCAAATTTAACCATATTTACTAATTGTATTAAATTTAACTTTTATCTCCTCGTATTTATATATTTACTAATAATATTTTTATTTTTTATTTAATTAATTAAAATGAATTTTTCTTGCCTAAAAATTATGATGTTACAAAATCAATATACCAAATTAACCACTCTCGAATATCATAAGAAGTCGACCACTACCATAGTCGACCAAAAAATCCTTGATATTCGCAGTGTTAACTAGAAAAGACCAAGATACACATATTGATGTGACATGTCATAAATCCTCCTTCCTTAATCTTAGGGCTGTAAACGAACCAAACGAACACGAACAAGGTCTTGGTCATGTTCGTTCGTTTAAGTTAGCCGAACAACAAACGAACACGAACGGATAAACGAACGAGATTTTCTTGTTCATGTTCGTTCGTTTAACAAATTACTTTGTTCATGTTCGTTCATTTATGTTCGTGAACATGCTAAATGAACATAAACGAACAAAGATTAAAAAAACTCAATTAAACATATATGAACATAAACGAACATATATATAGCAATATAATAAAAAATAATTGAATATAGATGAATATAAATAAACTTAAACGAACGAACATAAACGAACGTAAATGAACATCATAAACGAACGTTCACGAACATAAATGAACGAACGAGACCATTGTTCATGTTCGTTCATTTAACTAAACGAACGATAACTTTTGTTCATGTTCGTTCATTTATTAAATAAACAAACATAAACGAACTTCCTGCCGAACAGTTCACGAACGGTTCACCGAACGTTCAGTTCGTTTACAGCCCTACTTAATCTTCACGATTACAATTTGTCTAATCAATAAAACCTTATTTGGCAAAGAAGGTTTCTCGTACATGTTAGGCAACATCTTTGTAATGCCTGTGTTTCCGGACTTGCCATTTTTAGCAATGAAATAGTCTAGGTTAACCTTTGTAACCCGTTTTGAAATAATAGGAGTGTAATATTTGAGTATTATGTGTTTTGTTCTTAATTCCTTAATTATGTGGTTTAATTAATTAAGAATAAAAATAAGCATCAAAATTTAAGTGTAAAATAAACTTTATATCTTTGGATAATGTTGTAGTAGTTGAAACAAGGTTTTCCGAAGATATAAAGAATGCAGAAATCCGAGTTATAACGAAGCAGTTATGACCTGTCGAAGTTTCGCGACAGAACCGACAACGCTGAATGACGTAAAAAGTGAAATTTACGTTAGAGCGATATTTAGCCTTAGTGATCTAAATGAGAATCGAAGATATCGTTGTTAGTATCGAAGCGATAAAAAGTTAGGCGAGAACGGACGTCAAACGAAGAAGTTATGAATTTATAACGAAATATTTTGTCCCGGCCTATTAAAAATAAATAATAAAAATAAAATCAAAACTAGCCAACGGAGTCTAAACGAAAGTTGTAGTGCGTAGTCTCACCTTCGCGTGGATATAAAGAACATCAAAAACGGAGTTCGTATGAAGAAGATATGAATTTTAGAAGTTTATTAAATAATTAATAATTAAATTTAATTATTAAATCCGGCATTATCCGAAGAGGAGTCACCAGACTTATCCGAAGTACGGCCCGCGTACTCGAGGTATGTCGACACTCGAACTCGAGGACTTCGGATGACGCATGCGCTTACGTTTCGGAGCAGTACGCCCCGCGTACCGCGAGGCCTCAGCCTCCTATAAATAGGATGCAAGGGCAGCAGGCTCTTTTGCTATTTTTCTCCCTTCTCTCTCCCGTTTTGAATCGATTTGCGTGCCAGAAGTACCCCGAAGCCCCGGTAATATTCCCGAGTCCCGAAGCAGGTCCCGAGATCCTAAAGATCCCGAGAAGTGCGGTTCCCGAGCCGAAGCTCTGCCCGCGAGAAGTTCGATTTTTGTAGAGATCTTCCAGATCTGCTGAGGATTACTACTTTTGCAAGTCGTAGTGCTGTCCGATCATCTTCTGATCAAGTGAGTGTATTCTACCTTTCATAAACACGATAATAATACAAGTATGGTTTGAGTGTATTAAGTATATTGTTGTTTATATGTGTGAGTGTGTAGTTACTTTCTTCTAACGCATAATTATGAAGTATTTTATACGAAATACGTGTTATGTGTATATTTTGTTGTTATGTGTGTGAATGTATATTCACTTTCTTCTATCTTATAGATCTAATTATTTCTCTATGAAATACGTGTTATGTAGGTGTGCCTCATCTGTTATATGGAAAATGTATTGATTGAGCATGCTATACAGGTTTTGAAAATATGTATAAAAATGTATGTTTTATCTACTAATATGTTGGGTAGAACATGGGTAGATAGTTGCCTTATTTGACGACCACGGACTTTTCTAGACAGTCTCGTGGAACGCTAGCAGGCTCATAACCTGTAGGTGTTAATGAACTTAGGTGTTCATTCGTTGTATTCCATCCCCCTCATGGTTGCCTTATTTGACTTATATTGCTGAGGAACCCCCGAAGCATATATTGTCGCTCCAATGAAATATTCTTAGACTAGGTCCCTTGTGTTAGTTGTTTTAGGGACGTAAAGTGAGAATAACGGGAATGGGTAATTGGGTTATTGTTGATTGGTGGAATTAAATATAATTATTTATTGTGGGTCGAAAACCCTATATGCTCACCAGGCTCCCAAGCCTGAACCACTCAGTTTTATTTGTATTACAGGAAGTGGCGCGAGGGCGTAAGATAGATGAACCATCAAGTTGTTTTGTTTACAAGTCTGTATATGTATATATTTGTTGAATGACTTGTAATGTTATCGTTTATGTTTATTGGTCTGTATCGGAACATGACACCCCGAGTTTTGATTATATAATGAAAATACATTTCTTTTATGAAATGCTTTGGTAAATATTATTTTATCACGTTTTGTTTTTGGGAACAAATTCCGCAACTCTTTCAAATCAAAAGGATTTACTCTGAAATTATTTTAAAAGCATAAATGAAAATCGGTCTGTTCTGGCCGAGATTTTGGGGATGTCACAGTTGGTATCAGAGCATTAGTTTAAGCGAACTAGGAATTTGTAGGATTTCTAGACTTAAACTTAGAATGCTAAGTGGAGTTTTGAGATGAGTGTCTGTTATATTTTAGACATGAGCATTAGTTTATTTTACGAAAGTTGCCTAAAATGCTTTATGTGCTAAATGTTATATGTTTCCATATATGATATTATTTGTTCGGATCTATGGTCTGTTGCCGACCGGATCTAGAAACTTTATTGTGAGTAGGATTCTAAGCGTACGTCTACGATATTAGAACTAGCATGTAAACGTTTCGGAGTGATAAGGATGATTTGAATATCTATCGTGAATAAGGATCTAATTTCACCTTATTCGGTGTGTAGATCAAAAATGGTGAGAACAAGAAGTGGAGTTGGAAATACTGATGAAAACAGGAATCAACCACCAGTGATTGAACAAAGACCTGTCGTTGCAGCAGCACCTAAGCCAATAACCATGGCTGGTGTGCAAATGATGATTCAAACAATGTTGGATCGTCAGATGGATGAAACTAGGAGGTTGCTTCAACAGAATCGTGAAGAACTGTCAATTCGTGTGGAAGAGCCCGAATTAAATGAAGGGAACTCGGAAGGTGGAAACTTCAGTGGGTCTGTTGGTCAAGCCAACCCACCGATAGTTAGGCGAGATAACCATGATGGAAGGAATGATGGAATGGCATGCAAGTACAAGGACTTTCTAACTTGCAAACCATCGACCTTCAATGGAAAGGAGGACCCGATAAGAGTGATGGATTGGATCTCTGAAATGGAGTTAGCCTTCATGACTTGTGGCTGCAGAGCCAAGTTGCAGACTATCTATGCAGTGCGTCAGTTCCGAGGTGGAGCCATTCGTTGGTGGAACACTCTAGGGAAGACTTTAAGCCCATATGAGCCACTGCAATTGACCTGGGCAAAATTCTTGGTGCAGTTCACGCGCAAGTTCTGCTCGGCTCAAAATCTGTTGGAACTAGAGAACAAGTTTATGACATTAACGAAAGGCAGCATGTCAGTTGATGAATACACCAATAACTTCACTGATAAGATGGAGTTTGCCTTGCGTATCGTTCCAGACGAGCTGACAAAGGTGGACCGGTATGCGAAGGGACTCCCATGGGAGTACGCAGTGCCAGTTCGTCAGGCACCTACTCTAGAGGCAGCTATCTGGGCTACCAAGTCTGTTGAGAACATGATCAAGGGGAGAACCACCGACAAGGTTGAGGTTGGTGAGAAGAGAAAGTTTGAGGGAACATCTGGTTCCGGTAAGCGAAGCAAATTTTCGAAATCTGATTCGAAAAAGTTTGGAGGAAAAGGAGGCGAAGCGAAGTGGTGTGATAAGTGTAAGAAAAAGCACTTTAGGAAATGTAGCGAGGATGTAACCTGCTACAAGTGTGGAAAGGTTGGACATTTTTCCAATGAATGTCCGAACAACAAAAGGATGTGTTTTGGTTGTAATGAAGAGGGGCACATTTTGAAAGACTGTCCGAAGAAGAAGGAGGCAGCTAAGCCCAACATTCCGCCAAAGCCGAAGGCAAGAGCATTCCAGATGACACTGGAAGCTGCTAAAGATGAAGCTGGTGTCGCTTCAGGTACCTTTCTCGTAAAAAAACTGCCTACCCAAATTTTATTTGACTCTGGAGCCAACTACTCCTTTATATCGCATGAATTTGGTAGAAAACTAGCTTTGCCTGTTGATAGACTAGATAAAGCTTTATTAGTCGAAGTTGCTAGTGGAAAGTTTGTACCTATTAGCCATCGTATGAAAAACATCTTTATCGACCTTAATGGGAATAAATTTCACGAAGAATTATTACATATCGAACTTAACGGTTTCGACATCGTGTTGGGAATGGATTGGCTTAGTGCCAATGATGTTGAGATATTATGCAAGAAGAAGATAGTGAAAGTGAACCCGCCTGGGAAGGAATCGTTTATGGTGTATGGGGACAAACGCCGAGTGAATTCTGGAATCATTTCCCTAATGAAAGCCAGAAAGTGTTTGACCAAGGGATGTACATCATGTTTAGCATTCGTGATTTATGCTAAGAAGGAAAAGAAGGTGATGCAGAGTATTCCTATGGTGTTTGATTATCCGGAAGTATTTCCCGAAGATCTTCCTGGATTACCACCAGATAGACAAGTGGAGTTTAGAATTGACTTGTTACCAGGAACAACGCCAATTCCAAAAGCACCTGATCGATTAGCACCGACGGAGATGAAGGAGTTGATGATGCAACTTCAGGAGTTATTGGACAAAGGTTTCATTAGACCTAGTTCATCACCCTGGGGAGCTCCAGTGCTATTCGTGAAGAAGAAAGATGGAAGTATGAGAATGTGCATTGATTACAGAGAGCTGAACAAGGAAACAATAAAGAATAGATACCCATTGCCAAGGATTGATGACCTATTTGATCAATTACAAGGTTTGAGCTATTTCTCGAAGATCGATCTAAGGTCAGGATATCATCAGCTAAAAGTAAAAGAGCAAGATATCGAGAAGACCGCATTCAGAACTAGATATGGACAATACGAGTTCTTGGTTATGTCGTTTGGACTAACCAATGCTCCGACAACATTCATGGATTTAATGAACAGAGTTTGTAATCCGTTCCTTGATAAATTTGTGATAGTGTTCATAGATGACATTTTGATTTACTCGAAAAGCTAGGAGGAGCATGGCAGACACTTGCGAGAAGTGTTAGAAGTCTTGAAGAAGGAGAAGCTGTATGCTAAGTTCTCCAAATGTGATTTTTGGATTCGTGAATTCCAATTCTTGGATCACGTGGTCAACCAAGAAAGAATCATGGTTGATCCAGCAAAGATCGAAGCTGTGATGAAGTGGGAACAACCGAAAAATCCCACGGAGATCCGAAGCTTTTTAGGATTAGCCAGATATTACCGAAGGTTTATCCAAGGCTTTTCTTCGATCGCTACTCCGTTGACAGCTTTGACCCACAAAGGAGCTACTTATGCTTGGAGTGAGAAGCATAAAGAAGCGTTCGAGAAGCTAAAGAAGAAACTATGCGAGGCACCGATACTTTCTTTACCCGATGGAGTTGAAGACTTCGCTGTTTATAGCGATGCGTCTGGGGTTGGATTGGGATGTGTTTTGACCCAAAGAGAAAAGGTGATAGCATATGCGTCTCGACAGCTGAAAGAGCATGAAAAGAACTACCCGACTCATGATTTGGAGTTGGCAGTGGTAGTTTTCGCTTTGAAAATATGGAGGCATTACCTTTATGGCACGAAGTGCAAACTTTTCACTGATCATAAGAGTCTCCAATATCTCTTCAATCAGAAGGAATTAAATATGAGGCAACGACGCTGGCTAGAATTACTTAACGACTACGACTGTGAGATACTTTACCACCCTGGTAAAGCAAATGTTGTTGTTGATACTCTCAGTCGGAAAGTTAATCTTGAAAAGAGAAGGCCAAGAGCGTTGAGAATTGAGGTTGTTTCGACTATTTTGGAAAGTATAAAGAAAGCTCAAGAGGAAGCTTCTGAAAAGAATGACCGAAAGGAGGAACGTTTGGGCAAAACGTTGGTGTTCGGTGTAAACAGTCATGGATTGAAGGTGTTCCAAGATCGGATTTGGATACCTAAGATAGGAGGAATTAGAGATCTTCTGATGGAAGAAGCTCACAAAACCCTGTACTCGATTCATCCCGGTAGCACTAAAATGTATAGGGACCTGAAACCCTACTACTAGTAGCTGACGATGAAGCTCGACGTTGCAAAATATGTGGTTGAGTGTGTGATGTGTGCAAGACTCAAGACACCACATCAGAAACTGTACCGGAGTTTAGAACCATTGCCTGTGCCTATGGGTAAGTGGGAAGACATTGATATGGATTTTGTCACTAAACTGCCCAGAACAAAGAATGGTCACGACATGATTTGGGTGGTCGTTGATTGATTCACTAAGAGTGAGCATTTCATAGCAGCCAAGGAGAAATGGTCTATGGAAAAGCTTGCAAATTCTTACGTGAAAGAAATTATGAGGCTTCACGGTGTGCTGTTAACGATTGTATCGGATCGTGATAGTCGTTTCACCTCAAGGTTTTGGAAAAGTCTACAAGGGGAAATGGGTACAAAGTTATGTTTAAGTATAGCTTACCATCCACAGACTGATGTTCAGAGTGAAAGAACAATACAAACACTTGAAGATATGCTGAGAGCATGTACCTTGGAATTCCTAGGTAATTGGGATGAACATTTACATTGGTAGAATTTTCCTACAATAATAGTTTCCACTCGAGCATTAAGATGGCACCTTACCAAGCTTTTTATGGACAAAAGTGTCGTACACCGTCTTGTTGGCTTGAGGCTGTGGAAAAGCAGTTTATGGGACCGGAGATGGTTCATCAAACTGCTGAAAAGTTGAAAATAACTAGGGAAAGGATGTTAGCAGCTCAGGATCGTCAAAAGAGCTATGTTGACAAAAAGCAAAGACCGATGACTTTTGAGGTTGGGGATTTGGTTTTGCTTAAAGTCTCGCCGTGGAAGGGACTTATAAGATTTGGAAAAAGGGGAAAATTAAGTCCAAGGTTTATTGGACCGTTTAAAGTTCTTCAGAGGATTGGGAACCAAGCTTACAAGCTCGAACTACCAAAAGAACTGAATGGAATTCATAACACTTTTCATGTGTGTTATTTACGAAAGTTCACGGGGGAAGTTCCCGACATGATTCCACTTTCGGAGTTGAGAATCGATGAGAACAAAAGGTTGATTGAAGAACTAGAGGCAATTGTTGACCGAAAGACTAAGAAGTTGCGACGCAAGATGGTCGAGTTAGTGCTTGTCCGATGGAAACACACGAATGGGCCGAATCTCACCTGGGAGACGGAGAGTGACATGATGGGTCGCTATCTGCATTTGTTTGTTGATGTGTGATTCCAGGGACGGAATCATTCTAAGGTTGAGAGAATTGTAACGCCTGGGTTTTCGGGCTTGCCATTTTTAGCAATGAAATAGTCTAGGTTAACCTTTGTAACCCGTTTTGAGGTTGGGGATTTGGTTTTGCTTAAAGTCTCGCCGTGGAAGGGACTTATAAGATTTGGAAAAAGGGGAAAATTAAGTCCAAGGTTTATTGGACCGTTTAAAGTTCTTCAGAGGATTGGGAACCAAGCTTACAAGCTCGAACTACCAAAAGAACTGAATGGAATTCATAACACTTTTCATGTGTGTTATTTACGAAAGTTCACGGGGGAAGTTCCCGACATGATTCCACTTTCGGAGTTGAGAATCGATGAGAACAAAAGGTTGATTGAAGAACCAGAGGCAATTGTTGACCGAAAGACTAAGAAGTTGCGACGCAAGATGGTCGAGTTAGTGCTTGTCCGATGGAAACACACGAATGGGCCGAATCTCACCTGGGAGACGGAGAGTGACATGATGGGTCGCTATCCGCATTTGTTTGTTGATGTGTGATTCCGGGGACGGAATCATTCTAAGGTTGAGAGAATTGTAACGCCTGGGTTTTCGGGCTTGCCATTTTTAGCAATGAAATAGTCTAGGTTAACCTTTGTAACCCGTTTTGAAATAATAAGAGTGTATTATTTGAGTATTATGTGTTTTGTGCTTAATTGTGCTTAATTGCTTAATTATGTGGTTTGATTAATTAAGAATAAAAATAAGCGTCAAAATTGAAGTGTAAAATAAACTTGATATCTTTGGATAATGTTGTAGTAGTTGAAACGAGGTTTTCCGAAGATATAAAGAATGCCGAAATCCGAGTTATAACGAAGAAGTTATGACCTGTCGAAGTTTCGCGACAGAACCGACAACGCTGAATGACGTAAAAAGTGAAATTTACATTAGAGCGATATTTAGCCTTAGTGATCTAAATGAGAATCGAAGATCTCGTTGTTAGTATCGAAGCGATAAAAAGTTAGGCGAGAACGGACATCAAACGAACAAGTTATGAATTTATAACGAAATTTTTTGTCCCGGCCTATTAAAAATAAATAATAAAAAGAAACTCAAAACTAGCCGACGGAGTCTAAACGAAAGTTGTAGAGCGTAGTATCACCTTCGCGTGGATATAAAGAACGCCGAAAATGGAGTTCGTATGAAGAAGATATGAATTTTCGAAGTTTATTAAACAATTAATAATTAAATTTAATTATTAAATCCGACATTATCCGAAGAGGAGTCACCGGACTCATCCGAAGTACGCCCCGCATACTCGAGTTATGTCGACACTCGCACTCAAGGACTTCGGATGACGCATGCGCTTACGTTTCAGAGCAGTACGCCCCGCGTACTGCGAGGCCTCAGCCTCCTATAAATAGGATGCGAGGGCAGCTAACTCTTTTGCTATTTTTCTCCCTTCTCTCTCCTGTTTTGCATCGCTTTGCATGCCAGAAGTACCCCGAAGCCCCGGTAATATTCCCGAGTCCGGAAGCAAGTCCCGAGATCCCGAAGATCCCGAGAAGTGCGGTTCCCGAGCCGAAGCTCTGCCCGCGAGAAGTTCGATTTTTGTAGAGATCTTCCAGATCTGCTGAGGATTACTACTTTTGCAAGTCGTAGGGCTGTCCGATCATCTTCTGATCAAGTGAGTGTATTCTACCTTTCATAAACACGATTATAATACTAGTATGGTTTGAGTGTATTAAGTATATTGTTGTTTATATGTGTGAGTGTGTAGTTACTTTCTTCTAACGCATAATTATGAAGTATTTTATACGAAATACGTGTTATGTGTATATTTTGTTGTTATGTGTGTGAATGTATATTCACTTTCTTCTATGTTATAGATCTGATTATTTCTCTATGAAATACATGTTATGTGGGTGTGCCTCATCTGTTATATGGAAAATGTATTGATTGAGCATGCTATACAGGTTTTGAAAATATGTATAAAAATGTATGTTTTATCTACTAATATGTTGGGTAGAACATGGGTAGATAGTTTGTGTGTAATAAACAGATGAGAGGCCTCGAGGTTGTTTTGATTCAGTCATCTATCGGAATTTAGATGACGACCACAAACTTTTCTAGACAGTCCCGTGGAACGCTAGCAGGCTCATAACCTGTAAGTGTTAATGAACTTGGGTGTTCATTCGCTGTATTCCATCCCCCTCATGGTTGCTTTATTTGACTTATATTGCTGAGGAACCCCCGAAGCTTGTGTTGTCGCCCCGATGAAATATTCTTAGACTAGGTCCCATGTGTTAGTTGTTTTAGGGACGTAAAGTGAGAATAACGGGAATGGGTAATTGGGTTATTGTTGATTGGTGGAATTAAATATAATAATTTGTTGTGGGTTGAAAACCCTATATGCTCACCCGGCTGCCAAGCCTGACCCACTCAGTTTTATTTGTATTACAGGAAGTGGCGCGAGGGCGTAAGATGGATGAACCATCAAGTTGTTTTGTTTACAAGTCTGTATATTTATATATTTGTTGAATGACTTGTAATGTTATCGTTTATGCTTATTGGTCTGTATCGGAACATGACACCCCGAGTTTTGATTATATAATGAAAATACATTTCTTTTATGAAATGCTTTGGTAAATATTATTTTATCACGTTTTGTTTTTGGGAACAAATTCCGCAACTCTTTGAAATCAAAAAGATTTACTCTGAAATTATTTTAAAAGCATAAATGAAAATCGGTCTTTTCTAGCCAACATTTTGGGGATGTCACAATCTTGATCAATCCGAAAATTGTCTTCTCGTATATAATGTTATAAGCTATGTTCTTTGCCAATAAAAATCTAACAATACAAAGAGCCAACCGATCTACCAGATCCCAATCTTCCTACTTCATTGCTTCTGGTTTACTTTCAATCAAAGGTAAATGTAACTTCTTCAGTTAGAGATAATCTTCTATCTACATCCCCTAAAATCCTCTATCATGAACTTTTAATTTCTTGATCTTAATATTCTCGTCTTCAGCTGCAACTCCAATACAAATTGTTATAGGGTAATGAGGATATTAAGACTAAACTTGACAAATTATCATGATAATAGAGTATAAGAACTAACAATACCGTAAGGATTTAATATCTATAATGCCTTGTCCCAAGTCATTTCCCATTTGGGTGTGGGTGATGTAATTTAGATGATCCTAGTGTTCAATTTGTATTTTGGAGCCAATAGGTATTTTGATGAAGTGTCAGCTTGGGAATTTATGAAAATTGGATTTTTGTTTGGGAAATTTTAAGGATAGTATGTGTTGATAAAAGCGTAGAGCTTCTAGTTACCTTATCGTGGATATAAGGATCGTCGAAATCATACGTATAATGAAAAAGTTAGGGCATTCGGAAGAATTTAGGGTTTAAGGATAACCTTAGTACATAGGGTGTATATAGGGAGTATACAGGGCGTACTAGTGCGAGGTCCAATACACAGGGCGTACACTGCTATACGTTGAGCGTATTAACTAGGTTGGTCACTGACTTTGTTTCTACATAATTTTTAAATTTTTCCATAAATGTTTAAAAGGATACATACATCTCATGTGTAAATGCCCTCCAAGAATGGCTTATTCTAGTAAATGAAGAACAAGATGAATCATTGTGTCGAAAAATGTTGGAGGATATTTCAACTCAAGATTGTGTAAGATCTTCACCACTTCTGTTTTGGCATTTCTCATTTCGTTAACATCCAATAACCATGCACAATTTTTGTTAAGAATGTACACAAGTCGATGATTGTTCTTGAATCATTTTGTGGGAGACCTACTGGAACCCCTATAGGTAGCAATCGATTTGATGGTCGGACTCGGTGGTTGGACTTGATGGTGGTCCTCCGGTGGTCGCTGGTGGTCACCGGAAAACACAAAATCGGAAATGAAAAAAAAGGATAAAAACCACTCCATCCTTACTTGATGTGATGAAGGAAAGAAGCTGGAAGGAGTAGTTGGTGATCGACGGTGGTGAAGGAACGACGGCGGTGAAAGGTCGAGGGTGGTGAAAGGCTGTTGCAACCAACCATAAAAAACCACAAATTTGGAGTTAAAAAGTTGAGTAATCAGTAAAAAATTAGAAAACAAGGACCAAGAATGTACCTTCTGCTCGTTACCGACGAAGAGGAGTGCCAATTTCGATTTTCATTGTTGTAGATCAAGAGAGAAAGAGTGCATTGTCCCTGCAAATGAACAAGAATGAATGATGAACTGATGTCTTCTGATAGGGTAAAACCCTATGTCGACGATAAGTCGTCGATATAGGGTTTACATAATGACATCATTCCTTCTTTTTGATGAAATCAAAAAAATAAAAAAATGCCGACGACAAGTCCTCGGGATAGATATTTCACACGAATCGCCACGTAGCATGCCGACGATAAGTTGCCAGGATAGCTTTTAAAAAACACTTCATCGTTTCGATTTTCTGCACATGGAATAAAAAAAAATGAAATTTCCATTTGTCGTAACCCATACCGACAACGTGTCATTGACATATGTTTTTTCAGAAGACCGCAAAAAAAGTCGACGTTCTCGCTGAATCTCTCGCAACGATCGAACTGCTTAAACCGATCATTCCAAACAAACAACATACCAATCAAGATCATTGGTACTTAAGCAATATGACTTTGCAACCATGGAGATCGGGATGGACCGAAAATCACTTTTCTCATTCACAAGGATTAGTCCATATTTTCTCCATCTCGAATCAGACTAGACTTTTTTTTCTCTGATTGGCATTGTCCGAATTTAGAGCGGACTCGTTACTTTGGTCATGAACAATAACAATATATATATATATATATATATATATATATATATATATATATATATATATATATATATATATATATATATATATAAAGTAATATATGTATGTATATACGAGTTATACGAGTATGAGACATATATGTGGTGGATTAAACTTTCATCAAGATATATTAGGTATATGTCAAATTATAATTTAAGAGACCAATGTTTAATAAATTGATAATTTTACATTTCCTAATGTATTAATTTAATTTTATATATACAGATGTCGTAGGAATAAAACCAACAAAACTTCTCAAGAATACATACATCGATACGTACCCAAATTTACCAAAATTTAACCGAATGCATTTTCTAAATAAATTGTACGCTTTCTAAATAAATTGTACCCTTACAAACTTTTCCCACACTATTTCTCAAAAATATATCTAATGCTTTCAATACCCACATAGCTTTCTAAAATCTGATGATACACTTCAACTCAATACTCACAAACCTTTCTAAAATACGCTGCACATCACAATTTACCGTGCACAATTTCTTCAACCCAAAACCACACTAAAACTCAACTTAAAATCAAATCAAATCAAATCTAAGGATCAAATTTCTAAAATAAGCTTTCACTGCCTTCAATCATCCCCATTGATTTCTGTCAAACAAGCAAACCCAAAAACCCATCTCAATCCTCCTTCTTTCCTGTCAAGAACCAAAACCAAACACTCCAATGATTTCTATAAAACAAACTAAAATCAATGGCGATGCCTCTTCAACTTAAGATCGAGATGATTCTGCTAATCATTTAGATTCTATATGGTTAATTGGACACATATTTTTCTCAAATTCTATGCATCTGTTTAGATCGATGTGTTTCTCTCTTCTGGAAAAATACATTTTTTTGTTCGCATCTGATTTACCCTTTCTTTGGGATTAAAATAAAGATTATTCAAGGAGATATAACTGATGCATATAGCTAATTACAGGATGGTTTACCAACGCATTGCATTTCATTGGATTGCTTTAGGGTCAAATGGTCCTGTCTTAACTGCTACCGCTGCGTGCAGTGTCCGGACCTCACACCTCGCAGCCAGAAGTGCCGAGGAAGACTTCCATCTCTACGGATCCCATCGACCCTCGCTGGTACCCTTCCCCATCCCGTTCTTCCCTTCGGCCCGTCGAACCCAGAAGACAGCATCGGTTTGCGAAGCCGACCAACGAACGATCTCTGCTTCTCCTTCCATCCTCTTCGGCCTCATTGACCACCGACGATGCTCCCTCTGAGGTAATTGCCACCACCAATACCAAGAACCAACACCGTCACTTTCTTATTACTTCAAATCAGATGAAAACCGGATTAGCATGTCTGATTTTCCCGCAGCCGATGCCCATCGGGGCTGCTTCGCTGGTATCCCTTCCTCTTTCTTGTTCCCGATCGATTGAAAGGAAGAAGGCGACTCTTTCGATTCTAGGAGCCCTTTTGATCGACTGAAGAGTGACAACGGGACTTGACGTAAAAACGTATTTGTGATTTTGACCAAGGCAAGGTCAAAAAAAAAAAAAAAATTCAAACTTTCATTTAGATTATACAAAAGTAACCCTCACTTGACAAAACTTTATCAAATCAGTCCCAATCCATAAATAATGATTGCATTCATTCAAAATCAACCCCTCATTTGTTTTTTTAAAACCAAAACAGTCCTAAACAATCTAATTAAATTTACCAAAAGCCCGTATACTTTAGCTAAGTTAATCCCCGATAGTTCAAATGTGCTACAAAACGGTTCCAAAGGTGCTTCAATGTTCAAGAAACGTATCATTTGTGGTTTCTCAGACGAGCATCTCAAAGAAATTGAATTTGGACAAATGGAACTCAAGCTTCAAGGGTGAGTGCTTACGACCCATTTTTAATATTTTAATTATTTTGGAGGGAATACACGTGCCTAAATATTTTTTTTATACAAATCAATTTTCTTTTATGCAAAAATACAATAAATCTAGTTTATAAAAATATTTGTTGTGAATAACCTAGTACAAAATTTTCGTATACGTATTAGGGTGATTTTATTGTGAAAATACAATTTCACACAACAAATACTACAAGATACAAAATTATATGATTTTCATGTGACATTTCAGATCATAACAAGCATGTAATGAAACAATGTAGTATTTCAAGGATTCAACCTATTACAATGCATGTTCATTAATATGTTTAAGTACACAACATTTATGCATATACATATACATAACTTTAACCGAAGGGATTCTAGCCCAACAGTATCAGGTGGTACCTTTCGTCATTGAGGTCGGGGGTTCAAGTCTCGTCGTGGACATAGGTGGATTAGGTGTGAGTTTAGAAGTTGATCATATGTATTTATATTTTCAGGTTAAAAAAACATATGTTTATTAATTTGAAACATTTATTTTTATAAAATCAAGCACATTACACTTTTACACACATCTGAAACATACTTGACTTTTATAAACCTTATATAACCATATTCATTATGCCTAGAACTCACCCACAAGTAACTTAGGGCTAAGAGTTATTCATAAACATTTTAGTTAAGACCATTTTAGTGAGATGTTATGTTATTTATTAGCTGATTTTAAACACTTAGCATACCCATACTACTGCAATCGTTAATCTTTAGAGGGAGAAACATATGTATAGATCTATACAGGGTTCATATCCCCACATGCGGTTGCTAGCTACAACCCTCAGCCTATCTATCGAAGCGGGTGATAAATGTCTACAATTTTTACTACGATGTCCAGTGAAGCATTGATGGGGGGGGATACTCTCAAGTCATATATTTTGGTTATAACGCTCACTATAAATATTAACTAAAATATATATCTCTCTCACTACAAGCATAGGCTTGGTTGCTTTCAAAACTATTTTAAGTATGAATTTACTTATGTAACGGTACAATTTGATTTTCAAAGATATTCAAAGATTCCTTACAAGCGTAGTTTTTAAATGTGGATTTATTTATACAAGGATACATTTTGGCTTTTAAAGACTCGTTGCAAACACTGTTCAACTATTGTTATTAATACAAAGATAATAGTTTTCGGACTTATTAAAAGTATTACTGCTTTTAGCAGAAAACCTGTAACTCTCACCAACCTTGTGTTGACCCTCAAAACTACATGTATTATCAGGAAATTACTAAACAGACATTCAAGATGGATTGGATTACAGGAGACCTAGTCTTTTTGCTGTTGTATTATATGTCTATCTGTTAAGGCAATTCATGTATTATTATGTGTAAAAATCTTGTATTCAAACATCAAGATGGAGCATTAATGTTATATTATTCATTGTTGTACTTGTGATGTATATTCTGTTTACATGTGATCAATGAACTTAGTCACAAAATCCGGCGTGTTCCGCCGCCTCGGTCGGGGGTGTGACACAATCTCTTCCAAGCGGGTGTAGGCCCTTAATTAAGACTATTAATGATCTATTCCAATTCAATTGTTTCTAAAATGTCAAAACACCACAATACTTTGTGGAGTTACTTTGGATCCATGGTGTTTCCTTTAATTTAAGATATTGACCATCCTCAAATGAATCACATCACATTCAATGATTGTATGTTTACTTATAAGGGTTTCTTGTACTCTTGCTAAATAACATAAAGCCTTGGAATGAGAAATTTCCACGTCTAAAAGACTATATCCTAATTTTAGCACAAGTGTGAGCATCCACCTTGGATTTAATGCATCAAATTATCCATATATTCATCAAAGTACATGTATTACTTGCTTTTCTATTTCATTGCTCATAACTCCATGAGAAATGAATTTTTAAGCTTAGAACCAAGTAAAACACCATAAAATGGGTTAGAAACAATCCAAAGCTATAATTATTCAATAAAATTGGATTTAGGCCTTCTCATCTAAGTGTAAATTCCAATCTAGAGAGTTTTATGGAGAAATTAAACTTGTAATAAATAGAAGACTTCCAAGTTAACTATGATTGACCAAGAACTCTTTGAATCTAGGCTCAATGGTTGAAACCCTTCCAAATCTAAAGTACTCAAAACATTATTTAGACGAAATAGGTAGGAGAATGGTAGCTTTGGGTCCTATTTCAAGTCTCTCTTATCTCGTATTGGACATATTGTTGGAATAGTGTCTAAGGCTATAACTATATTCGGTGGTGCATGATCCTTTTGGGTTGCCTTCACCATAGCAACTTGAAGGATGATTTGTTAAGAGAGAGTAAATATTATAAGGAATAATATTTAGCTATTTGATTAATATAAGTCATAAATTAATTGGTATTAATTTGGTGACTTAAAGAGATTAATTAAATAAGAGGGTATAAACTGTCAATTGTTTGATAGTTAGACTTTAGACTATAAATCCATTAGGATGGACTTTGGACGGTTTCTAAGAGCTTTAGGATAGCTCAAAATAGTCCATAAGGATATCTATGGAATGGATTTGGATAGCCTTAAGTGAAGATTATCCAATTAGGGTTTAGGGTGAAACCCTTAAGGAGTCTAAAGGTATAAATAGGCCCTTGGGGTGTGGAATTCGTGAACAATCTTTCAGAACCTAAAGCAAGGAACCTCTAGCCGAATTCCATCCCCTCTCCTCTCTCCTAAATCATCTTGCTTGCTATTGGTGTTTGTAAACCATCAGAGGAGTGACAATTGTGACTCTAGAAGCTCCAAGACAAGAAGATCAACAAGGAACTCAAAGGTATGATTCTAGATCTGTATTAATGTTATTGTTTAACCTAATTAGCCATTAGAAGTCTTGGATTCAAAAGCATGTTTGATAGAAAGCCTAGATCCAAGCAATAGGGTTTTGCATGCGCACATAGGAAAGTTCTTATGGCTAAAACCCAACAGTGGTATCAGAGCCTAGATTGGTTTTCTACAAATTGTTGCTTGTATAACTGAAACAAACCTGCAAAATTCGATTTTTTGGTTTTGAGTCACTGACTCGTCGAGTTCCAAAGTGGACTCGGCGAGTAGGCCTGACTCGGCGAGTCCATTTGTGTACTCGGCGAGTCCAAGCGTCAGGAAAGGCCAGATTCGGGATTTCTTTGTGTTTATCTTATCCAAACTTACCATAAACTAATTAGATCAATATGAATCCGTTTTTTTGATAAATATAAGTGTTATCTTGATCTAGTTAAAGGTAATTATCAACTAATTAAATATTTAGTTTCTTTATATGATAATTGATTAATTGTTTTAATTATTTTTGGTAATTATCCTCAAAGAAATCAAAGATAAATCAAATAAAGATAATTAAGATATTAATTGTTAATTGAAATTATTTGTTATTTGATCCTCCATGGTTTTAAATGTTTAAAACCTACCCTATAGTTTTGAAATTTAAATTTGTGATTAAAAGCTTTAATTTAGACAACTTAAATTTCAAACACTAGATTTTGAAAGGTTTAAAATACAACCCTATACTTATATGACATTATTAGAATAATATATATATGTATAACTAAATGCTAGTCTTACCGCTAGTAGGCCTCATTCACGAAACCGATCTATAAGGTGGGTATAAGGTTGCGGCCTATAAAATGGCGCTTAATGGGTGTACACTCACACCCACCGCTTGCCTGATTGGTGGAGGGTCGTTAGCCGAACGGGTAGGATAGGGCAACCTCATCCTCTCATTAAAAGTATAATAAGAAATACGAAGTAACTAAATTTTTTTTCCAAATTTCCCAATCTTAGTTACTTTAGGAAAAGTGAATTGATGCAATTCCATGAAATTACACTTTGCACCTTGCTAAGATGTTAGTGGAGCGTGTGTGGTTTACCGGCACACTAATTGGTTCTAAGCGAAGGTGGCGAAGGGTGATTCATTGTTTATCATAGTTCGATGGAGCGTGTGTGGTTTACCGGCACATCGAATAGGTGATCGTAACAATGAAGGCACCATGTAAATTTGCATGGTAATTCACACCCGCTTTGTGATCCTCGGCATCCCAGTCACAAACAAGAGGGGCATATCGAGATTTAAACATGCCATTGAATAGTTCAATGAATCTCATCCGAACCTAGGAATTCTCAAAAACACTTAGGACTAAAAGTTTAAGTTTTGTGATGGAGAATTAGTGAATCGTCATTCACTTACCTTCAATTTATTTGCATGTTGGATTACGGCATCCCTTTTCTAGTATGTAAATGTTATTGTTGGATCCTAGCCCTAATTTTTCTTATTGGGTGATAATTAGGGATTCTTGCTCTAATCTATCTTTGTCCTTTCTATAGATGTCAAACGCAAACAACGCTGCTGCTAGTTCTTTCACGTTGATGAGCCTTTGCCAAAAGGTCACCTTCGATGGGACGAACTTTGGCGAATGGATAAGATACATTCGCACTATTGCTCGCTATGAGGATAAAGAGTATGTCCTCGACGAGAAGCTCGAGAAAATCAACCCCGAAATTGCTACTCCCGCTGAAATCACCGCCTTTGAAACCTATGAGCGAGATGCGACGAAAGTACATTGCATCATGATCGCCACCATGAACTCCGAGTTCCAAAAGTCCTACGAGGACATGTATCCATACGAGATGCATCAAGACTTGTTGGAGAGGTACCACCAAAACGCGAGACAAGAGCGTTACGAGATCTTCACCAACATGATTTCCGCTAAGATGGGTCATGGAGAATCTCTTACCGTGCACTTGCAAAAGATGCAAAGGTATGTCGACCGCCTTCGCAAGTTAAACGTTGACTTCGGCGAAGACTTGGCGATCGACATGGTGCTTCACTCTTTGCCTCCAATGTATAATCAATTTAGGATGACCTACCACATGAACAAAGAGGAGGTCACTCTAAGTAAGCTCCAAGGTCTCTTGAGGGTTGCTGAGAGCAATTTCAAGGACAAGTCTGTTGCACCAACTCCCAATCCGTCTGCTGCTCCTGTCTTGGATATTGGTCAAGGGAAGGGAAAGAAGAGGAAAGCTTCTTCAAATAACTATCGAAAGGTGAAAGCCCGAGATGGTTCCTCTTCTAGTGGGACAAAAGTTGATCCCTCTAAGCCCTGCTCTAACCCGAAGGAGGCAGAGTGCCACCACTGCCACAAGATAGGACATTGGAAGCGAAGCTGCCCGAACTACCTGCAAGCCATCAAGGAAGGAAAGATCAAGCCATGTTTCGCAGGTATATATGCAATAAAATCTAACGATTCTAATCATGCTATTTCTTGGGTTCTTGACACCGGTTGTGGTTATCACATTTGTTCTAATGTGCAGGGACTAAAAGGAAGTAGGGATGTGGAGGAAGGAAGGATCAATCTAATCATGGGGAACAGAAGATCGTCGCCTGTGACCAAGATTGGAGTGTATTCTTTGGTGCTTAAGAATAGTTTAGTTTTAGATTTGAACAATTGTTGCTATTCGCCAGAAATGGCTAGAAACATCATTTCATTTCATGGTTTATATAGACAAGGTTTTAGATTTTCTTTTAATAATGAGAATGGTTCTATTTTGGCTTATCTAAATGGTGTCTTTTATTTTGAAGCTATACCATGTAATGGAATATATGAAACTGTTATGATTGTTGATAACTTAGGAAATGATGTTTTGAATATTGATTCTTCCACTAGTATGGATAAAGCATCCTTGTGGCATTGTCGTCTTGGACATGTCAACAAGAAACGCATAGCCCAACTCCAAAAGGATGGAGTGTTGGAGTCGTTCGACCTTAGGGAAGATGACACATGCGAATCTTGTTTACTTGGAAAGATGACTAAGTCACCCTTCACGAGTACTTGTGAAAGGGGTGAGGGACTATTAGACCTAATACATACCGATGTATGTGGACCTTTTAGATCAACCACGAAGGATGGGAACCGCTTCTATGTGACCTTTACCGATGATTATAGTAGATATGGGTATATCTATTTAATCAAGCAAAAGTCAGAAACCTTTGAAAAGTTCAAAGAGTTCAAGAATGAAGTGGAGAATCAATTGGGCAGGAAAATCAAGATGCTTCGATCCGATCGAGGAGGAGAGTACCTAAGTCTTGAATTCCACGATTATCTCAAGGAGTGTGGAATAGTTTCGCAATTGACGCCTCCTAGGACACCGTAATTGAATGGTGTGGCAGAAAGGCGTAATCGAACCTTATTGGATATGGTTCGCTCTATGATGAGTCGTGCTTCACTACCTATCTTCTTTTGGGGGTATGCCTTAGAGACTGCCGCCCATATCCTTAACCGAGTCCCTACCAAGAAGGTTGCCAAAACACCTCACGAGATGTGGACGGGGAAAGTTCCCTCGTTGGCACATATCAAGGTTTGGGGTTGCGAGGCTTTCGTAAGACGAGATACTCACGACAAGCTTGAACCTCGAAGTGAGCAATGTATTTTCATCGGCTACCCGCAAACTTCCTTTGGATATCTCTTCTATAGACCGAAAGATAATGTTATCTTTGTTGCGAGGAGAGGAGTTTTCCGAGAGCGAGAACTCATAAGCCAAGGAGACAGTGGGAGGCAAATCGAACTTGAAGAGATTCAAGAATCGATAGATGAAGGAACCTCTACCGCTGGCGTTCAACCCGAGGAGGAAACTCCGGTTGAACCGATTGACGAATCCTTACCTCTTAGACGTTCCGATAGATTTAGAGTTCAACCCCAGTTTTATGGTTTTCATATTACTACCGAAGGGGACACGTATATTAGTGATGGTACACTAATAAATCTTGATGAACCTAATAGCTATAAGGAAGCCATGACAGGCCCGGAGTCTGCGAAATGGAAAGAGGCGATGGATAGCGAGATCCAATCCATGTATGATAACCAAGTTTGGAATTTGGTTGATTACGTGCCCGAACGTAAGACCGTAGGGTGCAAGTGGATCTTCAAGAAGAAGACCGACGTGGATGGGAACGTACACACATACAAAGCGCGATTGGTTGCGAAGGGCTTTACTCAAACTCCCGGAGTTGACTATGATGAGACCTTCTCACCAGTTGCGAAGATTAAATCTATTAGAGTGATGCTAGCAATTGCCGCATTTCATGATTATGAGATTTGGCAAATGGATGTCAAGACCGCTTTCCTTAACGGAAAGTTGGCTGAGGATGTTTACATGGCTCAGCCAGAGGGGTTTGTGGATCCGAAGCATCCGAATAGAGTGTGTAAGCTTGAGAAGTCCATTTATGGACTTAAGCAAGCGTCTCGCAGATGGAATCTTTGCTTCGATGAGAAAGTCAAAGAGTTTGGATTTGTACGAAGCGAAGACGAATCTTGTGTGTATGTCAAAGCCAGTGGGAGTGTAGTAAGCTTCCTCGTTCTATATGTCGATGACATATTACTCATAGGAAACGACATCCCGACTCTGCAGGAGGTTAAGTCCTGGCTCGGGAAGTGCTTCGCTATGAAGGACCTCGGAGAGGCTTCTTACATATTGGGAATAAGGATAGTAAGAGAAAGAAGTAAGAGACTAATTGGACTTAGTCAGAATACTTACTTGGAGAAGGTACTAAAACGTTTTAGTATGGAAAACTCAAAGAAGGGAGAACTACCGATACAAGGAAATGCCAAGTTGAGTAAGACTCAAAGTCCGAGTACCGAAGCTGAGATAGCAGAAATGAGCCGAGTACCATACGCTTCCGCAGTTGGCTCAATCATGTACGCTATGACTTGTACTCGCCCTGATGTAGCCTTCGCTTTGAGCATGGTTAGCAGATATCAAGGGAACCCTGGCAAAGCACATTGGATTGCGGTGAAGAACATCCTTAAGTACCTTCGGAGAACGAAAGAATGGTTCTTAGTCCTTGGAGGGAGTGATGACTTGAAGGTGCGAGGGTATAGTGACGCCAGCTTTCAAACCGACAGGGACAACTATCGTTCGCAGTCGGGCTGGGTCTTTACCCTAAATGGAGGAGCAGTGACATGGAAAAGTTCCAAGCAGGAAACCGTAGCTGATTCAACGTGCGAATCAGAGTACATCGCAGCAAGCGAAGCGTCGAAGGAGGCAATATGGCTGAAGAACTTCATCGGTGATCTTGGAGTTGTACCGGCCATAAAGGAGCCCATGGAGATTTTCTGTGATAACGAAGGTGCGGTTGCCTTGACCAAGGAACCGAGGGATCATGGTAGATCTCGACATATCGACAGAAAATATCACTTCATTAGACATCGTGTAGAAGAAGGACAACTCGTAGTGAAGAGGATATCATCAGAAGATAACCCAGCAGATCCGCTTACGAAGGGACTAAGTAGGGTTAAGCACTTACAGCATGCTAGGAGTATTGGGCTGAAGGATGATATTAGCATAGATTAGATTGTATTAGAAACGTATAATAGATAAATGTAATTAACATTTGATGATTAAATAAAGAAGTTTTATTTATGAGTAAAGTTACTATCACATGTTAGTTGTTTAACTATTGTTTCACTTTGCATGTTTTGACTTCCAGAATAATTGAGTTTATTAGGAATAATCGAATTATTCAAATGGTCCACAATCGTTCATATGTTGGGAGTAGATATGAATGAAGATTGTCGTGAATTGGTGTGTAGAGTGTCTAAATGGTGTTAGACATAGCAAGAGTTGCTGCAACGTTCATGAGTGCTTACGAACTGGTTTTGAGCATTGGAATAAACCCGCGCTTGCTGGAATCACTTTATGGAATACGATACAAAAGGTGATCGCAAGACGATAATATCATATGGTCTTAAAACCTAGATATATGGTTTATTATTTGTTATTTGATTGTGCATTGATAATGCGAAAACGCATCAGTAACTTGATGTTATAAAACGCATTGTTGTGTATAGTTGGTTAATGAATAAGTAAATGCATATAAGTCGAAGTTTATCTGTAAATTTTATCCTAAGAGGGTAGAAGAGATATCTTGGCCACTCGATGATTTGATTTGACTTATGTGCCGGGCCCGGTCAGAACTGAATTGATGTGTTCGATTAAGTTCTATGTCAAATAAATCGAAGATCGAGAAATCTAAATGCTAGACTAACCATTCCATAGGATTGTTAGCATGATATCTAACAGAGGACTGTACGATCCCTTATCTAAAGGACAAGATTGATTAGATCAGAGTTGACAGCGTCTTTGAGAGCTACGATTGCAAACCGTATTATACTTGTATAGTTACTAGACTTATCCAAGTGGGAGACTGTTGGAATAGTGTCTAAGGCTATAACTATATTCGGTGGTGCATGGTCCTTTTGGGTTGCCTTCACCATAGCAACTTGAAGGATGATTTGTTAAGAGAGAGTAAATATTATAATGAATAATATTTAGCTATTTGATTAATATAAGTCATAAATTAATTGGTATTAATTTGGTGACTTAAAGAGATTAATTAAATAAGAGGGTATAAACTGTCAATTGTTTGATAGTTAGACTTTAGACTATAAATCCATTAGGATGGACTTTGGACGGTTTCTAAGAGCTTTAGGATAGCTCAAAATAGTCCATAAGGATATCTATGGAATGGATTTGGATAGCCTTAAGTGAAGATTATCCAATTAGGGTTTAGGGTGAAACCCTTAAGGAGTCTAAAGGTATAAATAGGCCCTTGGGGTGTGGAATTCGTGAACAATCTTTCAGAACCTAAAGCAAGGAACCTCTGGCCGAATTCCATCCCCTCTCCTCTCTCCTAAATCATCTTGCTTGCTATTGGTGTTTGTAAACCATCAGAGGAGTGACAATTGTGACTCTAGAAGCTCCAAGACAAGAAGATCAACAAGGAACTCAAAGGTATGATTCTAGATCTGTATTAATGTTATTGTTTAACCTAATTAGCCATTAGAAGTCTTGGATTCAAAAGCATGTTTGATAGAAAGCCTAGATCCAAGCAATAGGGTTTTGCATGCGCACATAGGAAAGTTCTTATGGCTAAAACCCAACACATATAACTTCTATACCATGCAAAATGATCACCATTTTCTAAATCTTGCAACTAGACATTAGTCGTTTATACATTGATTCTTTCCATGTCATTTCTGTGACTTATTAGTTCAAAATCTTACTTAAGCAACTTAAGCTCGTGGTTAAACTCAACTTTCTCTAATTAGTCAAATTTAACCCATATTTACTAATTGTATTAAATTTAACTTTTATCTCCACATATTTATATATTTACTAATAATAATTTTATTTTTTTATTTAATTAATTAAAACGAATTTTTCTTGCCTAAAAATTATGATGTTACAAAATCAATATACCAAATTAACCACTCTCGAATATCATAAGAAGTCGACCAGTACCATAGTCGACCAAAAAATCCTTGATATTCGTAGTGTTAACCAGAAAAGACCTAGATACACATATTGATGTGACATGTCATAAATCCTCCTTCCTTAATCTTCACGTTTACAATTTGTCTAATCAATAAAACCTTGTTTGGCGAAGAAGGTTTCTCTTACATGTTAGGCAACATCTTGATCAATCCAAAAATTGTCTTGCCATATATAATGTTATAAGCTATGTTCTTTGCCAACAAAAATCTAACAATACAAAGAGCCAACCGATCTAACAGATCCCAATCTTCCTACTTCATTGCTTCTGGTTTACTTTCAATCGAAGGTAAATGTAACTTCTTCAGGTAGAGATAATCTTCTATCTACATCCCCTAAAATCCTGTATCATGACCTTTTAATTTCTTGATCTTAATATCCTCGTCTTCAGCCACAACTCTAATACAAATTTTTATAGGATAATGAGGATATTAAGACTAAACCGCACAAATTATCATGATAATAGAGTATAAGAACTAACAGTACCGTAAGGATTTAATATCTATAATGCCTTGTCCCAAATCATTTCCCATTTGGGAGTGGGTGATGTAATATAGATGATCCTGGTGTTCAATTTGTATTTTGGAGCCAATAGGTATTTTGATGAAGTGTCAGCTTGGGAATTTATGAAAATTGGATTTTTGTTTGGGAAATTTTAAGGATAGTATGTGTTGATAAAAACGTAGAGCTTCTAGTTACCTTATCGTGGATATAAGGATCGTCGAAATCATACGTATAATGAAAAAGTTAGGGCATTCGGAAGAATTTAGGGTTTAAGGATAACCTTAGTACATGGGGCGTATATAGGGAGTATACAGGGTGTACTAGTGCGAGGTCCAGCACACAGGGCGTACACCGGTATACACTGAGCGTATTAACTAGGTTGGTCACTGACTTTGTTTCTACATAATTTTTAAGTTTTTCCATAAATGTTTCAAAAGGATGCATACATCTCATGTGTACATGCCCTTCAAGAATGGCTTATTCTAGTAAATGAAGAACAAGATGAATCATTGTGTCGAAAAATGTTGGAGGATATTTCAACTCAAGATTGTGTAAGATCTTCACCACTTCTGTTTTGGCATTTCTCATTTCGTTAACATCCAATAACCATGCAAATTTTTTTTTAAGAATGTACACAAGTCGATGATTGTTCTTGAAACATTTCGTGGGAGACCTGCTAGAACCCCTATAGGTAGCGATCGATGTGATGGCCGGACTCGGTGGTTGGACTTGATGGTGGTCCTCCGGTGGTCGCTGGTGGTCACCGGAAAACACAAAATCGAAAATGAAAAAATAAAGATAAAAACCACTCCATCCTTACTTGATGTGATGAAGGAGAGAAGCTGGAAGGAGTAGTTGGTGATCGACGGTGGTGAAGGAACGACGACGGTGAAAGGTCGAGGGTGGTGAAAGGCTGTTGCAACCAACCATAAAAAACCACAAATTTGGAGTTAAAAAGTTGAGTAATCAGTAAAAAATTAGAAAACAAGGACCAAGAATGTACCTTCTGCTCGTTACCGACGAAGAGGAGTGCCAATTTCGATTTTCATTGTTGTAGATCAAGAGAGAAAGAGTGCATTGTCCCTGCAAATGAACAAGAATGAACGATGAACTGATGTCTTCTGTTAGGGTAAAACCCTATGTCGACGATAAGTCGTCGATATAGGGTTTACATAATGACATCATTCCATCTTTTTGATGAAATAAAAAAAATAAAAAAAATTCTGACGACAAGTCGTCGGGATAGATATTTCACTCGAATCGCCACGTAGCATGTCGACGACAAGTCGCCAGGATAGCTTTTAAAAAACACTTCGCCGTTTCGATTTTCTGCTCCATGGAATAAAAAAAATAAAATTTCCATTTGTCGTAACCCATACCGACAACGTGTCATTGACATATGTTTTTTGAGAAGACCGCAAAAAAAGTCGACGTTCTCGCTGAATCTCTCGCAAGGATCGAACTGATCAAACCGATCTTTCCAAACAGACAACATACCAATCAAGATCATTGGTACTTAAGCAATATGACTTTGCAACCATGGAGATCGGGATGGACCGAAAATCACTTTTCTCATTCACCAGGATTAGTCCATATTTTCTCCATCTCGAATCAGACTAGACTTTTTTTTTCTCCGATTGGCATTGTCCGAATTTAGACAGGACTCGTTACCTTGGTCAGGAACAATAACAATATATATATATATATATATATATATATATATATATATATATATATATATAAAGTAATATACGTATGTATATACGAGTTATACGAGTATGAGACATATATCAAAATCATATCTATGTGGTGGATTAAACTTTTATCAATATATATTAGGTATATGTCAAATTATAATTTAAGAGACCAATGTTTAATAAATTGATAATTTTACATTTCCTAATGTATTAGTTTAATTTTATATATGCAGATGTCGTAGAAATAAAACCAACAAAACTTCTCAAGAATACATACATCGATACGTACCCAAATTTAACCAAATGCATTTTCTAAATAAATTGTACGCTTTCTAAATAAATTGTACCCTTACAAACTTTTGCCACACTATTTCTCAAAAATGCTTTCAATACCCACATAGCTTTCTAAAATCTGATGATACACTCAAACTCAATACTCACAAAGCTTTCTAAAATACGCTGCACATCACAATTTACCGTGCACAATTTCTTCAACCCAAATCCACACTAAAACTCAACTTAAAATCAAATCAAATCTAAGGATCAAATTTCTTTTTATACAATCACAAGTTAAAATGTGAAATAAAAGCTTTCACTGCCTTCGATCATCCCCATTGATTTCTTTCAAACAAGCAAACCCAAAAACCCATCTCAATCCTCCTTCTTTCCTGTCAAGAACCAAAACCAAACACTCCAATGATTTCTACAAAAACAAACTAAAATCAATGGCGATGCCTCTTCAACTTAAGATCGAGATGATTCTGCTAATCATTTAGATTCTATATGGTTAATTGGGAACATATTTTTCTCAAATTCTATGCATCTGTTTAGATCGATGTATTTCTCTCTTCTGGAAAAATACATTTTTTTTGTTAGCATCTGATTTACCCTCTCTTTGGGATTAAAATAAAGATTATTCAAGGAGATATAACTGATGCATATAGCTAATTACAGGATGGCTTACCAACGCATTGCATTTCATTGGATTGCTTTAGGGTCAAATGGTCCTGTCTTAACTGCTACCGCTGCGTGCAGTGTCCGGACCTCACACCTCGCAGCCAGAAGAGACGAGGAAGACTTCGCTGCTTCTTCACGCTCTCCATCTCTTCGGATCCCATCGACCCTCGCTGATACCCTTCCCCATCCCGTTCTTCCCTTCGGCCCGTCGAACCCAGAAGACCGCATCGATTTGCGAAGCCGACCAACGAACGATCTCTGCTGCTCCTTCCATCCTCTTCGGCCTCATTGACCACCGACGATGCTCCCTCTGAGGTAATTGCCACCACCATACCAAGAACCACCACCGTCACTTTCTTATTACTTCAAATCAGATGAAAACCGGATTAGCATGTCTGATTTTCCCGCAGCCGATGCCCATCGGGGCTGCTTCGTTGGTATCCCTTCCTCTTTCTTGTTCCCGATCGATTGAACGGAAGAAGGTGACTCTTTCGATTCTAGGAGCCCTTTTGATCGACTGAAGAGTGACAACGGGACTTGACGTAAAAACGTATTTGTGATTTTGACCAAGTCAAAGGTCAAAAAAAAAAAAAAAAAAAAAAACAATCGAACTTTCATTTATATTAAACAAAACTAACCCTCACTTGACAAAACTTTATCAAATCAGTCCCGATCCATAAACAATGATTCCATTTATTCAAAATGAACCCCTCATTTGATTTGTTTTTATTATTATTATTATTATTATTATTATTATTATTATTGTTATTACAAAAACAGTCTGTAACCAATCTAATTAAATTTACCAAAAAGCCCATATACTTTAGCTAAGTTAATCCCCGATATTCAAATTTGCTACAGAACGGTCACAAAGGTGTTTCAATGTTCAAGAAACGTATCATTTGTTGTTTCTCACAACAAGCATCTCAAAGAAATCGAATTTGGACCAACAGAACTCACACTTCAAAGGTAAGTGCTTATGGTCCCTTTTTAATATTTTAATTATTTCGGAGGGAATACACGTGCCTAAATATTTTGTTTATACAAATCAATTTTCTTTTATGCAAAAATACAATAAATCTACTTTATAAAAATATTTGTTATGAATAAACTAGTTTAAACTTTTTGTATACCTATTAGGGTGATTTTATGGAGAAATAACAATTTCACACAGCAAATACTGCAAGATATAAAATTATATGATTTTCATGTGACATTTCATATTATAACAAGCATGTAATGAAACCATATAGTATTTAAAGGATTCAAGCTATTAGTATGCATATTTATTTATATGTTTAAGTACACAACGTTTATGCATATACATATACATATACATATCTTTAACCAAAGGTATTCTAGCCCAACGGTATCAGGTTGTACCCTTTGTTATTGAGGTCGAGGGTTTAAATCCTATCATGGACATAGGTGGATAAGGTGTTAGTTTAGAAGTTGATTATATGTATTTATATTATCCGGTTAAAAAAACAAATGTTCATTAATTTGAAACATTTATTTTTGTAAAAGCAAGCACATTACACTTTTACACACATGTGAAACATACTTGACTTTTATAAACCTTATATAACCATATTCATTATGCCTAAAACTTACCCACAAGTAAGTTAGGGATGAGAGTTATTCATAAACGTTTTAGTTAAGACCTTTTTAGTGAGACGTTATGTTATTCATTAGCTGAGTTTAAACACTTAGCATACCCACACTACTGTAACTTTTAATCTTCAGACCGAGATACACGTGTATAGATCTATACAGGGTTCACATCCCCACCTGTGTTTGCTAGCCACAACCCTCAGCCGATCAATCGAAGCGGGTGACAAGTATCTACACTTTTTCGTACAACGTCCAATGAAGTGTTAAGGGGGGGGGGGTGCTCTCAAGTCATATATCTTGGTTATAGGGCTCACTATAAACATTAACTAGAATATCTCTCTCTCTCTCTCACTACAAGCATGAGCTTGGTTTCTTTCAAAACGATTTTAAGCATGAAATTACTTATGTAACGGTACAATTTGGTTTTCAAAGATATTCAAAGATTCCTTACAAACACAGTTTTTAAGTGTGAATTTATTTATACAATGATACATTTTGGATTTTAAAGACTTAGTACTCGATGACCAATATTTCATTGTAATTGAGTTGCTCACCAAACTAAAACACATCATTCACCTTAAGCACATTATCTGTGCCCCTACTACTCGATAACCAATATTTCTCAGCATTTTGGTGTCGTGCACTTCTTACTACACAATACTTTGAATGTGTGAAGTCCAAAATGAATTGACATATGCAGAATTATTATCAGATTCATGAATCAAACACACAAAATGCATGTAATCTGGTCAAAGCTCTTGTATATTATTGATTGAGAAAATGAAAATACAAAGAGACTTTGGGGTTAAGTTTCAACCTAACCGATGTTAATACATAAAAGAGTCTTATAGGAAGCATACCTAACAAGCTAAGCTAAAGGCTATATATATATATATATATATATATATATATATATATATATATATATATATATATGTATAAGGAACCACTAAACATAAAGAAACTCCATGATATGTCTTCGAAAGCCTTTAATCACAAATGCCAACACAATTTCAATATTTCAGTACTCCAGAATCTCCCCCAAAATGTTGAAACTGACTTGAATTAATATTGTGAACCTATTTTCAAAATTGTGATGCCTTCACAAAATAAATATTCCATTAATGGAAAATATAGGAAATTCACTTGTCAAAATTTAATGTAGTAATAAGTCTTGTAATAGAGCAACAAATCTTGTATAAGCTCCCCCTCAAAATAAACTTCACTTCTTAACATGAAGTTTTAGGGACCCATTTGAGATTGAAATTGGAGATGTACCTTTACACATCCATTGCTTCGGAGAAACAGTTGGATCAGAATGATAAAACACATCTGAATATTGAGAAAAAAAGAATATTGGCTTCTTAGTTGGAACATAAATGTAACACCCAAAACAAACATGCCAATTTAAAACTTTTTAAATTATTCAAAAACCAATAATTATTACAATTTTTTTTTTATAAAATGGTTTCATGTCAGAGTATCCCATAATCAAATCATTAAAATATAAGGAGGTGCATGATCATGCCTTCGCATTCCCACAATCATCAGAATTACTTGAAACAAAATCAATAGCTGTAAGTCTGAAGCTTAGTGAGTTCCCCCAAAATAACAACGCCATACAAACCATAAGTGTATCCTATGAACAAACAACATGCATAATGAGTTTTCATCTTGACTGGACCGCCTTACAGGGCCATCAGTCTATCTAGACGACTCTTTCAGCGTTCGACACGTCTGGACCGCCTCTCAGGGCCTTCAGCCAATCCGGTCCGCTCGTCGGGCCTTCGGCCTGACTAGTATGCCCTACCGGGCCTGTAGTCTATCCTGTCCGCTGTGGGTATGTTGACCTTCAGCACAAAGTAGGTCCTGTAACAGCTGGGTTTTCAGGTATATTATTTTATTAAATTATTTTGAATTATGAGAAGGAACTCGGCGAGTTGATGCGTAGACTCGCTGAGTAGGGCCGTGATTGTTCATCCGTATTTGCTTTGGACTCAGCGAGTCCATGAGTGGACTCGGCAAGTCCACGCTGTTTAATGAAACCCTAAATCCCCGGGTTTGGAGCCTATTTAAGGGCACTTATAGCCTCTCATTGCGGCTACCAATCCCTTGAGAGAACCCTAAGTGAGCCAACTCGATGAAAGGAAGAAGAAGACACTTTTGATCCTTGTATCTTTGGTTTAGCAAGAAGGAGGTGCAAGAGCAAGAGCGGAGGTGCGATTCTAGCAGTTCCAGGGATTTAGAGACTTCATTTTGAGGTAATAGTTCAAACCTCCTTCAGTTTTGGTGTTGATATATAGAGTTAGGGTTTTCTAACCCCTTTAGAGAGTGATTATGTGGAGCAAATGGTCCCTCTTCAAGTTTGTGCCTTGGATCTGGACTCAAAGAGGTCCAGAGACCTTAACCCTTGGAGCTTTATGGATTAGTTTGGGGTTATTGGACTTATGTTGCCATGTTTGGGACTAAATCTCCTTTTGATGCCTTGTTGTTGTTATACATGTTGGGTTTTAGCCATAAGAACTTTCCTATGTGCGCATGCAAAACCCTATTGCTTGGATCTAGGCTTTCTAATAAACATGCTTTTGAATCCAAGACTTCTAACGGCTAATTAGGTTAAACAACAACATTAAAACAGATCTAGAATCATACCTTTGAGTTCCTTGTTGATCTTCTTGTCTTGGAGCTTCTAGAGTCACAATTGTCACTCCTCTAATGGCTTACAAACACCAATAGCAAGCAAGATGATTTAGGAGAGAGGAGAGGGGATGGAATTCGGCCAGAGATTCCTTGCTTTAGGTTCTGAAAGGTTGTACACGAATTCCACACCCCAAGGGCCTATTTATACCTTTAGACTCCTTAAGGGTTTCACCCTAAACCCTAATTGGATAATCTTCACTTAAGGCTATCCAAATCCATTCATAGATATCCTTATGGACTATTTTGAGCTATCCTAAAGCTCTTAGAAACCGTCCAAAGTCCATCCTAATGGATTTATAGTCCAAAGTCTAACTATCAAACAATTGACAGTTTATACCCTCTTATTTAATTAATCTCTTTAAGTCACCAAATTAATACCAATTAATTTATGACTTATATTAATCAAATAGATAAATATTATTCCTTATAATATTTACTCTCTCTTAACAAATCATCCTTCAAGTTGCTATGGTGAAGGCAACCCAAAAGGACCATGCACCACCGAATATAGTTATAGCCTTAGACACTATTCCAACAGTCTCCCACTTGGATAAGTCTAGTAACTATACAAGTATAATACGGTTTGCAATCGTAGCTCTCAAAGACGCTGTCAACTCTGATCTAATCAATCTTGTCCTTTAGATAAGGGATCGTACAGTCCTCTGTTAGATATCATGCTGACAATCCTATGGAATGGTTAGTCTAGCATTTAGATTTCTCGATCTTCGATTTATTTGACATAGAACTTAATCGAACACATCAATTCAGTTCTGACCGGGCCCGGCACATAAGTCAAATCAAATCATCGAGTGGCCAAGATATCTCTTCTACCCTCTTAGGATAAAATTTACAGATAAACTTCGACTTATATGCATTTACTTATTCATTAACCAACTATACACAACAATGCGTTTTATAACATCAAGTTACTGATGCGTTTTAGCATTATCAATGCACAATCAATTAACAAATAATAAACCATATATCTAGGTTTTAAGACCATATGATATTATCGTCTTGCGATCACCTTTTATATCGTATTCCAAAAGGTGATTCCAGCAAGCGCGGGTTTATTCCAATGCTCAAAACCAGTTCGTAAGCACTCATGAACGTTGCAGCAACTCTTGCTATGTCTAACACCATTTAGACACTCTACACACCAATTCACGACAATCTTCATTCATATCTACTCCCAACATATGAACGATTGTGGACCATTTGAATAATTCGATTATTCCTAATAAACTCAATTATTCTGGAAGTCAAAACATGCAAAGTGAAACAATAGTTAAACAACTAACATGTGATAGTAACTTTACTCATAAATAAAACTTCTTTATTTAATCATCAAATGTTAATTACATTTATCTATTATACGTTTCTAATACAATCTAATCTATGCTAATATCATCCTTCAGCCCAATACTCCTAGCATGCTGTAAGTGCTTAACCCTACTCAGTCCCTTCGTAAGCGGATCTGCTGGGTTATCTTCTGATGATATCCTCTTCACTACGAGTTGTCCTTCTTCTACACGATGTCTAATGAAGTGATATTTTCTGTCGATATGTCGAGATCTACCATGATCCCTCGGTTCCTTGGTCAAGGCAACCGCACCTTCGTTATCACAGAAAATCTCCATAGGCTCCTTTATGGCCGGCAAAACTCCAAGATCACCGATGAAGTTCTTCAGCCATATTGCCTCCTTCGACGCTTCGCTCGCTGCGATGTACTCTGATTCGCACGTTGAATCAGCTACGGTTTCTTGCTTGGAACTTTTCCATGTCACTGCTCCTCCATTTAGGGTAAAGACCCAGCCCGACTGCGAACGATAGTTGTCCCTGTCGGTTTGAAAGCTGGCGTCACTATACCCTCGCACCTTCAAGTCATCACTCCCTCCAAGGACTAAGAACCATTCTTTCGTTCTCCGAAGGTACTTAAGGATGTTCTTCACCGCAATCCAATGTGCTTTGCCAGGGTTCCCTTGATATCTGCTAACCATGCTCAAAGCGAAGGCTACATCAGGGCGAGTACAAGTCATAGCGTACATGATTGAGCCAACTGCGGAAGCGTATGGTACTCGGCTCATTTCTGCTATCTCGGCTTCGGTACTCGGACTTTGAGTCTTACTCAACTTGGCATTTCCTTGTATCGGTAGTTCTCCCTTCTTTGAGTTTTCAATGCTAAAACGTTTTAGTACCTTCTCCAAGTAAGTATTCTGACTAAGTCCAATTAGTCTCTTACTTCTATCTCTTACTATCCTTATTCCCAAAATGTAAGAAGCCTCTCCGAGGTCCTTCATAGCGAAGCACTTCCCGAGCCAGGACTTAACCTCCTGCAGAGTCGGGATGTCGTTTCCTATGAGTAATATGTCATCGACATATAGAACGAGGAAGCTTACTACACTCCCACTGGCTTTGACATATACACAAGATTCGTCTTCGCTTCGTACAAATCCAAACTCTTTGACTTTTTCATCGAAGCAAAGATTCCATCTGCGAGACGCTTGCTTAAGTCCATAAATGGACTTCTCAAGCTTACACACTCTATTCGGATGCTTCGGATCCACAAACCCCTCTGGCTGAGCCATGTAAACATCCTCAGCCAACTTTCCGTTAAGGAAAGCGGTCTTGACATCCATTTGCCAAATCTCATAATCATGAAATGCGGCAATTGCTAGCATCACTCTAATAGATTTAATCTTCGCAACTGGCGAGAAGGTCTCATCATAGTCAACTCCGGGAGTTTGAGTAAAGCCCTTCGCAACCAATCGCGCTTTGTATGTGTGTACGTTCCCATCCACGTCGGTCTTCTTCTTGAAGATCCACTTGCACCCTACGGTCTTACGTTCGGGCACGTAATCAACCAAATTCCAAACTTGGTTATCGTACATGGATTGGATCTCGCTATCCATCGCCTCTTTCCATTTCGCAGACTCCGGGCCTGTCATGGCTTCCTTATAGCTATTAGGTTCATCAAGATTTACTAGTGTACCATCACTAATATACGTGTCCCCTTCGGTAGTAATATGAAAACCATAAAACTGGGGTTGAACTCTAAATCTATCGGAACGTCTAAGAGGTAAGGATTCGTCAATCGGTTCAACCGGAGTTTCCTCCTCGGGTTGAACGCCAGCGGTAGAGGTTCCTTCATCTATCGATCCTTGAATCTCTTCAAGTTCGATTTGCCTCCCACTGTCTCCTTGGGTTATGAGTTCTCGCTCTCGGAAAACTCCTCTCCTCGCAACAAAGATAACATTATCTTTCGGTCTATAGAAGAGATATCCAAAGGAAGTTTGCGGGTAGCCGATGAAAATACATCGCTCACTTCGAGGTTCAAGCTTGTCGTGAGTATCTCGTCTTACGAAAGCCTCGCAACCCCAAACCTTGATTTGTGCCAACGAGGGAGCTTTCCCTGTCCACATCTCGTGAGGTGTTTTGGCAACCTTCTTGGTAGGGACTCGGTTAAGGATATGGGCGGCAGTCTCTAAGGCATACCCCCAAAAGAAGATAGGTAGTGAAGCACGACTCATCATAGAGCGAACCATATCCAATAAGGTTCGATTACGCCTTTCTGCCACACCATTCAATTGCGGTGTCCTAGGAGGCGTCAATTGCGAAACTATTCCACACTCCTTGAGATAATCGTGGAATTCAAGACTTAGGTACTCTCCTCCTCGATCGGATCGAAGCATCTTGATTTTCCTGCCCAATTGATTCTCCACTTCATTCTTGAACTCTTTGAACTTTTCAAAGGTTTCTGACTTTTGCTTGATTAAATAGATATACCTATATCTACTATAATCATCGGTAAAGGTCACATAGAAGCGGTTCCCATCCTTCGTGGTTGATCTAAAAGGTCCACATACATCGGTATGTATTAGGTCTAATAGTCCCTCACCCCTTTCACAAGTACTCGTGAAGGGTGACTTAGTCATCTTTCCAAGTAAACAAGATTCGCATGTGTCATCTTCCCTAAGGTCGAATGACTCCAACACTCCATCCTTTTGGAGTTGGGCTATGCATTTCTTGTTGACATGTCCAAGACGACAATGCCACAAGGATGCTTTATCCATACTAGTGGAAGAATCAATATTCAAAACATCATTTCCTAAGTTATCAACAATCATAACAGTTTCATATATTCCATTACATGGTATAGCTTCAAAATAAAAGACACCATTTAGATAAGCCAAAATAGAACCATTCTCATTATTAAAAGAAAATCTAAAACCTTGTCTATATAAACCATGAAATGAAATGATGTTTCTAGCCATTTCTGGCGAATAGCAACAATTGTTCAAATCTAAAACTAAACTATTCTTAAGCACCAAAGAATACACTCCAATCTTGGTCACAAGCGAAGATCTTCTGTTCCCCATGATTAGATTGATCCTTCCTTGCTCCACATCCCTACTTCCTTTTAGTCCCTGCACATTAGAACAAATGTGATAACCACAACCGGTGTCAAGAACCCAAGAAATAGCATGATTAGAATCGTTAGATTTTATTGCATATATACCTGCGAAAGATGGCTTGATCTTTCCTTCCTTGATGGTTTGCAGGTAATCCGGGCAGCTTCTCTTCCAATGTCCTATCTTGTGGCAGTGGTGGCACTCTGCCTCCTTCGGGTTAGAGCAGGGCTTAGAGGGATCAACTTTTGTCCCACTAGAAGAGGAACCATCTCGGGCTTTCACCTTTCGATAGTTATTTGAAGAAGCTTTCCTCTTCTTTCCCTTCCCTTGACCAATTGCCAAGACAGGAGCAGCAGACGGATTGGGAGTTGGTGCAAAAGACTTGTCCTTGAAATTGCTCTCAGCAACCCTCAAGAGACCTTGGAGCTTACTTAGAGTGACCTCCTCTTTGTTCATGTGGTAGGTCATCCTAAATTGATTATACATCGGAGGCAAAGAGTGAAGCACCATGTCGATCGCCAAGTCTTCGCCGAAGTCAACGTTTAACTTGCGAAGGCGGTCGACATACCTTTGCATCTTTTGCAAGTGCACGGTAAGAGATTCTCCATGACCCATCTTAGCGGAAATCATGTTGGTGAAGATCTCATAACGCTCTTGTCTCGCGTTTTGGTGGTACCTCTCCAACAAGTCTTGATGCATCTCGTATGGATACATGTCCTCGTAGGACTTTTGGAACTCGGAGTTCATGGTGGCAATCATGATGCAATGTACTTTCGTCGCATCTCGCTCATGGGTTTCAAAGGCGGTGATTTCAGCGGGAGTAGCAATTTCGGGGTTGATTTTCTCGAGCTTCTCGTCGAGGACATACTCTTTATCCTCATAGCGAGCAATGGTGCGAATGTATCTTATCCATTCGCCAAAGTTCGTTCCATCGAAGGTGACCTTTTGGCAAAGGCTCATCAACGTGAAAGAACTAGCAGCAGCGTTGTTTGCGTTTGACATCTATAGAAAGGACAAAGATAGATTAGAACAAGAATCCCTAATTATCACCCAATAAGAAAATTAGGGCTAGGATCCAACAATAACATTTACATACTAGAAAAGGGATGCCGTAATCCAACATGCAAATAAATTGAAGGTAAGTGAATGACGATTCACTAATTCTTCAAAACTTAAACTTTTGGTCCTAAGTGTTTTTGAGAATTCCTAGGTTCGGATGAGATTCATTGAACTATTCAATGGCATGTTTAAATCTCGATATGCCCCTCTTGTTTGCGACTGGGATGCCGAGGATCACAAAGCAGGTGTGAATTACCATGCAAATTTACATGGTGCCTTCATTGTTACGATCACCTATTCGATGTGCCGGTAAACCACACACGCTCCATCGAACTATGATAAACAATGAATCACCCTTCGCCACCTTCGCTTAGAACCAATTAGTGTGCCGGTAAACCACACACGCTCCACTAACATCTTAGCAAGGTGCAAAGTGTAATTTCATGGAATTGCATCAATTCACTTTTCCTAAAGTAACTAAGATTGGGAAATTTGAAAAAGATTTAGTTACTTCGTATTTCTTATTATACTTTTAATGAGAGGATGAGGTTGCCCTATCCTACCCGTTCGGCTAACGACCCTCCACCAATCAAGCAAGCGGTGGGTGTGAGTGTACACCCATTAAGCGCCATTTTATAGGCCGCAACCTTATACCCACCTTATAGATCGGCTTCGTGAATGAGGCCTACTAGCGGTAAGACTAGCATTTAGTTATACATATATATATTATTCTAATAACATCATATAAGTATAGGGTTGCATTTTAAACTTTTCAAAATCTAGGGTTTGAAATTTAAGTTGTCTAAATTAAAGCTTTTAATCACAAATATAAATTTCAAAACTATAGGGTAGGTTTTAAACATTTAAAAACATGGAGGATCAAATAACAAATAATTTCAATTAACAATTAATATCTTAATTATCTTTATTTGATTTATCTTTGATTTCTTTGAGGATAATTACCAAAAAATAATCAAAATAATTAAATAATTATCATATAGGAAAACTAAATATTTAATTAGTTGATAATTACCTTTAACTAGATCAAGATAACACTTATATTTATCAAGAAATCGGATTCATATTGATCTAATTAGTTTATGGAAAGTTTGGATAAGATAAACACAAAGAAATCCCGAATCTGGCCCTTCCTGACGCTTGGACTCGCCGAGTGCACAAGGGGACTCGACGAGTCAGGCCTACTCGACGAGTCCACCATGGAACTCGACGAGTCAGTGACTCAAAACCAAAAAATCGAATTTTGCAGGTTTGTTTCAGTTATTCAAACAACAATTTATAGAAAACCAATCTAGGCTCTGATACCACTGTTGGGTTTTAGCCATAAGAACTTTCCTATGTGCGCATGCAAAACCCTATTGCTTGGATCTAGGCTTTCTAATAAACATGCTTTTGAATCCAAGACTTCTAATGGCTAATTAGGTTAAACAACAACATTAAAACAGATCTAGAATCATACCTTTGAGTTCCTTGTTGATCTTCTTGTCTTGGAGCTTCTAGAGTCACAATTGTCACTCCTCTAATGGCTTACAAACACCAATAGCAAGCACGATGATTTAGGAGAGAGGAGAGGGGATGGAATTCGGCCAGAGGTTCCTTGCTTTAGGTTCTGAAAGGTTGTACACGAATTCCACACCCCAAGGGCCTATTTATACCTTTAGACTCCTTAAGGGTTTCACCCTAAACCCTAATTGGATAATCTTCACTTAAGGCTATCCAAATCCATTCATAGATATCCTTATGGACTATTTTGAGCTATCCTAAAGCTCTTAGAAACCGTCCAAAGTCCATCCTAATGGATTTATAGTCCAAAGTCTAACTATCAAACAATTGACAGTTTATACCCTCTTATTTAATTAATCTCTTTAAGTCACCAAATTAATACCAATTAATTTATGACTTATATTAATCAAATAGATAAATATTATTCCTTATAATATTTACTCTCTCTTAACAAATCATCCTTCAAGTTGCTATGGTGAAGGCAACCCAAAAGGACCATGCACCACCGAATATAGTTATAGCCTTAGACACTATTCCAACAATACAAGCATCAAGTTTCGAGCTTTACGTGCCATTCATGCTTGGGAAGGCCAGATCTTTGATTTAGGGAAGCAGATCTGACCTTAGGAGGCCAGTAGAGGTGTGCATGGCATGAACTCGCCGAGTTGTTCTTGAGACTTGGCGAGTAGGGTTAGGGTTTCACGTAAATTGCTCAGTGAGTAGACTTGCTGAGTTGGGGGCTGACTCAGTGAGTCAAAAGGGAGTTAGAGGACTGGAGTTCAAGGCAGCACTCGCGGAGTTATTCTTGAGACTTGGCGAGTTGAGTCGTGGTGGCCCCGCAATTCATGCCAAGTATGACTTGTCAAGCATAGGGAGGGACTCGGCGAGCCAAGCGGGACAAAGTGTTAAATCACTGTGTCGAAAAATGTTTGAGGATATTTCAACTCAAGATTGTGTAAGATCTTCACCACTTCTGTTTTGGCATTTCTCATTTCGTTAACATCCAATAACAACTCACAATTTTTTTTAAGAACGTACACAAGTCGATGATTGTTCTTGAAACATTTGGTGGGACACCTGCTGGAACCCCTATATGTAGCAATCGATGTGATGGCCAGAACTCGATGGTTGGACTTGATGGTGGTCCTCCGGTGGTTGCTGGTGGTCACCGGAAAACACAAAATCGGAAATGAAAAAAGGGATAAAAACCACTCCATCCTTACTTGATGTGATGAAGGAGAGAAGCTGGAAGGAGTCGTTGGTGAAGGAACGACGGCGGTGAAGGGTCGAGGGTGGTGAAAGGCTGTTGCAACCAACCATAAAAAAACCCCAAATTTGGAGTTAAAACGTTGAGTAATTAGTAACAAATAAGAAGACAAGGACCAAGAATGTACCTCCTGCTTGTTCCCGACGAAGAGGAGTGCCAATTTCGATTTTCATTGTTGCAGATCAAGAGAGAAAGAGTGCATTGTCCCTGCAAATGAACAAGAATGAACGATGAACTGATGTCTTTTGTTAGGGTAAAACCCTATGTCGACGATAAGTCGTCAATATAGGGTTTACATAATGACATCATTCCTTCTTTTTGATGAATTAAAAAAAAAATAAAAAAATGCCGACGATAAGTCGTCGGGATAGATATTTCACACGAATCGCCACGTAGCATGCCGACGACAAGTCGCCGGGATAGCTTTTAAAAAACACTTCATCGTTTCGATTTTCTGCACCATGGAATAAAAAAAAATGAAATTTCCATTTGTCGTAACCCATACCGACAATGTATCATTGACATATGTTTTTTCAGAAGACCGCAAAAAAAGTCGACGTTCTCGTTGAATCTCTCGCAACGATCGAACTGATCAAACCGATCTTTCCAAACGAACAACATACTAATCAAGATCATTGGTACTTAAGCAATATGACTTTGCAAGCATGGAGATCGGGATGGACCAAAAATGGCTTTTCTCATTCACAAGGATTAGTCCATAGTTTCTCCATCTCGAATCAGACTAGACTTTTTTTTTCTCTGATTGGCATTGTCCGAATTTAGACCGGACTCATTACTTTGGTCAAGAACAATAACTATATATATATATATATATATATATATATATATATATATATATATATATATATATATATATATATGGGAGAAGTGAATATACTTTTAAGGATATATATACTTATATACCCAAACACACCATACTATATATATATATATATATATATATATATATATATATATATATATATAAAGTAATATACGTATGTATATACGAGTTATACGAGTATGAGATATATATCAAAATCATATGTATGTGGTGGATTAAACTTTCATCAATATATATTAGGTATATGTCAAATTAAAATTTAAGAGACCAATGTTTAATAAATTGATAATTTTACATTTCCTAACGTATTAGTTTAATTTTATATATACAGATGTAGTAGGAATAAAACCAACAAAACTTCTCAAGAATACATACATCGATACATACCCAAATTTAACCAAATGCATTTTCTAAATAAATTGTACGCTTTCTAAATAAATTGTACCCTTACAAACTTTTCCCACACTATTTCTCAAAAACATATCTAATGACGTTGCTTCTAGTTTTTTTTTTTTTTTAACAAAAATGCTTTCAATACCCACATAGCTTTCTAAAATCTGATGATACACTCAAACTCAATACTCACAAAGCTTTCTAAAATACGCTGCACATCACAATTTACCGTGCACAATTTCTTCAACCCAAAACCACACTAAAACTCAACTTAGAATCAAATCAAATCTAAGGATCAACATGGACCAGGTGTGTAGCAATAACAAACCGTAAGGATCTTTCGAGTTAAAAAAATAAGTTAGAACCAAACGTTCAAATTACCCCAAACCATAGGAACCATTCGTGTAATTTACTCTTCTTTTTATACAATCACAAGTTAAAATGTGAAATAAAAGCTTTCACTGCCTTTAATCATCCCCATTGATTTCTGTCAAACAAGCAAACCAAAAAACCCATCTCAATCCTCCTTCTTTCCTATCAAGAACCAAAACCAAACACTCCAATGATTTCTATCAAAACAAACTAAAATCAATGGCGATGCCTCTCCAACGTAAGATCGAGATGATTTTGCTAATCATTTAGATTCTATATGGTTAATTGGGAACATATTTTTCTCAAATTCTATGCATCTGTTTAGATCGATGTGTTTCTCTCGTCTGGAAAAATACATTTTTTTTGTTAGCATCTGATTTACCCTCTCTTTGGGATTAAAATAAAGATTATTCAAGGAGATACAACTGATGCATATAGCTAATTACAGGATGGCTTACCAACGCATTGCATTTCATTGGATTGCTTTAGGGTCAAATGGTCCTGTCTTAACTGCTACCGCTGCGTGCAGTGTCCGGACCTCACACCTCGCAGCCAGAAGAGACGAGAAAGACTTTGCTGCTTCTTCACGCTCTCCATCTCTTCGGATCCCATCGACCCTCGCTGATACCCTTTCCCATCCCGTTCTTTCCTTCGGCCTGTCGAAACCAGAAGACCGCATCGGTTTGCGAAGCCGACCAACGAACGATCTCTGCTTCTCCTTCCATCCTCTTCGGCCTCATTGACCACCGACGATGCTCCCTCTGAGGTAATTGCCACCACCATACCAAGAACCAACACCATCACTTTCTTATTACTTCAAATCAGATGAACACCGGATTAGCATGTCTGATTTTCCAGCAGCCGATGCCCATCGGGGCTGCTTCGTTGGTATCCCTTCTTCTTTTTTATTCCCGATCGATTGAACGGAAGAAGGTGACTCTTTCGATTCTAGGAGCCCTTTTGATCGACTGAAGAGTGACAACGGGACTTGACATAAAAACGTATTTGTGATTTTGACCAAGTCAAAGGTCAAAAAAATAAAAATAAATAAATAAATAAAACTTTCATTTAGATTAAACAAAAGTAACCCTCACTTGACAAAACTTTATCAAATCAGTCCCAATCCATAAACAATGATTGCATTCATTCAAAATCAACCCCTCATTTGTTTTTTTTTAAGCCAAAACAGTCCTAAACAATCTAATTAAATTTACCAAAAGCCCGTATACTTTAGCTAAGTTAATCCCCGATAGTTCAAATGTGCTACAAAACGGTTCCAAAGGTGCTTCAATGTTCAAGAAACGTATCATTTGTGGTTTCTCAGACGAGCATCTCAAAGAAATTGAATTTGGACAAATGGAACTCAAGCTTCAAGGGTGAGTGCTTACGACCCATTTTTAATATTTTAATTGTTTTGGAGGGAATACACCTGCCTAAATATTTTTTTTATACAAATCAATTTTCTTTTATGCGAAAATACAATAAATCTAGTTTACAAAAGTATTTGTTGTGAATAACCTAGTATAAATTTCCGTATGCGTATTAGGTTGATTTTATGGTGAAATAACAATTTCATACAACAAATACTACAAGATACAAAATTATATGATTTTCATGTGACATTTCATATCATAACAAGCATGTAATGAAACAATGTAGTATCTCAAGGATTCAACTTATTACTATGCATATTCATTTATATGCGTACACAACATTTATGCATATACATATACATAAGTTTAACCAAAGGGATTCTAGCCCAACAGTATCAGGTGGTACCTTTCGTCATTAAGGTCGGGGGTTCAAGTCTCGTCGTGGACATAGGTGGATTAGGTGTTAGTTTAGAAGTTGATTATATGTATTTATACTTTCAGGTTAAAAAACATATGTTTATTAATTTCAAACATTTATTTTTATAAAAGCAAGCACATTACACTTTTACACACATGTGAAACATACTTGACTTTTATAAACCTTATATAACCATATTCATTATGCCTAGAACTTACCCACAAGTAACTTAGGGCTAAGAGTTATTCATAAACATTTTAGTTAAGACCTTTTTAGTGAGATGTTATGTTATTCATTAGCTGAGTTTAAACACTTAGCATACCCATACTAATGCAACCGTTAATCTTTAGAGGGAGATACATATGTATAGGTTTATACGGGGTTCATATCCCCACATGCGGTTGCTAGCTACAACCCTCAGACGATCTATCGAAACGGGTGATAAGTGTCTACAATTTTTATTAATATGTCCACTGAAGCATTGAAGGGGGGGGGGGGGGTACTCTCAAGTCATATATTTTGGTTATAAGGCTCACTATAAACATTAACTAGAATATATATATCTCTCACTACAAGCTTGGGCTTGGTTGCTTTCAAAACTATTTTAAGTATGAAATTACTTATGTAACGTTACAATTTGATTTTCAAAGATATTCAAAGATTCCTTACAAGCACAGATTTTAAATGTGGATTTATTTATTCAAAGGTACAATTTGGCTTTTAAAGACTCATTGCAAACACTGTTCAACTATTGTTATTAATACAAAGATAATAGTTTTCGGACTTATTAAAAGTATTACTACTTTTAGCAGAAAACCTGTAACTCTCACTAACCTTGTGTTGACCCTCAAAACTACATGTATTATCAGGAAATTACTAAAAAGACATTCAAGATGGATTGGATTACAGGTGACCTACTTTACTTGTTGTATTATATGTCTATCTGTTAAGGCAATTCATGTATTATTATGTGTAAAAATCTTGTATTCAAACATCAAGATGGAACATTAATGCTATATTGTTCATTGTTGTACTTGTGATATATATTCAGTTTACATGTGATCAATGAACTTAGTCGCACAGTCCGGCGTGCTCCGCCGCCTCGGTTGGGGGTGTGACACAATCTCTTCCAAGTGGGTGTAGGTCCTTAATTAAGACTATTAATGATCTATTCCAATTCAATTGTTTCTAAAATGTCAAAACACCACAATACTTTGTGGAGTTACTTTGGATCCATGGTGTTTCCTTTAATTTAAGATATTGACCATTCTCAAATGAATCAATGAATCACATCACATTCAATGATTGTATGTTTACTTATAAGGGTTTCTTGTACTCTTGCTAAATAACAGAAAGCCTTGGAATGAGCAATTTCCACGTCTAAAAGACTATATCCTAATTTTAGCACATGTTTGAGCATCCACCTTGGATTTAATGCATCAAATTCACCATATATTCATAAAAGTACATGTATTACTTGCTTATTTATTTCATTGCTCATAACTCCATCAGGAATGAATTTTTAAGCTTAGAACCAAGTAAAACACCATAAAATGGGTTAGAAACAATCCAGAGCTATAATTATTCAATAAAATTGGATTTAGGCCTTCTCATCTAAGCGTAAATTCCAATCTAGAGAGTTTTATGGAGAAATTAAACTTGTAATAAATAGAAGACTTCCAAGTTAACTATGATTGACAAAGAACTCTTTGAATCTAAGCTCAATGGTTGAAACCCTTCAAAATCTAAAGTTCTCAAAACATTGTTTAGACCAAATAGGTAGGACAATGGTAGCTTTGGGTCCTATTTCAAGTCTCTCTTATCTCGTATTGGACATATAACTTCTATACCATGCAAAATGATCACCATTTTTTAAATCTTGCAACTAGACCTTAGTTGTTTATACATTGATTCTTTCCACGTCATTTCTATGACTTATTAGTTCAAAATCTTACTTAAGCAACTCAGCTCGTGGTTAAACTCAACTTTCTATAATTAGTCAAATTTAACCCATATTTACCAATTGTAATAAATTTAACTTTTATCTCCTCATATTTATATATTTACTAATAATATTTTTATTTTTTATTTAATTAATTAAAACGAATTTTTCTTGCCTAAAAATTATGATGTTACAAAATCAATATACCAAATTAACCACTCTCGAATATCATAAGAAGTCGACCACTACCATAGTCGACCAAAAAAGCCTTGATATTCGGTGTGTTAACCAGAAAAGCCCTAGATACACATATTGATGTGAGATGTCATAAATCCTCCTTCCTTAATCTTCACGTTTACATGTTAGTCAACATCTTGATCAATCCAAAAATTGTCTTCTCGTATATAATGTTATAAGCTATGTTCTTTGCCAACAAAAATCTAACAATACAAAGAGCCAACCGATCTAACAGATCCCAATCTTCCTACTTCCTTGCTTCTGGTTTACTTTCAATCGAAGGTTAATGTAACTTCTTCATGTAGAGATAATCTTTTGTCTACATCCCCTAAAATCCTGTATCATGACCTTTTAATTTCTTGATCTTAATATTCTCGTCTTCAGCCACAACTCTAATACGAATTGTTATAGGATAACGAGGATATTAAGACTAAACTTGACAAATTATCATGATAATAGAGTATAAGAACTAACAATACCGTAAGGATTTAATATCTATAATGCCTTGTCCCAAATCATTTCCCATTTGGGTGTGGGTGATGTAATTTAGATGATCCTGGTGTTCAATTTGTATTTTGGAGCCAATAGGTATTTTGATGAAGTGTCAGCTTGGGAATTTATGAAAATTGGATTTTTGTTTGGGAAATTTTAAGGATAGTATGTGTTGATAAAAGCGTAGAGCTTTTAGTTAACTTATCGTGGATATAAGGATCGTCAAAATCATACGTATAATGAAAAAGTTAGGGCATTCGGAAGAATTTAGGGTTTAAGGATAACCTTAGTACATGGGGCGTATATAGGGAGTCTACAGAGCGTACTAGTGCGCGAGGTCCAATACACAGGGCGTACACTGGTATACATTGAGCGTATTAACTAGGTTGGTCACTGACTTTGTTTCTACATAATTTTTAAGTTTTTCCGTAAATGTTTCAAAAGGATACATACATCTCATGTGTACATGCCCTCCAAGAATGGCTTATTCTAGTAAATGAAGAACAAGATGAATCATTGTGTCGAAAAATGTTGGAGGATATTTCAACTCAAGATTGTGTAAGATCTTCACCACTTCTGTTTTGGCATTTCTCATTTCGTTAACATCCAATAACCCCGCACAATTTTTTTTAAGAATGTACACAAGTCGATGATTGTTCTTGAAACATTTCGTGGGGGACCTACTGGAACCCCTATAGGTAGCAATCGATGTGATGGCCAGAACTCGGTGGTTGGACTTGATGGTGGTCCGCCGGTGGTCACTGGTGGTCACCGGAAAACACAAAATCGGAAATGAAAAAAAAAGGATAAAAACCACTGCATCCTTACTGTTATGTGATGAAGGAGAGAAGCTGGAAGGAGTCGTTGGTGATCGACGGTGGCGAAGGAACGACGGCGGTGAAAGGTCGAGGGTGGTGAAAGGCTGTTGCAACCAACCATAAAAAACCCCAAATTTGGAGTTAAAAAGTTGAGTAATCAGTAACAAATTGGAAAACAAGGACCAAGAATCTACCTCCTGCTTGTTACCGATGAAGAGGAGTGCCAATTTCGATTTTCATTGTTGTAGATCAAGAGAGAAAGAGTGCATTGTCCCTGCAAATGAGCAAGAATGAACGATGAACTGATGTCTTCTGTTAGGGTAAAACCCTATGTCGACGATAAGTCGTCGATATAGGGTTTACATAATGACATCATTCCTTCTTTTTGATGAAATAAAAAAAAATAAAAAACTGCCGACGACTTGAGATAGATGTTTCACTCGAATCGCCACGTAGCATGCCGACGACAAGTCGCCAGGATAGCTTTTCAAAAACACTTCGTCGTTTCGATTTTCTGCACCATGGAATAAATAAAAATGAAATTGCCATTTTTCGTAACCCATGCCGACAACGTATCATTGACAAATGTTTTTTCAGAAGACCGCAAAAAAAGTCGACGTTCTCGCTGAATCTCTCGCAACGATCGAACTGATCAAACCGATCTTTCCAAATGAACAACATACCAATCAAGATCATTGGTACTTAAACAATATGACTTTGCAACCATGGAGATCGGGATGGACCGAAAATCACTTTTCTCATTCAGCAGGATTAGTTCATATTTTCTCCATCTCGAATCAGACTAGACTTTATTTCTTCTCTGATTGGCATTGTCCGAATTTAGACCGGACTCGTTACTTTGGTCAAGAACAATAACAGTGTATATATATATATATATATATATATATATATATATATATATATATATATATATACACACGTATGTATATATGAGTTATATGAGTATGAGACATATATCAAAATCTTATCTATGTGGTGGATTAAACTTTCATCAATATATATTAGGTATATGCCAAATTATAATGTAAGAGACCAATGTTTAATAAATTGATAATTTTACATTTCCTAATGTATTAGTTATATATACAGATGTCGTAGGAGTAAAACCAACAAAACTTCTCAAGAATACTTACATCGATACATACCCAAATTTAACTAAATGCATTTTCTACATAAATTGTTCGCTTTATAAATAAACTAGATTATAGCCCGCGTTAAACGCGGGAAATACATAAAAAAAAAACATATAATCGTTTATAGATATTGTATAATGATTATTAAAAAAATATATGGTTATTGGTATTATTGAAATATGTAGAAAATACATTGAAAACGATAAATATATATAATCATTGAAAGATCTCTTTGTAGACATCATTTTTTTGTTTTATTAGTTGAACGATTTTCCTCGTCTTATATAGTTATAATATTTATATATTTATAAGCATTTTAATTAGATGTTCATTGCATAATAATGTTAACTAATTTAAACATATATTGACAATCAATATACCGTTTTTTCTATTGCATTAAATATTAACAACTATTTCATTTATTCAAATAAAGTTATGTAATATAATGTATAAAATGTTAAATGTTATATAGATTTAATTTTAGTATATCATCAATGGAGATTCTTTTCTAAATCATGATTGGTTTATTTTAAATTGATTATAAATATAAATGCTAGCTTTTATGTTTGTTCTTATTTATTTAGTGTTCGTAAAAATTTTGCATTAGTTTTGGCGCAACTTTGAATAATTTTAGTATATTAATTTAATTTGATATATCTGTCAATTATATGAAATATCAAATAATCACATTTCATTACTATTGTGATAATTTAGTTTATATATATTGTATTTTCAGTAATCTTAACGCTCTTATTTTTTCTAATAACCGTAACGCTTTTACTAAATGTACTATTTACAAATCTCCTAATATCTTATAATTTTAATCTTACTTTATAATTTTTCATAACTATGTTATTTTCAAGATTGATTGCTTTAATAGTGTTTTTTTTCGTCTATTCACTTTTATATTTCATTGTACAATATTATCGTTTGTATGTATTCTGAAATTTCACTTTCAAAATGTTTAATGTTTACACCTTGATATTAATTTTTTTAATAAACTCATGTAATAATTATGGAATATATATCTCATTTTAATTAACATTCACTTCCTTTATTATATCAAATTCCTCATTAAATGGATATACTTTTGGAAAATAATAATTATAATAGGGCAGCATTATCTAAAACGTAAATGTTTGATATACTTTTGGAGAAAAAAAAATCAGGATCATTAAAAAACATTATATAAAGAAAATACAAATTTAAATTTGTTGAAATTATGGATGAAATTACTGACGAAAATTTATTTTGGAAGGAGTTGTATTCTGTAAGGTATAATAATATTACAAAATTTGAAATATCTATATTTGTTGTGTAAATTAATAAATTTTATTGTTACTATACGAAGATAAAAAAGTAGGTTGATATAATATATAAAAACACAATAATTTCAATGATATTTTAAAATCATGCCAAAATTAACCGGATTCTTATGATATAAAAATTAAAAAAAAAATCATAATCATCTCTAATATATAAAAGTAAAATTTTCGTAATTAATGTCACTTCCCAGGATAGTTAATTTTTGTTTTGTTAAAGGTACCTAATACCTTTTCATGTTTATTTGAAAAGTTTCAGAAAAATAGTTAACTGATTTCATGTAATTTGTGACAAAGAAAATCGAAATATATGAATACATACATTTGATATAGGAGCAAAAAATGATCGAAAAAAATATAAAAAACGAAAGAAGGTACTGACCTTCTAACACACAAGAGCGAATGTTGATAGCAGAAAATGATGATGGAAGTTATAAGCAATATTAACGATGTTGTATGAGAATGTTTGAAGAAAAGAAACGATTGAAAATAAATGTGAGTCGCGGATTCAATGATGAATCGTATATGTATGTGATGATTTGAATATGATTTTTCGGTATAAATGATTTCCTAATAAAAAAAGATTTTATATTACTGGTTTACTAATATAAATGGATTTATATTAATGGTTGATATTAAAGCCTTATTTGAAATGATTTGTTAGTAATATATTTTTAAAATTGATCATATTAAAATCTTCATAACTGAAAATTCAAGATGTAAAATATGGAAAGTTTTTATTGGAATTAAATACATTCCATTTCAACGAATGTAAGTTATTGATTGATGATTGAAAATCATTTATTGGAATTAAATACATTCCATATGGGGAATATTATGTCAGCAATTTGATCTAAGGGTGGAAAAAATAAGATTGAAATACAATCAATAGTCCAGATTATTTAAGATGATGTCATAAAATTTCTCTTTTAGTAATATTTAAGATTGTACCCTTACAAACTTTTCCCACACTATTTCTCAAAAATATATCTAATGACGTTGCTTCTAGTTTTTTTTTAACAAAAATGCTTTCAATACCCACATAATAGCTTTCTAAAATCTGATGATACACTTAAACTCAATACTCACAAACCTTTCTAAAATACGCTGCACATCACAATTTACCGTGCACAATTTCTTCAACCCAAAACCACACTAAAACTCAAATTAAAATCAAATCAAATCTAAGGATCAAATTTCTTTTTATACAATCACAAGTTAAAATGTGAAATAAAAGCTTTCACTGCCTTCAATAATCCCCATTGATTTCTGTCAAACAAGCAAACCCAAAAACCCATCTCAATCCTCCTTCTTTCCTGTCAAGAACCAAAACCAAACACTCCAATGATTTCTATAAAAACAAACTAAAATCAATGGCGATGCCTCTTCAACTTAAGATCGAGATGATTCTGCTAATCATTTAGATTCTATATGGTTAATTGGGAACATATTTTTCTCAAATTCTATGCATCTGTTTAGATCGATGTGTTTCTCTCTTCTGGAAAAATACATTTTTTTTGTTAGCATCTGATTTACCCTCTCTTTGGGATTAAAATAAAGATTATTCAAGGAGATATAACTGATGCATATAGCTAATTACAGGATGGCTTACCAACGCATTGCATTTCATTGGATTGCTTTAGGGTCAAATGGTCCTGTCTTAACTGCTACCGCTGCGTGCAGTGTCCGGACCTCACACCTCGCAGCCAGAAGAGACGAGAAAGACTTTGCTGCTTCTTCACGCTCCATCTCTTCGGATCCCATCGACCCTCGCTAATACCCTTTCCCATCCCGTTCTTCCCTTCGGCCCGTCGAACCCAGAAGACCGCATCGGTTTGCGAAGCCGACCAACGAACGATCTCTGCTTCTCCTTTCATCCTCTTCGGCCTCATTGACCACCGACGATGTTCCCTCTGAGGTAATTGCCACCACCATACCAAAAACCAACACCGTCACTTTCTTATTACTTCAAATCAGATGAAAACCGGATTAGCATGTCTGATTTTCCCGCAGCCGATGCCCATCGGGGCTGCTTCGTTGGTATCCCTTCTTCTTTCTTGTTCCCGATCGATTGAAAGGAAGAAGGCGACTCTTTCGATTCTAGGAGCCCTTTTGATCGACTGAAGAGTTAAAACGGGACTTGACCTAAAAACGTTTTGTGATTTTGACCAAGTCAAAGGTAAAATAAAAAAAAAAATAAAAAAATAAAAAAATAAAATCAAACTTTCATTTAAATTAAACGAAACTAACCCTCACTTGAGAAAACTTTATCAGATTAGTCCTAACCCATAAACAATGACTCCATTTATTCAAAATCAACTCCTCATTTGGGATATATTTTTAATTACCAAAACAGTCCTAACCAATCTAATTAAATTTACCAAAAAGCCCATATACTTTAGCTAAGTTAATCCCCGATAGTTTAAATTTGCTACAAAACGGTCCCAAAGGTGTTTCAATGTTCAAGAAACGTATCATTTGGACAAATAGAACTCATGCTTCAAGGGTGAGTGCTTACAGCCCCTTTTTAATATGTTAATTGTTTCGGAGGGAATACACATGCCTAAATATTTTGTTTATACAAATCAATTTTCTTTTATGCGAAAATACAATAAATCTAGTTTATAAAAATATTTGTTATGAATAAACTAGTATAAATTTTTTGTGTGCGTATTAGGGTTATTTTATGGTGAAATAACAATATTACACAACAAATACTATAAGATACAAAATTATATGATTTTCATGTGACATTTCATATTATAACAAGCATGTAATGAAACCATGTAGTATTTCAAGGATTCAAGCTATTACTAATCATGTTCATTTATATGTTTAAGTACACAACGTTTATACATATAAATATACATATGTTTAACCAAAGGGATTCTAGTCCAGCAGTATCATGTGGTACCATTCTTTATATGTATTTATATTTTCAGGTTAAAAAAACATATGTTTATTAATTTGAAACATTTATTTTTATAAAAGCGAGCACATTACACTTTTACACACATGTGAAACACACTTGATTTTTATAAACCTTATATAACCATATTCATTATGCCTAGAACTTACCCACAAGTAATTTACGACTGAGATTTAATTATAAACTTTTTAGTTAAGACCTTTTTAGTGAGACCTTATGTTATTCATTAGCTAAGTTTACACACTTGGCATACCCACACTACTGTAACCCTTAATCTTCAGGGCGAGATACATATGTATAGATCTATACGGGGTTCACATCCCCACCTGCGCTTGCTTGCTGCAACCCTCGGTCGATCAATCGAAACGGGTGATAAGTGTCTACAATTTTTACAAGAATGTCTAATGAAGCGTTGCAAAAAGGGGGGGGGGGGGGGTACGCTAAAGTCATTTACTTTGGTTATAGGGCTCACTATAAACATTAACTAGAATATATCTCTCTCTCACTACAAGCATGGGCTTGGTTGCTTTCAAAACTATTTTAACTATGAAATTACTTATGTAACGGTACAATTTGGTTTTCAAAGATATTCAAAGATTCCTTACAAACACAGTTTTTAAGTATGGATTTATTTATACAAAGATACATTTTGGCTTTTAAAGACTCATTGGAAACACTATTTCAACTATTGTTATTCATATAAAGATAATACTTTTTGGACTTATTAAAAGTATTACTGCTTTTAAGAGAAAATCTGTAACTCCCACCAACCTTGTGTTAACCCTCAAAACTACATGTATTATTAGGAAATTACTAAACAGACATTCAAGATGGATTGGATTACTGGTGACCTAGTTTACTTGTTGTTGTATTATATGTCTATCTGTTAAGGCAAGTCATGTATTATTATTTGTAAAAATCTTGTATTCAAACATCAAGATGGACATTAATGCTATATTGTTCATTGTTGTACTTGTGATATATATTCAGTTTACATATGATCAATGAACTTATTTGCACAGTCCGACGTGTTCCGCCGCCTCGACCGGGGGTGTGACACAATCTCTTCCAAGTGGGTGTAAGCCCTAAATTAAGACAACTAATGATCTATTCCAATTCAACTGTTTTAAAATGTCCAAACACCACAATACTTTATGGAGTTACTTTGGATCCATGGTTTTTCCTTTGATTTAAGATCTTGACCATTCTCAAATGAATCACATCACATTCCATGATTATAAGTTTACTTATAAGGGTTTCTTGTACTCTTGCTAAATAACAAAGAGCCTTGGAATGAACAATTTCCACGTCTAAAAGACTATATCCTAATTTTAGCACAAGTTTGAGAATCCACCTTGGATTTAATGCATCAAATTCACCATATATACATAGAAATACATGTATTACATGCTTATCAATTCTGTTGCTCATAATTCCATCATGAATGTTTTTTTAAGCTTAGAACCAGGTAAAACACCATAAAATGGGTTAGAAACAATCCAGATCTATAATTATTCAATAATATTGGATTTAGACCTTCTCATCTAAGCCCAAATTCCAATCTAGAGAGTTTTATGGAGAAATTAAACTTTTAATAAATAGAAGACTTACATGTTAACTTTCATTGACCTAGAACTCCTTGAATCTAAGCTCAATGGTTGAAACCCTTCAAAATCTCAAGTTCTCAAAACATTATTTAGACGAAATAGGAGGGAGAATTGTAGCTTGGGGTCCTATTTCAGGTCTCTCTTATTTCGTATTGGACATATAACTTCTATACCATGCAAAATGACCACCATTTTATAAGTCATGCAACTAGACATTAATTATTTATACATTGATTCTTTCCACGTCATTTCTATGACTTATTAGTCCAAAATCTTACTTAAGCAATTCAGCTCGTGGTTAAACTCAACTTTCTCTAATTAGTCAAATTTAACCCATATTTACTAATTGTATTAAATTTAACTTTTATCTCCTCATATTTATATATTTACTAATAATATTTTTTTTAATTTAATTAATTAAAACGATTTTTTCTTGCCTAAAAATTAAGATGTTACAAAATCAATATACGAAACGAACCACTCTCGAACATCATAAGAAGTCAACCACTACCATAGTTAACGAAAACAACCTGGATATTCGGGGTGTTAACCAGAAAAGTCCTAGATACACGTATTGATGTGATATGTCATAAATCCTCCTTCCTTAATCTTTACGTTTACAATCTGCCTAATCAATAAAACCTTGTTTGGCGAAGAAGGTTTTGTTGGGTTTTAGCCATAAGAACTTTCCTATGTGCGCATGCAAAACCCTATTGCTTGGATCTAGGCTTTCTATCAAACATGCTTTTGAATCCAAGACTTCTAATGGCTAATTAGGTTAAACAATAACATTAATACAGATCTAGAATCATACCTTTGAGTTCCTTGTTGATCTTCTAGTCTTGGAGCTTCTAGAGTCACAATTGTCACTCCTCTGATGGTTTACAAACACCAATAGCAAGCAAGATGATTTAGGAGAGAGGAGAGGGGATGGAATTCGGCCAGAGGTTCCTTGCTTTAGGTTCTGAAAGATTGTACACGAATTCCACACCCCAAGGGCCTATTTATACCTTTAGACTCCTTAAGGGTTTCACCCTAAACCCTAATTGGATAATCTTCACTTAAGGCTATCCAAATCCATTCCATAGATATCCTTATGGACTATTTTGAGCTATCCTAAAGCTCTTAGAAACCGTCCAAAGTCCATCCTAATGGATTTATAGTCTAAAGTCTAACTATCAAACAATTGACAGTTTATACCCTCTTATTTAATTAATCTCTTTAAGTCACCAAATTAATACCAATTAATCTATGACTTATATTAATCAAATAGCTAAATATTATTCCTTATAATATTTACTCTCTCTTAACAAATCATCCTTCAAGTTGCTATGGTGAAGGCAACCCAAAAGGACCATGCACCACCGAATATAGTTATAGCCTTAGACACTATTCCAACAGTCTCCCACTTGGATAAGTCTAGTAACTATACAAGTATAATACGGTTTGCAATCGTAGCTCTCAAAGACGCTGTCAACTCTGATCTAATCAATCTTGTCCTTTAGATAAGGGATCGTACAGTCCTCTGTTAGATATCATGCTGACAATCCTATGGAATGGTTAGTCTAGCATTTATATTTCTCGATCTTCGATTTATTTGACATAGAACTTAATCGAACACATCAATTCAGTTCTGACCGGGCCCGGCACATAAGTCAAATCAAATCATCGAGTGGCCAAGATATCTCTTCTACCCTCTTAGGATAAAATTTACAGATAAACTTCGACTTATATGCATTTACTTATTCATTAACCAACTATACACAACAATGCGTTTTATAACATCAAGTTACTGATGCGTTTTCGCATTATCAATGCACAATCAATTAGCAAATAATAAACCATATATCTAGGTTTTAAGACCATATGATATTATCGTCTTGCGATCACCTTTTATATCGTATTCCATAAGGTGATTCCAGCAAGCGCGGGTTTATTCCAATGCTCAAAACCAGTTCGTAAGCACTCATGAACGTTGCAGCAGCTCTTACTATGTCTAACACCATTTAGACACTCTACACACCAATTCACGACAATCTTCATTCACATCTACTCCCAACATATGAACGATTGTGGACCATTTGAATAATTCGATTATTCCTAATAAACTCAATTATTCTGGAAGTCAAAACATGCAAAGTGAAACAATAGTTAAACAACTAACATGTGATAGTAACTTTACTCATAAATAAAACTTCTTTATTTAATCATCAAATGTTAATTACATTTATCTATTATACGTTTCTAATACAATCTAATCTATGCTAATATCATCCTTCAGCCCAATACTCCTAGCATGCTGTAAGTGCTTAACCCTACTTAGTCCCTTTGTAAGCGGATCTGCTGGGTTATCTTCTGATGATATCCTCTTCACTACGAGTTGTCCTTCTTCTACACGATGTCTAATGAAGTGATATTTTCTGTCGATATGTCGAGATCTACCATGATCCCTCGGTTCCTTGGTCAAGGCAACCGCACCTTCGTTATCACAGAAAATCTCCATAGGCTCCTTTATGGCCGGCACAACTCCAAGATCACCGATGAAGTTCTTCAGCCATATTGCCTCCTTCGACGCTTCGCTCGCTGCGATGTACTCTGATTCGCACGTTGAATCAGCTACGGTTTCCTGCTTGGAACTTTTCCATGTCACTGCTCCTCCATTTAGGGTAAAGACCCAGCCCGACTGCGAACGATAGTTGTCCCTGTCAGTTTGAAAGCTGGCGTCACTATATCCTCGCACCTTCAAGTCATCACTCCCTCCAAGGACTAAGAACCATTCTTTCGTCCTCCGAAGGTACTTAAGGATGTTCTTCACCGCAATCCAATGTGCTTTGCCAGGGTTCCCTTGATATCTGCTAACCATGCTCAAAGCGAAGGCTACATCAGGGCGAGTACAAGTCATAGCGTACATGATTGAGCCAACTGCGGAAGCGTATGGTACTCGGCTCATTTCTGTTATCTCGGCTTCGGTACTCGGACTTTGAGTCTTACTCAACTTGGCATTTCCTTGTATCGGTAGTTCTCCCTTCTTTGAGTTTTCCATACTAAAACGTTTTAGTACCTTCTCCAAGTAAGTATTCTGACTAAGTCCAATTAGTCTCTTACTTCTTTCTCTTACTATCCTTATTCCCAAAATGTAAGAATCCTCTCCGAGGTCCTTCATAGCGAAGCACTTCCCAAGCCAGGACTTAACCTCCTGCAGAGTCGGGATGTCGTTTCCTATGAGTAATATGTCATCGACATATAGAACGAGGAAGCTTACTACACTCCCACTGGCTTTGACATATACACAAGATTCGTCTTCGCTTCGTACAAATCCAAACTCTTTGACTTTCTCATCGAAGCAAAGATTCCATCTGCGAGATGCTTGCTTAAGTCCATAAATGGACTTCTCAAGCTTACACACTCTATTCGGATGCTTCGGATCCACAAACCCCTCTGGCTGAGCCATGTAAACATCCTCAGCCAACTTTCCGTTAAGGAAAGCGGTCTTGACATCCATTTGCCAAATCTCATAATCATGAAATGCGGCAATTGCTAGCATCACTCTAATAGATTTAATCTTCGCAACTGGTGAGAAGGTCTCATCATAGTCAACTCCGGGAGTTTGAGTAAAGCCCTTCGCAACCAATCGCGCTTTGTATGTGTGTACGTTCCCATCCACGTCGGTCTTCTTCTTGAAGATCCACTTGCACCCTACAGTCTTACGTTCGGGCACGTAATCAACCAAATTCCAAACTTGGTTATCGTACATGGATTGAATCTCGCTATCCATCGCCTCTTTCCATTTCGCAGACTCCAGGCCTGCCACGGCTTCCTTATAGCTATTAGGTTCATCAAGATTTACTAGTGTACCATCACTAATATACGTGTCCCCTTCGGTAGTAATATGAAAGCCATAAAACTGGGGTTGAACTCTAACTCTATCGGAACGTCTAAGAGGTAAGGATTCGTCAATCGGTTCAACCGGAGTTTCCTCCTCGGGTTGAACGCCAGCGGTAGAGGTTCCTTCATCTATCGATTCTTGAATCTCTTCAAGTTCGATTTGCCTCCCACTGTCTCCTTGGCTTATGAGTTCTCGCTCTCGGAAAACTCCTCTCCTCGCAACAAAGATAACATTATCTTTCGGTCTATAGAAGAGATATCCAAAGGAAGTTTGCGGGTAGCCGATGAAATTACATCGCTCACTTCGAGGTTCAAGCTTGTCGTGAGTATCTCGTCTTACGAAAGCCTCGCAACCCCAAACCTTGATATGTGCCAACGAGGGAACTTTCCCCGTCCACATCTCGTGAGGTGTTTTGGCAACCTTCTTGGTAGGGACTCGGTTAAGGATATGGGCGGCAGTCTCTAAGGCATACCCCAAAAGAAGATAGGTAGTGAAGCACGACTCATCATAGAGCGAACCATATCTAATAAGGTTCGATTACGCCTTTCTGCCACACCATTCAATTGCGGTGTCCTAGGAGGCGTCAATTGCGAAACTATTCCACACTCCTTGAGATAATCGTGGAATTCAAGACTTAGGTACTCTCCTCCTCGATCGGATCGAAGCATCTTGATTTTCCTGCCCAATTGATTCTCCACTTCATTTTTGAATTCTTTGAACTTTTCAAAGGTTTCTGACTTTTGCTTGATTAAATAGATATACCCATATCTACTATAATCATCGGTAAAGGTCACATAGAAGCGGTTCCCATCCTTCGTGGTTGATCTAAAAGGTCCACAAACATCGGTATGTATTAGGTCTAATAGTCCCTCACCCCTTTCACAAGTACTCGTGAAGGGTGACTTAGTCATCTTTCCAAGCAAACAAGATTCGCATGTGTCATCTTCCCTAAGGTCGAATGACTCCAACACTCCATCCTTTTGGAGTTGGGCTATGCGTTTCTTGTTGACATGTCCAAGACGACAATGCCACAAGGATGTTGTATCCATACTAGTGGAAGAATCAATATTCAAAACATCATTTCCTAAGTTATCAACAATCATAACAGTTTCATATATTCCATTACATGGTATAGCTTCAAAATAAAAGACACCATTTAGATAAGCCAAAATAGAACCATTCTCATTATTAAAAGAAAATCTAAAACCTTGTCTATATAAACCATGAAATGAAATGATGTTTCTAGCCATTTCTGGCGAATAACAACAATTTTTCAAATTTAAAACTAAACAATTCTTAAGCACCAAAGAATACACTCCAATCTTGGTCACAGGCGACGATCTTCTGTTCCCCATGATTAGATTGATCCTTCCTTGCTCCACATCCCTACTTCTTTTTAGTCCCTGCACATTAGAACAAATGTGGTAACCACAACCGGTGTCAAGAACCCAAGAAATAGCATGATTAGAATCGTTAGATTTTATTGCATATATACCTGCGAAAGATGGCTTGATCTTTCCCTCCTTGATGGCTTGCAGGTAGTCCGGGCAGCTTCGCTTCCAATGTCCTATCTTGTGGCAGTGGTGGCACTCTGCCTCCTTCGGGTTAGAGCAGGGGTTAGAGGGATCAACTTTTGTCCCACTAGAAGAGGAACCATCTCGGGCTTTCACCTTTCGATAGTTATTTGAAGAAGCTTTCCTCTTCTTTCCCTTCCCTTGACCAATAGCCAAGACAGGAGCAGCAGACGGATTGGGAGTTGGTGCAACAGACTTGTCCTTGAAATTGCTCTCAGCAATCCTCAAGAGACCTTGGAGCTTACTTAGAGTGACCTCCTCTTTGTTCATGTGGTAGATCATCCTAAATTGATTATACATCGGAGGCAAAGAGTGAAGCACCATGTCGATCGCCAAGTCTTCGCCGAAGTCAACGTTTAACTTGCGAAGGCGGTCGACATACCTTTGCATCTTTTGCAAGTGCACGGTAAGAGATTCTCCATGACCCATCTTAGCGGAAATCATGTTGGTGAAGATCTCGTAATGCTCTTGTCTCGCGTTTTGGTGGTACCTCTCCAACAAGTCTTGATGCATCTCGTATGGATACATGTCCTCGTAGGACTTTTGGAACTCAGAGTTCATGGTGGCGATCATGATGCAATGTACTTTCGTCGCATTTCGCTCATGGGTTTCAAAGGCGGTGATTTCAGCGGGAGTAGCAATTTCGGGGTTGATTTTCTCGAGCTTCTCGTCGAGGACATACTCTTTATCCTCATAGCGAGCAATGGTGCGAATGTATCTTATCCATTCGCCAAAGTTCGTTCCATCGAAGGTGACCTTTTGGCAAAGGCTCATCAACGTGAAAGAACTAGCAGCAGCGTTGTTTGCGTTTGACATCTATAGAAAGGACAAAGATAGATTAGAACAAGAATCCCTAATTATCACCCCATAAGAAAAATTAGGGCTAGGATCCAACAATAACATTTACATACTAGAAAAGGGATGCCGTAATCCAACATGCAAATAAATTGAAGGTAAGTGAATGACGATTCACTAATTCTCCATCACAAAACTTAAACTTTTGGTCCTAAGTGTTTTTGAGAATTCCTAGGTTCGGATGAGATTCATTGAACTATTCAATGGCATGTTTAAATCTCGATATGCCCCTCTTGTTTGTGACTGGGATGCCGAGGATCACAAAGCGGGTGTGAATTACCATGCAAATTTACATGGTGCCTTCATTGTTACGATCACCTATTCGATGTGCCGGTAAACCACACACGCTCCATCGAACTATGATAAACAATGAATCACCCTTCGCCACCTTCGCTTAGAACCAATTAGTGTGCCGGTAAACCACACACGCTCCACTAACATCTTAGCAAGGTGCAAAGTGTAATTTCATGGAATTGCATCAATTCACTTTTCCTAAAGTAACTAAGATTGGGAAATTTGGAAAAAGATTTAGTTACTTCGTATTTCTTATTATACTTTTAATGAGAGGATGAGGTTGCCCTATCCTACCCGTTCGGCTAACGACCCTCCACCAATCAAGCAAGCGGTGGATGTGAGTGTACACCCATTAAGCGCCATTTTATAGGCCGCAACCTTATACCCACCTTATAGATCGGCTTCGTGAATGAGGCCTAATAGCGGCAAGACTAGCATTTAGTTATACATATATATATTATTCTAATAATGTCATATAAGTATAGGGTTGTATTTTAAACTTTTCAAAATCTAGGGTTTGAAATTTAAATTGTCTAAATTAAAGCTTTTAATCATAAATTTAAATTTCAAAACTATAGGGTAGGTTTTAAACATTTAAAAACATGGAGGATCAAATAACAAATAATTTCAATTAACAATTAATATCTTAATTATCTTTATTTGATTTATCTTTGATTTCTTTGAGGATAATTACCAAAAATAATTAAAACAATTAATTAATTATCATATAAAGAAACTAAATATTTAATTAGTTGATAATTACCTTTAACTAGATCAAGATAACACTTATATTTATCAAAAAACGGATTCATATTGATCTAATTAGTTTATGGTAAGTTTGGATAAGATAAACACAAAGAAATCCCGAATCTGGCCTTTCCTGACGCTTGGACTCGCCGAGTACACAAATGGACTCGCCGAGTCAGGCCTACTCGCCGAGTCCACTTTGGAACTCGACGAGTCAGTGACTCAAAACCAAAAAATCGAATTTTGCAGGTTTGTTTCAGTTATACAAGCAACAATTTGTAGAAAACCAATCTAGGCTCTGATACCACTGTTGGGTTTTAGCCATAAGAACTTTCCTATGTGCGCATGCAAAACCCTATTGCTTGGATCTAGGCTTTCTATCAAACATGCTTTTGAATCCAAGACTTCTAATGGCTAATTAGGTTAAACAATAACATTAATACAGATCTAGAATCATACCTTTGAGTTCCTTGTTGATCTTCTAGTCTTGGAGCTTCTAGAGTCACAATTGTCACTCCTCTGATGGTTTACAAACACCAATAGCAAGCAAGATGATTTAGGAGAGAGGAGAGGGGATGGAATTCGGCCAGAGGTTCCTTGCTTTAGGTTCTGAAAGATTGTACACGAATTCCACACCCCAAGGGCCTATTTATACCTTTAGACTCCTTAAGGGTTTCACCCTAAACCCTAATTGGATAATCTTCACTTAAGGCTATCCAAATCCATTCCATAGATATCCTTATGGACTATTTTGAGCTATCCTAAAGCTCTTAGAAACCGTCCAAAGTCCATCCTAATGGATTTATAGTCTAAAGTCTAACTATCAAACAATTGACAGTTTATACCCTCTTATTTAATTAATCTCTTTAAGTCACCAAATTAATACCAATTAATCTATGACTTATATTAATCAAATAGCTAAATATTATTCCTTATAATATTTACTCTCTCTTAACAAATCATCCTTCAAGTTGCTATGGTGAAGGCAACCCAAAAGGACCATGCACCACCGAATATAGTTATAGCCTTAGACACTATTCCAACAGGTTTCTCATACATGTTAGGCAACGTCTTGATCAGTCCAAACATTGTCTTCTCATATATAATGTTATAAGTTATGTTCTTTGCCAATGAAAATCTAAAAATACAAATAGCCGAACGATATAACATATCCCAATCATACTACTTCATTGCTTCTTGTTTACTTTTAATCGAAGGTAAATACAACTTCTTTAGATAGAGAGAATATTCTATCTACATCCCCTAAAATCCTGAATCATGATCTTTTAATTTCTTGATCTTAATATTCTCGTCTTCAGCCACAACTCTAATACCAATTGTTTGAGGATAATGAGGATAATAATACTAAACTTGACAAATTATCACGATAATAAAGTATAAGAACTAACAATATCGTAAGGATTTAATATCTATAATGCCCTGTCCCAAATCATTTCCCATTTGGGTGTGGGTGATGTAATTTAGATGACCCTGGTGTTCAATTTGTGTTTTGGAGCCAATGGGTACTTTGATGAAGTGTCAGCTCGGGATTTTATGAAAATTGGATTTTTGTTCGGGAAATTTAAGGCAAGTATGTGTTGATAAAAGCGTAGAGCTTCTAGTTACCTTATTGTGGATACAAGGTTCTTCGAAATCATACGTATAATGAAAAAGTTATGGCATTCGGAAGAATTTAGGGTTTAAGGATAACCCTAGTACACGGGGCGTATATAGGGAGTATGCAGGGCATACTAGCGCGAGGTCTAGTACATAGGGCATACACTAGCATAGACTGAGCGTATTAACTAGGTTGGTCACGGATGCGAGGCCTCGTATGTTGGGCATACGAACATTACACATGGGATAAGAGGTGGATAAGAAAACCCTATTTTAGGGTGTTAATCCACATATAATGTCCTTAAGTCCCTAGAGTTGGCCTCTTTATTAGCCACAATTGCCCTAAAACTCTAATCTCGAACCCTAATAGCGTCATTGAGTGTGCTTGATCTTTGGATTGGGTGATTTATGCTTTTTGAAGTGAAAGAAGAAGAAGTGGAAGACTCATTCATTTGAAGGAAGCTTAGAGATCCAAATTTAGCTCCATCTTTTGGTGACTTTTGACGTATAAAGTCCCAACCTTTATCAATTTATGTTTAGATATCTTCATGTTGTAGTTTTTATGCTTTTGGTCCCTTTTGGGTTCGTTGTTGAACTAAGTTTTTTGTGGAGCTGTTTCTCTTCGATCAGGGCATGAGTTTCCTAAGCTTAAAGGTGCAAGGTTTATGGTTTTGGTGGTCTCATGCATGCATTAAGTCATTTTTTCAGTCCTTTTGACTTTTAATAGCTTCATTAAGCCATGCATGCATGTAAAGCTGGCAACTTTACATAATAAACCATCTCAAGGAAGTCAGATCTAAGTTTTGGAGTAATGTATTAATGGGCTAAGAGCTGGAAATGAAGAAATGGCCAAATGGCGAAGTAAGTTAGCATACAAGCCCTAAAGCGAGTATGATGTGCAAACATGTTGAGTACGCCCCACGTACTCATCCAGTTGGGCTTTAGATGTTTTGGGCTTCACTTTGGGCTATAGTTGGACTTAGATGCTTAGGGCCTTGTTAAGCCATCATAATTCAAGTGTTTTGGGCTAAAAAAAAATTGGACCTTGGATTAAGACCTATGAAGGATTTGGGCCCAATTTGGAAAATTAGGCCATATTTGGGACTTGGGTGTTTATATGGAAGTTGGGCCTTTAGATTATTGTATTGGGCTTGGGCCTTGGGCCAAGAATAGGGAAGGGTAAAAAGGTCTTTTACGCTAGTTTAGACTGTCGGTGTTTGATGGGATCTAATTTTTTTACTGGATGATTATTTGGTGATTGTTTGCATGGGGATTTGAGTGGGCCAGCAACCAAAGATTCTATATGTGAGATTTGACAGTGCAAGGTGAGTCACTTCCCTGTATCAATGGGTCGAAGGCACCGAGGCCGTCCCACTATCTGATTATATAGTACGCAATTTGTTATGTGATATATGTTTTGTTTGCATGATCGGGTTGAAATATACCCTAGGGTGGGGCCCAATATGACATGATAGCTTAAAATATACCCAAGAGTGGGGCCCATTATGATATGTTCGGGTTGAAATATAACTCAGGGCGGGGCCCATTATGATACGATCGGGTTGAAATAAACCCCAGGGCGGGGACCATACTTGATTTTTGTGTTGGAATATACCCTAGGGCTAGGCCTAGTTGTATGTTTCGTATGTGGCATTATGGGGAAACTCAATAAGCTTTGTGCTTATGGTTTTTAGTTTATGTTTCAGGTTCTTCTATTTTCAAAGGGAGGAGCTCAGGATGATTGTAGAGCACACACCACATGTTTCCATATTTTTTTGATTTACTTTGATATTGATGATGTATCGATACATTTGCTAACCTTGATTTTAGGATAATGATATGGTTTGCTGTTTTACTAATCTAAAAAAAAATGGTCTTATTTATTGAGATGTTACAAGTTGGTATTAGATCATTCGTTTAAGGGATCCAGACATACTCTTGGGTGTGTCTAAACTCAAGCTGAGGATTTGGTAAAGTTTTTCAAAAATAAATGTATTTTTAAGAAAAGAGTTTTCTAAGTCCAAAAAGGGTGTGGTGCATGCAATCAGTCGAGCTCGAGTAAGTTTTTCTTAAAACACCCATACAAGTTATCTGATATGATTTGATTTATGAATCTGTGAATTGAATGACTAGTTAGGGCTAACGATTTGCTCAGTGTTTGCATGATATCATGCTAGGAGTGATGCCTTGTAGCCTAGGGAGCATCGGATGTTATGCTAGAATGGGAATATCTATTGGTATCAGTAATTGCTAAGTGTAAGCTTTAAAAATTATATACGGTTGGGATCATATAGCCATAGAATGATTAATTCAGCCTTATTTCCTATTCATTGTTTGGTTGTGGTGCTTGAGTCTTTTATTCGACGGTCTATTTGATCCTATTCTATGTATAATTTACATGCATAAGGCAACCGACAATGAGAGTGGAAGTTCCTATAATGAGTTGTAGTATGTGGGATTTGATGTTCTTTGGTTATTCTATGGGTTGGAGTGGTACTGCAGGAAGTCTGATTGCCTTTTGCTTTGTGGGAATCTTATATATAGGAGTTGGTTGCTAATTAAATATGTTAAGTCATATGTGACAAAGGTTGAATAATCTCAGAGTGATGGATTTGATCCTATTTCACAGCTCTCGTTTGAGTCCAACCTTTGTAGGGATGAGTTTGTTACTCGAAGGATTATCTAAGATTTATTGCATGAGGCTGTATTCATGATGTGGGTAACTGGCATTGTGAGGAGTCCTTCAGCAGCCGATGGCAGGGTAAGGTCGGGAACCTAGGAAAGCCAAGGAAATGCTTCAGTAGGTTTTGTTGCATTGCTTAGCGACTGCTTGGAATATTAATTTGAGGAGGTTACTTTGGGGATTCATTATGATTCTTGAGGAAAGTATGGATTGGTATGAAAGGTAGTATTAGGCTCGTACTACTAAAAGCACATGATCCATACTCGAACCGAAAGACTCTTGGAGAATCTAGGAAGCATGTAGGATGAGGAAATTTGGGCATGTTCTGATCTTTTGCATGTTGTTTTTCCGTATGGCGTTGAGCACTCAGGAAGGGGGTTTAGGTTCTGGTTCCAACACAGGTGCAGGTATTGATCTGATCGATGAGCACATACAGGAGTTCATCTCATAGGAGGTTACCCACAATATGCTACAATGGACTCCCATGATCTTTGGTTCAGTCAAGGAATGGATTTTGGAGCTCTTGGATGGTCTTCTTGGGTCCTTTCGGTTCGATATTGTAGTGGGGCAGTTGAGGGATCATCTAGAGCCCAAATCTTGTGGATCCCTAGAATCCTTAAGGTAGGAGGATCCTATTGTTAGTTCTTGTCATTTGGGATCGGAGGTGGGTTATGTACCATATTTTCAAGAGGGTTGATCCCATGATTGGATTTCTGTGGAGGTTTTGCGAGCATTATGTGAGGAGTTATCTGACATCATTGGGCGTGTCACTTATAGATTGGTCACCAGGTTTGAGGGTTGGACCTCAGTTATCCAAGTAGTTAATGGGATGGTGTAGATAACCCAGGAAAAGTAGATTCATTCGAATAGGAAACTGTGGAATAGTAGGCGGACTCATAGTTTGGCTTGGCGATCAGAGAAGTTGGATGTTGCCATAGCTAGTGTCAGATACTCGAGGGGCCATGGTGGTTGTACGAAAGATAAATGGGCACAGGAGGATGTGTGCAGCAGGTCTAAGTGTAGCAGGTGTGGATGAAAGGGCCATTTTTGCCAAAAATGCACACTGGAAATAGAATTGTGCCATCATTGTCATCATTTCGGTCATATCAGGGTAAATTTTCCATGCTTAGTGGTCGGGGTGGCTAAGGTTCCATCACAGGTACCTCGACAAGAAAAGGAGGTCAGGATTTTGGCAAGTGCTTTTGCGGGTATGTTATATTTTGCTTTCTTTTGGTTATTATCATATTTTATATTGCTTTATAATTTTTCTTTGATTTGGGTAAGCATTATCTTGGGTTTGGTTTTTTGCTATTGTCTGGGTTGTATCATCAAAGATTGTTATATGCCATTTTGTATGTCAATGGAAGAACAATTAGGTTCAATCACTACCATTTCTAGGAAAGGAGTGGTAGCAAGGAGACGGTGGTGATAGTCGCATGACCCTAAGTTGTCCATGGAAGAATAGTTGGGTTCAATCACTACCGTTGCTAGAGAAGTATGTACTTGACCTGACTCGACATGGTCCATTTGGTTTGCATGGCGTCGAAACATTTGGATAGACTTTTTGTGACAAAGAGGACATTTGTGACATATTAATATATTATAAGTTCTAATATATTAATATGAAATCATGTTATTTAATTAGTATTGATCAAGAATTAATGTGGACTTAATTTGGTGATTAAAAGAGACTAATTAAATATATGGGGATTAATTGTATAAATCATTCATTCGTATATATGTGGTCTTATGATCATGATTCCTTATGTTGGGTTTAACCCATGTGATGACCCATGGATACTCAATGGAGGTTAAAACCCATGGAGCATAAGGAATGGGAAAAGTCATGGGTTACACGGTGTAACCCTAATGTGCACACTATATAAGGACCCCTTTAGCTCAAGAAGTTGAGACTAGTGATACATATATGAGGGCTATCCGATTTGAGCATGAGTGTCTTCTTTTCATGGTTATTCCAAGTGTTGATGATGTTGTGTGAACCATTTAAGGTGTCACACTTGGGGCACTAGGCTCTCGAGCTTCATGGAAACAAGCTACATTAACAAGGTATGTATTTTATGTATTTTATTACCCATGTATCAAAGATTGTATGCTAGTTTGGTAATACCTTGGAATATTCATATTTGCATGTCCAATAGAGAAAACATAGATACAAGGTATTTAGGGTTGCATGTACACCATAGGAGTGTTAGAATGCTCAAAACCCTTCAGTGGTATCAGAGCCTAGTCTTGTTTTCTTGTTATACTTGCTTAAATTGCTGAACATCAAAGATTTGTGCTGTCTGGATAGGGGACTCAACGAGTCCAATTACAAACTTATCCAACTCGCCGAGTTGATTCATGCACTCGACGAGTTGGATCCCTGACAGCATATCTTCGAGCTTTCAAGCTGGAATTGGTCTAGAATCATTACCTTAATCTGTTTTAGACTTAAAAAACCTATTTTTTTTAATGTGGTATTGATTATAGTAAACCAATTTCAAGGTTAAAATCAAAATTTCAAGATATATGTATGTTGATGTAATTTTTTAAATTGTTGATAAGGATTGTTCATGCTTATGAGTGTTGGCAGATCATAGGAATTATTTACAAAAGTGTTTGTTAGTTAATTCTTGATCTAAATGTATTTTAGTGGACTCCATAATTTGTCCTCAAGTTATGGATTACCAAATGTTTTTTTGTGTTACCTTGTTTTATGGGTTATTTTTAGATTAATGAAAAATATGTGTTAGTTGTTTTCAACCCAATTTAATCTAAAAATTGATCATAAAATGTTTTTTTTGTAACTTGTCATCAAGTTATATGAAAAGTCACATTTATGAATCTTAAAACTCATAAAAATGCCTTAGGTTACAAAAAATGAAGATTCTTTTTCTTATAAATACTTTTTATGGCTCCATAATTTGTCTTTAAGTTATGGGTGTCCAAGAGTCTCTTCATTAAAAGTTTTTTTTTTTTTTTTTGAAAACTTTAATTAAACTCATAAGTTATGAAAATCCAAGAGTTTTGAATAGTTTCAAAACTTGCCCTCATGTTTTGAAATTTGTAAAGTTTTCCCCATGAATACTTTAGTTCCAAGTTAAGCCCTTAGAATTTTAAAAGCCAAAATTTAACCCTTATACTTTATAATATTATAAGTTAATAATATATACGTATGTATAAGAGCAAGTCAGTCTTACCGTTAGGAAAATGTGAATTTGGTGCTAACCCATGAAATTACACTTTGTACCTTACCAAGTCGTTGGTGGAGCGTGTGTGGGTAACTGGCCCACTAACATGGACTAGTAAAAGTGGTAAAGGGTGACTTAATTTTTATCATAGATCAGTGGAGCGTGTGTGGGTAACCGGCACATCGATTAGGTGATAAATATTAAGGGTACCAAGTCAATTTGCATGGTTATTCACACCTTGTTTTGTGATCCTCGACATCATAGTCACAAAACTTGAGAGGGCACACTCGGGATTGAAACATGCCATTGAATAGTTCAATGAATCTCAAAAGATATAGCAGTTTCAAGTCCAATTAAAACCTAATAAACTATTTCGTTTTTCATGCTGGAAATTGGTGAATCGTCATTCTCCTACCTTCAGATATTTTATAGTTTGGATTACGGCATCCCTCCTCCAAGTTATAAAATATTGTGTTGGTTCTTAGCCTTAATATTTCATATTGAGTGTTATATTAAGAACTTTAGATCAACTATCTTGAATATCTCCCAAAAGATGTCTAGTTCAGACATCTTTGATCTTCCCAAATCTCTTGAAACTTCACTTCCTCCACCCCCTCCAATTATTCTCCCCAACCCACAAATTCAAGGTCACTCAAGCTCTATTGGTAAGCAAGGTCTATGTGTGATTTCATCTTGTAGATGAAGTCACATATTGAAAAGCCGGGAGAGTTAGGTGTCAAAGTCTTAAGAAATTTGGATGTTCAATCACTTTCTAAGTCACACAGTGAGTTCATTTGGGACTACTATGAAACAGACTATGACATGACCCTTAGTGATCTTATCTATTTCCTTGGTGATGCTGAATCAACAATGATTTGAGGACTAGTAAAGCAAATTTGATTAGGAGATCAACTTCCCAATGGATATTGACAATGGTAACATTGGATATCTAGAAAAGGCTTTCTCTTCCCAATGGAAAGGGATCGGCCATAGTCAACTCGGTTGACCAAATGGTAAAGCGAAAGGCTAAGTCTGCGATAGTCCCATGTACCATTCCCAAAGAGTCCATTTGTTTCTCTTGCCAAAGGATGTAGCATTGATTGCGAAGCTACCTATTTACCTGAAGGATCATAAGGTTGATCAAGTCAAGAAGTTTGACTCTACTTCAGGTAAAGTCCACTATCTAACTCTGTTAAGTTTCTATTATGAGATTCTTATTACATGATATGACTGGGTCACATGTTGATGTTTTAAGAATCAAAGAAAAGTGAAGAAACTTAAAGGAAGTATATGTTGATTCTGATCGCGAAGATGCATATCGATCGCATGGTTCGGTGTTCATAATTTTGAGTTGTTGCTTAGGAGTTATGATATATTTCTTAGGAATGGATAACAACAAGTTTTTCACATGATTTTGAACTGTAAGGATAAGTTTTTACGCAAAGTTTTAAAATAAAATTTTTTATTTCATTTATTCTAAGTATCCTTACAATGGCATCTGTGAAAAATTATTGCTTATATGAGTCCATTGATAGCAATACTAGGAAATGGATTTGTTTCTCTCATTTTTGGTAATGACTAATTTACTGAATAAGGAAAGATTCTCATCATCCAAGTTTCTATTGGTCCGAAACTTGGAATCATAAAGTTGTATAGTATGATGAATGAGGATTTTCATTGTTGGAAAATTAAAACTAATTCCATGTTCACATGTATATGTGAGTCAAAGTGAAGGACTAAAGGATCAAGTACACATTCTTGTACACTAATCAAGTCCACCAAAAAAGATCGGTAAGACCATTCGACAAGATTTACTAGAGTTAGTAAATATGATTATACTTACAAGTTTAAGTATAATTTCGAAACACTGGAAAAGTTTCAATGTATGGCAGAACAAATGAGAAGAATCAAATTAGGCAGAAAGATAAAAGTTTTGTAATCATATTAATGATTAAAGAACCATATCACAATTGGTCTTCTATGGACAACTTAGTGCATTCTGATGGCTAAGAAGAGGAGTCATGAATTGTTGAAATGGTTAAATCAAGAAGATGAGTCATACTTCGTTCCAAAACAAGTCTTAGAGTCATACTCCAAGATTGTAATTTGAGTGACACTTCTTAAAGAAATTTTATTAACACTTGTCAAATGTAAGAGTAAAAAGTGTCCTACTCTTGTACATTTGAAATTGGTAAGTTGTGATGTTTTGGATAAAACAAAGACCAACTAAGGCCAATTGTGTGAAGTGTTTGTCTTGATTAAGAATCTTCACTGTCTCTTTAATATTTGGCAAGAAAGTAGTATAGGTCAAGAGGACAGTGGGAGTCTAAAAGATCCTCAAATATTTTCAAAAACTAATTAAGAATAAAACTTGTATTTCATCACTAGCACATGATGTGAGTTTTATAACTTATCGTGTTGACATATTTGTATTTCTATGCCCATTCCAATTAAAGTTGGCTTTGCATATGAGTTCTGAGAGTTGTCAATTGGTTGCATAAACAACTTGGAAGCAATGGCAGGCCCTTGTACTGCCAGGTGGCAAGAAGTTAAGATTGCACAAGTTCAATCCATATGAGTTTGGATTTGTCACTAACCTAATCGTGTGATTAAGAAAACATACACCATAAAATCTGAGGTTTATAAGGTTTCTCTCCGATTCATGGAAATGATGGTGAGGAAACACTTTCACCAAGTAGATTTTAAGTAAGATAACAATTGTGATCTTTGCATTGTTAAAGTTGTTAGTGGAGCGTGCGTGCTTAACCTGCACACTAACATGGACTTATGAGAAATGACAAATGTCTAAACAATTGATACTATGATTACGACATCCCATTTATAGTTCTGAAATTGTTTAGATATACATGTGTGCTATCTAAGGAAAGGTGTATTAATTTAATAAAATTTTATCAAAGCATCTCGTATAAGAAATCTGATCTTTGGTAAGAAAGTCAATAAAGTCTTGATTTCTAGAAGTCCAGCTGATTTCTATGTACATGTCAAAGCTAGTGGGAGCATAAGTGTTATTCTAAAAAAATTCATGTTAGTGGGAGCATGATAATTGTGATAAGTGTTGCAAGCTAGCAATGTTAATTATAGAAAAAAAAAAAAAACAAAAGTTCAATTTGAAAAAGTTGTTTTTCTATAATTAAGGGAGAGGAAATTATACTTCGTTTCAAGTCTTAAAGTTTAGATTAAGGTTTTAATCATCTTTAGTCAAGGATATATATATATATATATATATATATATATATATATATATATATATATATATATATATATATATATATATATATATGAATTTTGAATTTTATGTTGGAATGGCTTAACATAAGGAAATTCTATATATGGGTACACTATTTGTGTTCTAAAATTTGATTATGATTACGAAATCGCTTTTTATAATCTAAATTATGAGAACATGGCAAATAGAAATAGAAATATTATAGCAAAACACCGGTCTAGTGTCATGTCTTTATGTGAGACATCTTGAATCGTGTCCTATATGCTTCGGATATAGGATTGATTTCATGTGCTATAATATTCATCCTTTCTAAATTTTCCAAATGCTCAGGGTATTAAGAGGAGAAAAGTCTAGAACTGGATATGACTAAAATGATTAAGCAGTTGTCGAGGACAATCTAAGGTTTACCAAAGATTGGTTGCTCAGGCACAGTTGGAAGTATAGTGTTAATTTTAGAAGGACCATATTGACATTTTTTGAAAGGAGTCAACTCTTGTTCAGAATTGATAGTCAAAATGGGAATATGGAGATGTCTCCATAGGTGGAAGTTATTCAATCTATGTAAGATTAGAAAACTTAATGCAAGAAGGATGTTCAAATCAATGTACTTTGAATTTGAGACTTTGTTTCCATGGAATGATCTCCATTGGAATACTCTATAATGACTATTGACAAGTCTTTGTGACTTTGTGCATAATCATTACAAGAGGATCAGTGCATATAAGTTTAAAATCTAACAGATTTCGGTAAATGGAATGAATTTGGAATTCTTGGCTTTGCGGTAAGGATTTGGGATTGTGAAATGAGAATCATTAGAACTATGTTCAATCGATCTATTTCACAAAGTAAAACGTAGTGTGCATACTTGGTATATGACATGACTAGTGTTTAGAAAACATAGTGTACATACTTGGAGCATGGGACAACTATTGTTTTATTTCAAGTATAAAGTTGATAATTTGAAACATTATACAATGAATAATGTGTAATCAATATGGTGATAAATAAAAGTTGTTCTATTTATATTTATAAGTTCTAAGACCATATTGGATTCGATTATTCTTGTGTTTCACTTTGCATGTTTTGACTTCCAGAATAACTAGGTAATTCTTTCCGAATGACTAAGTTATTCAAACCATCCACAGTTGGTCATATGTTGGAAGTTGATATGAATCAAGACTGTCATGAGTTGGCTTGTAGATGTCTAAGATGTTGGACATAGCAAAGAGGTGATACGACACTCATGATTGCTCATAAGTTCTGAATATTGGATTCAACCCGTGCTCAATTGAATCACTTTATGGATTTTATCACAAGTGATCATGAGATGATAATATATTATATTCTTCAAACCTAGAGATATGAGTTGTTACTATGAGTTGGATATACATTGATAGCACGAAAACGCATTGGTAACTCGATGTTATAAAATGTACCTTTGTGTATGATTCCACAAGTAGTAGAACAAGTCATATGAGTCGAAGTTTATACATTCCTTTTACCTTTGGGATAAAAACAGTATTTGTGGGCCCCTCGATGATTTAATGATGACACATGTGAGTGCTTGGCCAAGCCAAGACTAATTTGATCTGTTCAATCAGTCAGTCATCATGAATCGGAAATCGAGAAACAACAAATGGATAGAGATAATGATTTGTAACCCATGTCTTAGTCCATATGATATCTAGAATGAAGGAATATATGATCACTTATCTAATGGACAAGTCATTGAAGAATATCAGAGTTCATCGACAAGGTCAGAGTTTGACAACGGTTTTTGAGAGTTACGATTGCCTGTTAGGTTTGAAGTCATACTCAATAATAGTTTTATACTTATCCAAGTGGGAGACTATTGGATTAATGTCTAAGTCCATAACTATAATTGGTATGTACTTGAACTGACTCGGCATGGCCCATTTGGGTTGCATGACATTGGAACATTAGATAGACCGTTTGTGAGAAGAGGACATTTGTGACATATTAGTATATTATAAGTTCTAATATATTAACATTAAATCACGTTATTTAATTAGTATTGATCAATAATTAATTTAGACTTAATTTAGCGATCAAAAGAGACTAATTAAATATATGAGGATTAATTGTATAAATCATTCATTCTTATATATGTGGTCTTATGATCATGATTCCTTATGTTGGGTTTAACCCATGTGGTGACCCATGGATACTCAATGGAGGTTAAAACCCATGGAGCATAAGTAATGCGAAAATTCATGGGTTACACGGTGTAACCCTATGTGCACACTATATAAGGACCTCGTTAGCTCAAGAAATTGGGACTAGTGATACATATATGAAGGCTAGCCAATTTAAGCATGAGTGTCTTCTTTTCATGGTTATTCCAAGTGTTGATGATGTTGTGTGAACACATTTGAGGTGTCATACTTCGGGCACTAGGCTCTCAAGCTTCATGGAGTCAAGCTACATCAACAAGGTATATATTCTATCTATTTTATTACTGAAGTATCAAAGATTGTATGCTAGTTAGTGTAATACCTTGGAATATTCATATTTGCATGTATAATAGATAAAACATAGATCCAAGTTGCTTAGGGTTGCATATACACCATAGGAGTGTTAGAATGCTCAAAACCCTTCAAGAGATGGTGATGATAGTCGCACGAGTTGTTTGGACGTTGAAAGTTCCAAGAAAATTTTATTATCGCAGGGATTGTAGATGGTAAGAATTCAATGATTCTTTGAGGATGGAAGTTGGGGTGAAGATTCACTAGTTCAGAGCAAGGGTGATGGTTTTTTTGTCACCAGCTTAAGGACTTAAGGACTTGGTGAGGTATCATGAGAGGTGATTGGGATTTTCCAACATGCTAAGTTCTTGGGGAGTATTTTCTGGATTTCAGAAGTTAGGAGCCCATCCGTTCATGTAATATGAAGATAAGATGGGCTAGGAATCCATTAAATTTTAGGAGATGGGAGAGCTTCGACGAATCTAAGTGGGGGAGAATCGATTATAATTCTTGGCAGTTGGATCGGGTGTGGAACTATGGCAAGTTTCACATCCCAGCCAAAAGGAGAGATGACCGAAGTGGCCATCTGGAGTGAAGTTGTGTATGTTGGGAGTTTGGGAAACTACCAATAGCTGGTTAGCGTCTTCTTTGTTATGCACAACAGGCTTATGAACAAATCTAGGTCGAGGGTTGTGTTAGAGTCTTGCTGCTTGTTCTTGTTTGATGAAGGCTTTGGGGTTCGAAGCATGACCCGAACACCTTATTGGAATTCAGTCGGATGCGGGTTCGACTCGGGATAATTGGTGTTGAGATGAATCGAATGTGTTAAGACCATGGGTGGTAAACATGCTTCATTAGTAGTGTTGTAAGGATGCGATGGGATCGTAACATTCACTAGTTTGAGGTAAACTATCATTTGAGGTAGTCATGAGTATAATGGGAGACCAGTTTGTGCCTTTTTCACAATAGTTAGGATTGTTGGAAAAAATTTCTCTATTTTAGGATGAGGAACATTAAGGTATGAGGCGGAGTCGAACCTATATAGCTCTAGATAGGTGGGACCCAAGGGCGAGGCCCATGTGTTTATGTTAATACATGTAGATCTTGGTTTGTAGGCGAGTGTGTGGTCAGTGAGTGGCATAGAAGGATGCTTAGTCTAGGACATCCTTGTCATTTGGACTCTTGAGAGCAAGGTGGCTAGACCAGGTGCGAGACTGGTAGTCTCAGTGATGGTTTGGGAGCCTTTATATCTTGGTTTAGTGAGGGGTTGTCATGGATCAGATGGTTTCGGGGGAAATGCAAGTGTAGATTCTGGATCTCGGGTTATCAGTTAGGTACTGAGTTGTAACGCCCCGACTCTTAGGTGATAACTTTATGGCTTTAATCTTCATAAATTGCAAGCTCTAATCGATGAGTTGGATGCATGAGTCATTAAGTAGAAGCGGTTTGGGCCACGTGTTTAAGTGACCTACTCGCCGAGTCCAAGATAGGACTCGACGAGTAGGAGTTGGAGGATGAAACCCTAATTTTTAGGGTTTTGCACCCTATTTAAAGGATCATAAGCTTCCTTTAAACCCCTTATAGCCTCTTGAGAGTCCAATAAAACCTAATTTGTGTGTGTGTGCTTCATTCTTGTGTGTTTCAAGCTTTGAAAGGTGGATATTAGTGAGGAGAGCTTGGAGAGCAAGTGGCTAGAAGCAACGGATGTGTAGGGATCTGAAATCCACCTCACTTAGCATCTTTTTGAAGGTATAAAGTCGTTTCCTTGACCTCATTTCATTATAGATCTCATTGGGTTAAAGATTTGGGATTTTCTAGCATATTATGAAGCTTTTCTTAGGTATGAGCTAAGATATGAAGTTCTAACTTCAAATCTGAACTCTCTTTGGTCTCTAAGTCCATAAAGCTTTTAGCTTTAGCAAATATGAGCCTCTCCTTAAGTGTGAAACTCCATTGCAAGCTTCGTTTTGACATTATGAGCCTTGCATGCACGTAAAGTTTGCAACTTCATGTAATAAACATGCATTGGGAAGTTGAATCTGCAATATGGGACCTTAGCATGGATTAAAAATCATCTGATTAGATAATGTCGAAGGGACTCGGTGAGTTGTATGGCCAACTCGACGAGTCCGATGAAGATTGTCGTGCAAGGACTTCTGCATGGACTCGACAAGTCAGTAGGGTGACTCGGCGAGTCAACATGGATTTTCCCGATGTTTGGACACGCTTGGACTCGGTGATTTGCAAGGAAACTCGATGAGTCAGTGGGGAGTTTTCATGACTATTCGAGTTCTGGAAGGACTCAACGAGTTAGTGACTGCACTCGACGAGTAGGGTCAACATGGATTGTTGATCTTGATCATTGACTTTGACTTTGACCAAGGGTTGACTATTTGACTTCTGGGGCATTTCGGGAGATTGGAAATTTATGAGTATGGTTCTATGGTGAATATAGGTGATGGAGTTTGTGGTGGTGATCCGAGAGTTTGAGCTTATCCTTCGATTCGACAATTATGAGGTGGGTTATCCTCACTGTACTCAAGAGTCTAAGGCACCAAGGTCGGCCCTTTATTTGGTTATTGGGATTATTACTATTATGATATGTTAGATCTGTATCCTAGTAGATAGGATGCTTATATTCTATTATGATCTGTTAAGATCGGTATCCTGGTAGATCGGATGTCGTTATGCTTAGTGTCCTATAGTTGGTTTGACTCTCTGCATGCTAGTTGTTATGCCGGTTAGGTAGATCCGTAGGACTACCTGTAGTATTATGTAATTATCTGTATGTGCACTAATTGTGTTATATGTCAACATATTATATGGGATGGGTTTAGGTGAAACTGCTCTGTGCGGTAACCAACAAACTCGAGAGCATTCTAGATACGAGCTAAGGGAGACTCATACTGTGGGCTCGATGGCAATCCATATGTGAGTTGTGGTCCTGGAAGGCAATCCAGACTCACACTTGGGCCCACGTGTCACACCCCCAAACCAAGGATGGCGGAAACGTCTGGGGGTGGAGGACTTCATGTACAGTATCACAACAACGTGTATAATAGTGCTCAAAGTAAAAACAACCCCCATATATATAATTGCAAAAGTTACACCAAAGTATATGTTTATATGTTTCAAAAGCAATTACATTATGATGACAAAATAAATTGTTGACGGTTTAACGTCCCATCCTCAAAGCGATGAAGTTTTCCTGTTTCACTGATTTCCTGAGAATACAAGTAGTTTTAAAAAGTGTCAACACAAAGGTTGGTGAGTTCATAAGAGTTTTGTTTGAAGTAGAAACCGCTTTTCCTTGTAAAATCGATATAGTTTGATTTCCAAAAAATCCAATATTTTCTTAGTTAAGTATGAATAGAAATATTCCTATATGATGCATTAATGAACCCTAGAATGACCCGTAGAGTTCCTCTATAATCGTCCAGTGTATATAGGTTATATAAGATTTAAATTAGATAAAACGTTGAATATAGTGGGTCTGCCCTAGGTCCACAACCCAACGAGGAACAGGAGATGAGGCGGGCACCACCAATTCTAGGCCAATCAAGACTAAATTCTTATATGACTCAACCATATACGCTCAGCGACTATAGTGAAGTCTAACCATTCTAGAGGAAGTATAATTTTAATATCATAATAACTTTGTATAGAGACCCGGCACTTGGTATTTGTACCCCCTTTTTGTATAGAGACCCGGTACTTTGTATTTGTACCCCTTTTTTGTATAGAGACCCGGTACTTTGTATTTGTACCCCTTTTTGTATAGAGACCCGGTACTTTGCATTTGTACCCCTTTTGTATAGAGACCCGGTACTTTGCATTTGTACCCCTTTTTGTATAGAGACCCGGTACTTTGCATTTGTACCCCTTTTTGTATAGAGACCCGGTACTTTGTATTTGTACCCCTTTTTGTATAGAGTGTGTTGAGTGATGTATCACAAACTATACCTATTACAGTTTATCTAAAATGTATCTAATATGTATGAATTCTTTTATGGAAATGTATTAGTGTTGTGAAATTATCAACTATACTTTTATAGTTACATAATACGTGTTCTAAATGAATGAATAATATTTAATATGAATGACTTAGTTTCAGTTCATAATGATAAACTAGCAAAGAAACACATTCAAAAATTAGAACTTATGATTACACACTTTGCTCAACATAATACAAAGTGTTATGATATTTACATGCTGTTGGCAAAATTTAGCAATTCTGCCCTGTTTTGGAAAAATCATAGAAAAATCATACGAAGTCAAAAACTAGATCCGTAAATTCTGAGAGTTCACAAAATGTGTCTAGTTTGCTCATAATTTTTATCACAATTTATAATGACCTTAGCTTGGGTAAAAAAGTCCATAATCACGGACTGGTCCGGATTATTGTTTGAAATGATAGGCAGTTTTGTAAAAATCACCATAAATTGTAGAAAAATCGTATGGAGATGTGCAAGTAGTCATTTTAAAGCTACAAACCTGAACTATTTGCACCTTGTACAGTTTTGAAAATAAAATGTTTAAGATGCCCAAAACAGTCCGTGAATGGAGTTGAACTTTTCTGATGAAGGCTGTTAGAAATATTTAGTTATGTTCTTGATGTTTTAACTTGTATTCCCCCCCCCCCCCCCTGAAAACTTGAGAAAACATGAAAATGTAGGGGTATGGACTCACCTTAAGTGATTTCAGTAGGTAAGTGTTGAAGAAGAGAAGTGTTCAACCCAAGAACACTTGAAGAATCTCTTGAAGATTCGAAGCTCTAACACTAAAATGATGGAGTTTGTGTAAGATATTCATGATTTGAGTAGAATGGAGTGGAATAATCATAAGGAGGATGAATTATACTTACTAAGAGTGGAAGAACACGTGAAGATCAGCCTTGAATCTCGAGTTTGGAGTGGGAAAAGTTTGAGAGAAAGTGGTGTTTGATACTTAGTGAAATGAGGGCAAATGAGAGGAAATGAGGAGAGAGGATGTTTGTTCCAGCTCTAAAAACGTGGGAATGAGTGTAAATTGAGTGGAAACGACATTGATGTGACCTAGGTAAGGTGGGGAGGTGTGGTTAGTCAAAGAGTGGGTGTGGGGTGGTTGCTTGTGACATTGGATAAGGCAAAGTCAATACTCCACCTTTAATAATTCACCCATTTGATTTTTATTATTTAAATAATGATTTTCATCAAAATATGTTTAAATTATGAATATTTAGAGTTTATTATGTTAAAATATAATTTCTGGAGAAAATCCCGCTTTAAAATCATGAAAAACGGGCTCAAAATGTTAAAAATATCAAAAAATGGGCTAAAAGTGGCAAATATGCGAAATTCTGGCCGAGGCTCGGCCTTCTGGTGCTGAACCGAGAGAGAGAGGGAGGCAGAACCGAGAGGGAAGAAGAAGGAAGGAAGGAGCCGAGAGGGGGAAGGAGAGAACAGAGAGGCGCGAGACAGAGCGAGAGAAGGGAAGAGACAGAGAGGCGGAATAGGTAAGGTGACCGAGAACCGAGGCTCGGTCCTCGCGCCCATAGCCAACAGAGGCTCGGTTCGAAGATAGAAGGCGAGAAGGTCAGAACCGAACGAACAGTAGTGAACAGTACCTTCGGTTCGGTTAGTGAACAGTACCTTCGGTTCGGTTCCTCTTGAGCAGGGTTCGGTTTCGGTTAGTGGTGAACAGTACCTTCGGGTTCGGCTCAGGAGGGTTCGGTTCGGCTCAGGAGGGTTCGGTTCGGTTCCTCTTACTCTCAGTCCCTAAGAGGACCTTTGGGTCCTAAGAAGCTTCTCTCTTGGTTTCGGTTCCTAAAGCCTATTTTTCTCGTTTTCGCCCCGTTTTAAGCCGTTTTTGACCCGGTTAAGGGCCGGAATGACCCGAATGATTCCAAAAAGTTACGGGAAACTTTTGAGAGAGATTTGGGAGAGATTTCTCACACTTGGAGAGATGTGGGAGAGATTTGACATTCTTGGAGAGATTTCTCATACAGAGATATATTTGAGAGAGATTTCACATGCTTAGAGGGATTTGGGAGAGATTTGACATTCTTGGGGAGATTTCTAATACAGAGAGATATTACAGAGAGATTTCACATACTTGGAGAGATTTGGGAGAGATTTGACATTCTTGGAGAGATTTCTCATACAAAGAGATATTTGAGAGATGTTTCACATACTTGGAGAGATTTGACATAGAGAGAGATAGAGTGAAAACGATTGAGAGAGGTTCCGTGTGGGATAGTTGTGAGTGTCCGGCATCGCAATGCATGGTTCGTAAACCCTGTTAAGCCTTGCTTAAGGATCTTACACACTCCCGATGAGTATGCATCGTTGTTTTATCAGTTTGGCTCGCCACGTACTACAATTTTTAGGTTAAAGAGATCTAGTTGTACGTACTTTTCGATTTATGTTCTCTTATTAGAATAGTGAGTTGTTTAGTAAATACTGAACGTAAGTCCAAGTACACAAGGGTTAGTTGAGCTGACCGGTTTGACTTGTTGACTTTATTTGACTTTGAATTGACTAGAATTTGACGGTTGTCACACCACGAGTAATCTAGTCTATAAAGATGTGGACCAGTCCATGTTGTTATTTGTATATGTGTTATGTGAAGTGTAGCGGTATGTTTGCATTCCAACCCAGTGGTTGAGGTCATGAGGCATTCCATCCCGATGGTTGATTGGACCCATAGTATGTGTATTGTTGTGTGTATGGGTATTTTAGGTATAACACACTAAGCTTTAAGGCTTACAGTTTCAGTTTATTGTTTCAGGTTCAGCGGATGGCCGCGGAAAGGCGAAGGCGTGACTGTACACTTCCTCGATTGTTGATTATGATTTCTGGGAACTCTAATGTTTAAAATATTTTGAAAAAAAAATTGTAATGACTGAATGGTTTTAAATGATTTAAAAAGTTTTAAATTGGCTCGAATTATATGGATGTTACACGAGTTGGTTCTTGGTGGAAGCTCGCGTTGGGAATCCGGGGGGGGGGGGGGGGGGGGGGGCTTTATGTTCAAGGTCTTCATTTCAATAGGATATGAATTAAGGAGTATGTATGGCAAGGGAATCAGTTGAAGGGTTCAATAGATCAGGATCTTTTGATTAGTTTTTGGATTGGTTCTATCTATGTTGGGTTCAGGTAGGTATCGGGTTTCGGAATCTAAGTAGCTAAATGTTGGTTCTACAGTTAAAGAAAGTAGTGTCTTGTTCAAGGGGTGTTTTCGTGAAGTGTCAGCTCAGGATTTTATGGGAAATGGATTTTTGTATGGGAAATTTTAAGGCAAGTATGAGTTGATAAAAGTATAAAGCTTCTCGTTACATTTTAGTGGATATAAGGATCATCGAAATCACACGTATAATGAAAATGTTATGGCCTTCGGAAGAATTTAGGGTTTAGGGATAACCCTAGTATGTAGGGCATACATAAGGAGTACGCATGGCGTACTAGTGCAAGGTCTAGTATGGGGGTGTACACTGGCGTACGCTGGGCGCACGAAGGTTACACATAGCGTATGAGGTGGATAAGAAAACCCTATTTTGGTGTGTTGCACCCTATTAAAGGTCCTTAAGACCCTAGGGTTGCCCTCTCTATCATCCTCCATTGCCCTAAAACCCTAATCTCGAATCCTTAGTCTCTTTGATTGTTCTTGAGCTTAGGACTTGATTTTTTGGTGATTTGTGCTCCTTGAAGTGAAATCAGAAGAAATGGAAGAGTCATTCATTGAAAGGAAGCTTAGAGATCCAGATATAGCTTCATATTTTGGTGACATTTGAGGTATAATGTCCCAACCTTTGTCATTGTATGTTTAGATCTCTTCTTGTGATAGTTTTTATGCTTTTCGTCCCTTTTGGGTTAGTTGTTGAACTAAGTCTTTTGTGGAGCATATTATCTTAGATCAGGGCATATTATGACTTTCTTGAGCTTAAATGTGCAAGCTTTCTGGTTTTGGTGGTCTCATGCACACATTAAGTCATTTCTTAAGTACTTTTCAGCTTTAAGAGCTTCATTAAGCCATGCATGCACGTAAAGTTGGAAACTTTGCGTGATGAACTATCTCAAGGAAGTCATATCTAAGTATTAGAGTAATGTATTAATGGGTTAAGAGCTTGAAATGGAAAATGGCCAAATGGGGGAGTAAGCTAGGCGTATAAGCAGGTACGCTAAGCGTACAAGCTCTAAAGCGAGTAGAGTGCACGTACATGCTGAGTACGCCCCATGTACTCAACCAGTTGGGCTTCGGATGTTTTGGGCTTCGGTTTGAGCTATAGTTGGACTTAGATGCTTAGGGCCTTGTTGGGCATCAAAATTATAGTGTTTTGGGCTAAGGAATACTTTTAGACCTTGGATTAAGACCCATGAAAGATTTGGGCCCAATTTGGAAAATTAGGCAATATTTGGGGACTTGGTTGTTTATATGGAAGTTGGGGCTTTGGATTATTGGATTTGTCTTGGGCCTTGGGCCAAGCAGAAGGAAGGGTAAAAAGGTCTTTTACACTATTTTAGACTCTTTGTGTGAGTTGGGATCCAATTATTGTTTGGATGATTAATTGGTGATTGTTAGCGTGGGGATTTCAGCGGGTTAGCCACCAGATATTTTGTCTGTCAGATCCGGTTATGCAGTCTACCATTTGTTGTGGGATATATGTCGTTTTTTCATAATCAGGTTGAAATATACCCCAGGGTGGGGCCCATTATGATATTTTCGGATTGAAATATACCCTAAGGACGGTCCCATTATGATATGATCGGGTTGAAATATACCCTAGGGTGATGCCCCAAGGTGGGGCCCATACTTGCTTTTTTGGTTTGAATATACCCTAGGCTAGGCCTAGGTATATGTTTGGTATGTGACATTTTGGGGAAACTCAGTAAGCTTTGTGCTTATATTTTTCAATTTATGTTTTAGGTACTTCTGCTTTCAAAGGGAGGATTTCAGGATGATTGCAGAGCACAAACCATATGTTTCCACATTTTATGATTTACTTTAATATTGATAATGTATCAATGCATTTTGATAACCTTGGTTTTATGATATGGTTTGATGTTTTATTAATTTAAAAATGGAAAAAAAAATATGGTCTTACTTGTTGGGATGTTGCACTATGGTTCACTTGATAATCTATCAATTTATGTCCACATGCAAAACAATAAAAATTATTTATTGATTTATGTATGTTATAAAAAAATGTGTACTTTCTGCACTCTCGATGACAGCTTACAATATTAACATTATATCAATGCATGATACATATATTATATCAAGGGCTACAATTAATGTGATGTATTTATTGAACAAGAATTTAGGGCTTTGCCACTCATCCATGGACATGCTTTAAGAAAAAGTCAACATTTCCTCCATGATTATACAGATAATATCAAAATATGTTGAAGCTTTGATATGATTCGGTAACAAGGACAACACTTCAGTAACTCCTGACAAAACTGTGTTTCTGCCTTCGATACCGAATTTCGATATTAGTTAGACAACTTTAGTATTTGGTATCCAACCTTGTCCCAACAATGCTTAAAGTATGCTCCTCCAATTTTCTCGTCCTTCACATTCCTTGTATTCACCATTAGACTATACAACTCAATGTTAATTTATTTTACTAAAAGAATATAAATCCAAACATTTTTATGATCTTAAAAAATATTTATTTTTAAAGTCGAGATATCTATGAAATAATAATAGTTAATATGTTTATAATATGTATTTTATTTTTAGTATTATTATAAATTCCATGGATAATTTCTTATATTCCCTATATAAACATCAAAATATCATATTTTCAAGTCAAATATCTAAATATCATATTTTGCATTATAAGGTTTCAAAATATCATATTTTCTCAAATCCTATTTTTAACATTTTTAAACATTTTGATAATCATTTTAAATTTATCAATTCACCATTTCATTGGGCAAAATAGATATTTTCAATTTAAAACCATGACTTTAAGTATAATTCTTTAAAGGGAAAAACTGTGACATCCCCACTTTCACGGCTATAGAAAACCGATTTTGTTTATGCTTTATAAAAATCAGAGTACCACTTTTAATAATAATGTTGTGGAATTTGTTCCCAGTAAACCATGATAAATACGTTATCAAGACATTTCCGAAGAAAAAGTATGTTTATTCATTTTAAAACATTTGGGATGTTATCGTCAATACAGAAACATAAGCATAAACAGAACTTACATTCATTATCACTAGTGATTTATATCTCCTTAATCTCTCAGTGTAATGTGACTTCATATCAACACCTTTGATATAAATAAACTGAGTGGGTCAGGTTGGGATACCTGGTGAGTACATAGGGTTTTCAACCCACAATAATATAATTATTATGTTTAAACATCGAATAATAAACCCAATTACCCATCCCCATTATCTTCATTACTTTTAAGGGTCTACCCTAAGAGTCATTTATCCTGCATTCGTGCAATTCGATGTCCCTTGCTTCCAGGTTTTATAAGACAAACACTAATTCCATAGCTGCCAATGCACTAAATCCATAGCTGCTAAAGTTCATTTATCAGGTACTAAATCCATAGCTACGAATGTAGGTACTAAGCCCATAGCTACCAATGTTTTATCTAACAGGCACTAAGTCCATAGCTACCAACACCTAACAGGTACTAAGTCCATAGCCACCCATGTTTACCTAATAGGTACTAAGTCCATAGCTACCAGTGTTTGTCCTATAGGCACTAAGTCCATAGTTGCCGATGTTATTTATTAGGCACTAAGTCTATAGCTTCCAATGTTTACTCACATCATCTTTTATCTCTCATTATTCATCTATCCATGTCATACCCAACATATTTGTAGATATAAAATACATATAAAGTTTAAATCATTTTAAAACATGTATAAAATCATTCATCCAGCATAGACAGCAAGTATTCAGATAATATGCACACATAGCACGCAATTTATATAAAATACTTCATATTTATGTGTAAGATGAAAGGGACCATGCACTCACTTGATAAGGTGGTGACTCGGTACTCGGACAACGCTTCATTTACTTTAAAATAATTTCCTTCGACGAAACCTAGTATTATTACCACTAGATTTTAGTCTAGTATTTACCGTGACTAATTATTAGTCTTATTATTATTACATAAGAATTTAAACAATACTTTTCAACCACTATGTACAGATAGGAGCGAGACATAAAACACCAGAGGGCATGACCATATTGGCATATAGCACTTCTGAAATCCAACAACTCTATGCGGTCCTTTAAACCAGATTCTCCTTACCACGAGTAGTTAAAAAGATACTATAATGACACTTATATAATAGTAGCTCAAATATTTATTATAAGTTCATAATAACAATACTAATTTTAATTATAAGCTATATTAAAATAGGGTAAACATAACTTACTTACAAGGTGGTTTTAGCTAGGAGTCGGGCTCTGCAGGGGCAGAACTTTATCGTTGAATATTTCTAAGAAAGATTCATGCAACACTTCAGCGCTTACCTCACAATACTAAAACTACAGAAAGAGAAGTCGAATCACGAGGGACCGAAATGCTTAGGGGATAAGAAGAGAAAGACTCTTGAATCAAGAGAATGATGTAAGAAATATGAGAGCCCAAGCCTCTTATTTATAGTAATTGAATTTACAAAAACTACCCTCCATAATTAGTTAATGACCTTATAGTTATATAAACGACTAAAAAACCCGTCATAATACTATTTTAAATATATTTAACGATATTTGTACTAAACTAATGTCGAAAGTACTCAACACTAGTCGTATAATAACCGCATCGCCGATGCCTTTCTAAAGATATATACATTTGTGTGTGTATATATATATATATATATATATATATATATATATATATATGTGTGTGTGTGTGTGTGTGTGTGTGTGTGTGTACGTATATATGATTTATACTTTATTTTAATACATAAATGTGCTATTATAATTTGTAACTCTTTCATACGAAATCCATTTTTGACGTTCTTTATATCCAAGTGTTGGTATTTACGAGTACTACAACTTTCATTTAGACGCTGTCAGCTAGTTCTCATTGTATCTCAAATTTACAAACTTGTATCGAATTTATCGCGCTCGAAGAGTAGGGACCAAGTTTCGTCAATATCTATAACATAGGAGCTCTACTCTCGACATTATTTATATCCACGCGTAGGTAAAAACAAGATCTAAAACTTTCATTTAGACTCCATCAGCTAATTGTCGACCAATCGTAAATTTAACAGTAGGAGGAGATTATACTGTTAAATGTTCGCGTAAAATTCATAACTTCTACATACGGACTCCGTTTTCGTCTGTCTTTTTACCATTGAGTTCCTATTAATGAGATCTTCAACTCTTAATTAGGTCGCGTAGGCCAAAAATCACTTGAACTAAAATTCCAGTTTCGGGTCGTGCACTGCTATGTCAAATGTTAGAAAATTCATAACTTCCTCATACGAAGTCAGATTTGGGCGTTCTTTTTATGGACGCTCTTAGTTTAACATATTATACAACTTTATTTTAGATTACTAAGGCTAAAAGTCTTCTATCATAAATTCACTATTTACGTCTCCCGGTGTCGTGCCGGTTTTGCCTAAAACTTCGACGGGACATAACTCTTTCGTTATAACTCAGATTTAGACGTTCTTTATATGTACGGAACCCTTGTAACATATAATAAAACTTGGTTAAGATTAATCCTTCTAAATAATCTTCCATCAAAAACTCTTTTTGATGCTCATCATCTCTAATTTTACTAGCTCGGATCTGCGGGCGTTACAAAAATGAAAGTATGAAGCTAAAAAGAAAAAGCAAAATTAGGGTTTGGGTTTTCTCCACCATTAAGGCATTTTGAGGTTGTAAAAGCATCACCCATTGTTACCATTACGTAGAGGATAGTGTTGGTCAGCTATGGTTGCCATGGTCGGAGGCCATGACGGCTTATCGTGGTTATATAGATTTCCATCCAAAGAAGAAAAAAGAAGAATGATTGAATTGATTTAAAGCCTTACTTGGATGAGAATCAACACCACTGAGCACTCTACTTTCCTTAATGTTGATATCAACCTCCCCACTCCTCCCTTTCTTTTATTCTAGTCGGTAGTCTTCTCTCCCGTCGCTTCTCTCTGTTTTTTACACTCCAAGATACATACACACTTCATGTATTTTTTTAAACAAATCTAGGGTTTATATATATATATATATATATATATATATATATATATATATATATATATATATATACACACACACACACACACACATGCTAATAACCTAGAAAATAATATTAAGTAATTCCCATCAATTAAAATGGTAATTTCAAAATTTATTCTTGTAACCCTTATCTTTTCCATAATGATAATTTTTACCTTTAAAACAATTGTCTTTGCAACACAAGGTTCTTAAGTTTTTTCTTTTAACCCCTCATCATAGCATTCTTCAAGTTTGGTTATTTAACCATTTAATTATTATTATTATTATTATTATTATTATTATTATTATTATTATTATTATTATCATTATTTATTTATTTATTTATTTCCATCTATGGGTTTGAAAAATACGACAATAATAAATCGACGAGAAACAAGGCGTTACAAGGCTCCCACACATTAATCATGATTCGTTCCTAAAGTCACTGCTAGAAACAACTATGAATAATATGTCTGCATCTTCACCTCAAGCTCTAGATCCATTGAAAACCTTCCCGGTGGTGTCACTGAACTTTTACTAACTTAATATCTTTGTTGCATAAGGTCTTTTTCTCTCCTCCAAGGATAACAGTCGGCCTCTCATTGTAATTGAGTTGTTCGCCAAACTAAAAAACATCATTCACCTTAACCACATTATCTGTGCCCCTAGTACTCGATGACCAATATTTCTCAACATTTTGGTGTGTGCACCTCTTACTACACAATAGTTTGAATGTGTGAAGTCCAAAATGAATTGACATATGCAGAATTATTATTAGGTTCATGAATAAGAAACAAAAAATGCAAGTAATCTGGTCAAAGCTCTTGTATATTATTGATTGAGAAAATGAACATACAAAGAGACTTTTCGGTTAGATTTCAACCAAACTGATGTTAATACATAAAGGAGTCTTATGGGAAGCTTACCTAACAAGCTAAGATAAAGGCTCTCTCTCTCTCTCTCTATATATATATATATATATATATATATATATATATATATATATATATATATATATATATGTTAAATACATCACATGTACAATAACTAAAGTAACCACTAAACATAAAGATACTCAATGATATGTCTTCAAAAGCCTTTAATCACAAACGCCAACACAATTTCAATATTTCAATACTCAACAATATCCGGAAAAATGTTGAAACTGACTTGAGTTAATATTGTGAACATATTTTCAAAATTGTGATGCCTTCACAAAAAAAATTCCGTTAGTGGAAAATATAGGAAATTCACTTGTTAAAATTTAATGTAGTAATAAGTCTTGTAATAGAGCAACAAATCTTCTATAAGCTCCCCTAAAAAAAACTTCACTTCTTAACATTAAATTTTAGGGACCCATTTGAGATTGTAAATTGGAGATGTACCTTTACACATCCATTGCTTTGGAGGAACATTTGGATCAGAATGATAAAACACATCTGAATATTGAGAAAAAAAAGATATTGGCTTCTTAGTTGGAACATAAATGTAACACCCAAAAAAAGCATGCCAATTTAAAAGTTTTTAAATTATTCAAAAACCAATAGTTATTAATTTTTTTTCAAAATGGTTTCATGTCACAGTATCCCATAATCAAATCATTAAAATATAAGGAGGTGCACGATCATGCCTTCGCATTCCCGCGATCATCAGAATTACCTGAAATGAAATAAAAAACTATAAGCTCGAAGCTTAGTGAGTTCCCCCAAAATACCAACACCATACAAACCATAACTATATCATGTGAACAAACAGCATGCATAATGAACTGTCATCTTGACTGGACTGACTCACAGGGCCATCAATCTATCTAGACGGCTCTCTGAGCCATCGACACGTCTGGACCGCCTCTCATGGCCTTTAGCTTATCCGGACCACTCGTCAGGCCTTCGGCCTGACTAGTATGCCCTACCAGGCCTGCAATCTTTCCAATCCGCTTTGGGTATGTTGACCTTCAGCATGAAGTAGGTCCGCATCAACCAAACCCCCAAATCAAACAATCATGTGCACATAAATATCATACGCTAGCTAGCAGGTGTAGGTAGTCATACAGATCTAACAGATCACTAACATAGCAACATCCTATAACCAGGATACTGACCTAATTGGTGACTAACATAACATTATCCTATATACCAAGATACCGACCTACCAGGTCACTAAACATATCATCATGCAATAATCTCGGATACAAATCCAAAAAGGGCTGACATTAGTGCCTTCGACCCTGTTAGTATAGTGAGGAAAACTCACCTCACAAGTAGATCGAGATGATAATGTCAAACTCACCGAAATACAGCTCCAACTTAAACACCGACATCCACCAATGATCCACTTCCATAACTTTCCAAATTACTAAAATACCCCTAGAACTCCAACTTGTCAACGGTCAAGGTCAACAGTCCATGTTGACCCAACTCGTCGAGTTCCTTCAGAACTCGGGAAACCATGAAAACCCCAGTTGTCTCGCCGAGTTTCCAGACAACTCGTCTAGTCCATGTGGTGTCGATAATGTCGGGAAAACCCTAACTAACTCGTCGAGTCATCTCACTGACTCGCCGAGTCCATGCAAAAACCAAAAACGGCCAATCTTCATCTGACTCGTCGAGTTGACCATGCAACTTGTCGAGTCCCTTTAGTCTATTTCTCATTCAGATGTTTTTAAGCTACGCCAAATCTTCAAATTGTAGATCTAGCTTCCTAAGGCGAAGTTATCACGTAAAGTTGCTAACTTTACATGAATGTAAGGTCTTAAGAGGCTTAAAACACCAAAACCAAGTCTAGTATGAGGTTTAAGGCTTGGAGAAAGCCCAATACAAGATAAAGTTGATAACTTTATGAATTTGGGGCGTAGAGGAGTCCAGATCTGAGACCATGTCCTTGTGACACACTCAAACCCAAGAGTGGCTCCATTAAGCCCCAAAAATGACTATAAACATGCATAGAAGAAGATCTAAGAATGAAAGGGTCAAGGTATTGGCTTTATACCTCATATTGGCTGCCAGAACAAAGTAGATGATAGATCCACTTCCTCCTTTTTTATCCAAGCTCCTCACTCTTCAAGTTTCCCTGGGAGTTGGGATGTTACAATAAAAATTATCAAATATTTCATTGAACTAACCATGGAACCTTTTCTCATTTCTCAAGGTTCTAACACCTCCGTCAAAACAAATTTGAGAAATGGATTTTCTTTCAACATGTTTGGTTGCAACTTTCTCAAGCTTTTCACAAACATAAAAAGCTTTCACTTTTGGTACCCAAATCTTTTTCATCTTTCTCTTCATTTTCTTCTTTTTTCAAAATTCTAGGCTTTAAAACTAATTTGCGGATCTAAACATGTTCATCACATTCTTAATCTGAACATCACAAGCCTTTCCTACCCAAACATTTTGAGTTTAGTACATTTGAACATCTTGAATAATAGGTTTTCTGTGTGGTACAATTACTTCAAAATAATTACAAGAACATGAAGAATCATCAGATTGAATTCCAATTGAGCATACCACCTTTGATTTCACGATTTAAGTATATTTTATTTGCGATTCATCATTTGACAAACCAGATTCGTAGTTAAAAAAAATTCTAAATCACAAGACTTTACTGAAACACTTGACTGCCCCTCAAGGAAAGCATCTAGAGTCACATTCTTCTAAAAAACATGAAGAACTTCATGAACTTTATCAAGAACCCAAGAACATCTTCTTCTTTTTTATTCTTTGTTTTATCGTTCATTTTCTGGATCCAAATAAGCTTTGATAATCCAAATATTTCTCCAAAAAAAATCTCATCGTAGTCTAAAAACACCCCATCTCCATTACGTATATACTATGTGCAATCATCTATTGTTTCACCAACATAGAGATTATACATATAAAAAATATCTATCAAAGTTTCCTCATAAACTTTTGACAACTTATCTTTCAATGAAAGAGGAAAATCTCATTTCAAAACATTTACAATATTTAATCCTAGTATTTTAATGGAGGATGACAAATAAGTTGATTCATCCATTAGATCATCAACGAGAACAAATATTGAAGAAAGAGAAAATATATATGGATAGATTTCTAGAGAGAGAAAACAGATCTGAGCAAAATCTATGAACGAATTTGAATATCTTCTTCTACTTAACTTCTTAAACATGAATTCCAGATAAACATACCAAACGTTCCAAAGCTTCCACATCCAATTCTTCAAATAATTCCCAAGTTGTTGCATTAACCAACAAATGCAATACATGCAACAAAAAATGCTACAAATGCAACAAATGTATAATAACACTTTCACGTCCGTCATTCCTAACTTCCAACGACAACCAATGCCACAATTCCAATTTAATCCCAATATTTTTCACAAAATGCCCCAGATACAACAAACAAGCTCAAGGAGGAGAAGGAGAACTAGAATGACAACGAGAACAATGTTTGTTGATTTCACAACTAGCATTCTAGGACTAGGAAATTCCGTCCATGTGTATTTAACTTATAGCATTACATTGTAAGCCTAATGTGATACAATGCAAGTTATTCATTCATAAACAACAAGTCGAATCAAAACTCACTCGTGAAACTCTAAACTTAAATCAATGCACTATATTCACTCAACATTTGGGTTGTAACCCTAACTTTCCGGTTCAAATCTCTTATTGGACCAGGTACCCTTATTGGGCCTAATGGGCCAATGAACCCTCAACTTGGTTCTTTTGGTCTAAGAATAGACATTTAGGCCCAATATGGACCCACATTCATTAATGTAACATCCGGACTTCCAGGTATATTATTTATTATTTATTTATTTATTTATTTATATATTGAGCTACTCGATGAATCAGTGCTCCAACTCGTCGAGTAGAGTCAGGATGTGCCATGTGGGGTTAATGACCTACTCGACGAGTCCGAGACCAACTCGCCAAGTAGACGTTGGGATAAGAAACCCTAAATCCCCAGGTTTGGGGCCTATTTAAAGGCACCTATGGCCTCATTTGCGACTACACTTCCCTGAGAGAAACCCTAATCACCCTTTAAGCTTATAGGGAGAGAGTGTGTGTGATCTAACTTTGAGCATTTTAGTGAATCTTCGGAAGAGAAGAGAAGGTTTTCTAGAAAGGAGCAAGAGGAAGCTGTTAGATCTGTTGCCATTCATCCAAGAGTTCCTGTTAAAGGTATAAAGTTTGAACCATTCTCATTTGTTTGGGTAGATCTCATATTTTTGGAGATTAGGGCTTCTTTTCTATATATTATTGGGACTTTGAGGATTTTGAGTTCATTTGGAGGTTTGGACTTCAGATCTGGACCTTGTGAGGTCCTTAGCATTCAAAGGTCCCTGCTTTACTCAGCCTTAGTGGAAGTCTTGATTGAAAAACCCATATTAGAGCATGTTCTTGGCATTACACACCCAAAAGTGCCATGCATGGACGTAAATTCTATGACTTTACGTGATATAGGAGCCCTGAGAGTGTAGATCTAGAGTTTAGGAAAGTCTTCTGCCTTGAAATCGTTTGATTAGGGAAAGAGTTTGAATAGACTCGCCGAGTCGAGGAGCCGACTCCATGAGTCGGTTAGGGTTTGTCCCGATGAGCTATCGATGCTATTACTTGGCAAGTTAGGGGTTAACTCGACGAGCTGGACCATCAAAAAGACCTCTGAGTAGCGATTAGACTCGACGAGTCAAATGAGTGCGCTGGGCGAGTCGGGTTAAACTGGGACTATTGACTCGAGTTGACTTTAGGGTTTGGCCAACATAAGTAATGGAGACCGTGGAAGGGTAAAATGGTCTTTTACTAATTCAAAGAGTTAAAGTGAGAGTAAGAGAAACTTTTTGATTATTTGAGTAAGATTGGGGTATTGATTAGAGATGCTTATTTAATGTGTTAGGCGGAGGCTAGTTCAGGATTTCCGAGTCCGTGACTGTTACGTGTTGGTTTATGAGGTGAATCTTCTCACTATACTTACCATTAGTGGTACCTTTGTGTGATTGAGATGTTTATTGTGCTTATTTGTGTGTTTTATATTTTGCATTATGTATTTGTTATTTATGTTGAGTATTATTATTATGAGCTTACTGAGTTGGGACCAGAGGGTTCCACCGAGACACATCGACCAGAGGGTCTTGTTGAGTTATGGCCTAGAGTGGCTAATGAGCTGTGTGTGGTATTTTGGGGAACTCACTAAGCTTTGTGCTTATCGTGTTATGTGTTATGTGTTTCACGTACTTCTCAAGATCATAGGAAGGCATCAGATTGATTTTACACACACACCGGAGATTTTTTTATGATTTACAGGATCCTTGAGTTTAATGGATTTAAAATAGTGACACCTCACTAATGCTTCCCATGCATCCATGCGAAATGTCCAACAAATATCTGGACAATTAAGAGATTACCCATTAAGCAAGGGCATTAACCTCACCTCCTCTCACTTTTCTTCTTATTCTCGGCCCTTCTCTCTCAATTTCTAACTTCATTTCATTTTTAAATTCTCTTAAAACTCTCAACAACTACCTTCCATCTTCTCCAAAAATTGTGTGGTGCTTGAGTAAATTCAAAGCTTCTACTTCAAGAATCATTAAGTTGGTAAGTTATTATCACCCTCCATTGGTTTGTTTCCATTTCATGTTTAGATTCACACTCTTAAACACTCATTTCATGATGATTGCTTCCTAGAACTCCCTAAGCTCAAAAACTCATCTCAAGGAAGCATCCAAGACTAAAAACATCTTCAATCTCTCTCATTTCTTCATCAAACTGAATCCAACACGCAAGGTAAGTTCATACCCCTTTGTTTTCGGTTTTTACTAAGTTTTGGGGGAGAATACAACTTGCTTTTGTGTTACATCTAAGTATTTGTGCATATATATATATATATATATATATATATATATATATATATATATATGTACTCATGTTATATGCTATGATTATGTTAAGAAAACATGTTAAAACTTCATAAAACTCGAGATATCTACTAAAACTTGGTGATATTTGTAAACTAAACCACTTTTATGTAACTTACTATGAAGTTGAAAAGATCAAACATGTTAAGAAATACTTGAAAACTAAATAAAACCGTATGAGGGGCCATATTTGACAAATAAACAAAAAGTGAACCCTTTATGTTAACTCACGGTTTTGAGAGGACCAAAAGAGTCATTTTTAGATAAAAAAAAAAAGGATCTATATGATATTCATGGTTTTAAAGGGACCTAAAGTGTTAGTTTTCACAAAATAGGCTTCTATTTCGGCCATCACAGTTTTAATGGGCTAAAATGGTCAATATTCACAAAAATGGGCCTTAATTAGATAATCACAGTTTTCATGACCTAAAATGTAAATTTTGGCCTTTATGGACTTAATGTAACGACCCAAAATTTATGATCAAAAATTCATTTTAATTAAACATTACTTTAAGCAAAGTCATCATTCCAAAACATAATCTGAGTATAAGTTTTCAAAACACATGTTCATTATCAGAGTAAACATTCCTAAGTTGTCTAATCTATGGTGTGTGCCATGCGATCACCCCGAGCTCTTCCCTCCGCTACCGGAAGTTCCTGAAACCAAAACTGAAAACCGTAAGCACGAAGCTTAGTGAGTTCCCCACCCTACCACATACCATGCATACCCACATACTGCACATACTGGGCCACGCCTGCTATCTTAGGCCTCGCCCCCTACCTCAGGCCTCGCCCGCTACAATGGCCCCGCCGCTCCAGGCCCCGCCTGGCTTCGAGCCCCACTCGGATACAGATCTGTTTTACTTAGGCCTCGCCTGTCACAGGGCCTCACACGCCAACAAATAATAACACATACACATATCACAGGGCCTCGCCCGCCAACTAATAATATCATATAACATATCACAACACATAAGTTAAACTCATACGACTGATCCTGTCCTAAGGCCTCGCCTATCCTGGGCCTCGCCCTTATCCTGCTACTGATGAGTCATGTAACCCCATCCACACTGCTACTGGTAGTGAGATACTGGCCCAACCCACTCTCACTCCTTCTCTAGCTTGGGCCTCGCCCCTGTTCTGCTACTAATGAGATGTGGCACACCATCCACACTCTACTATTGTTGAGATACGGGACCTCGCCCACACTCACCTTCCTACCAGGCACATACATGTATCACACAGACAACAAGTATAGACTATCATATAAACAAATCCTTTGGCACCCGCCCGCTATTAAGGGACCTCGTCCTGAAAATCATAATAGCATACTGTGCCTAGGGCTAACCCCCGAGTCTTCTACTCATAACTACATAGGCCGAAATTGTGGCCTTAGACCCATTCACACAAAGGGAAACTCACCTACACTGGCTGAACTTGCTGATGATCTCACTAGCTGCTGCCCAGCAACTCACTGAACTCCTGCTCCCCTTGCTCCTCGAACTAACAATACCAAAGCAATACTGAGCCTAACTGACCCCCGAAAGACAACCAAGTCAACCTTTGTCCAAGTCAAAGTCCTGGTCAAGGTCAACCGTCCAGGTCAACCCTATTCGCCGAGTCACCCTACTGACTTGCCGAGTTCATATATTTAGAGTCCTTCCTTTCGCGTCTCGACTCGCCAAGTCAGTCCATGACTCGCCGAGTCTACCGATTTCTGAGTCCTGACATGTCCAACTCACCGAGTCTCCACCCGACTAACTTATTCGAGTCTCAACTCGAAGGGTTTGGGGTTTCGCAACCTGACTCGCCGAGTCCAAGAACAGACTCGCCGAGTACAAGGCAATCTTCATCTGACTCGACAAGCTGTTCATCCCACTCGTCGAGTTGCTCCTCACCTTCATGCTACTCGTCGAGTTCACTCAAAGGACTCGCCGAGTCCATTCAAATCCCTTTACATGCAGAGGGATTTTGAGTCATGCATGGACTCCAAACCATAGATCTACCCTTCCCAATCCTATTTCTCGCGTAAATTTGCAAACTTTACGTGTAAAGAAGGAGATCTAAGTAAAATACAACATAAACTAGGGTTTAAGGTAAAGAGGCTCCATAATCAACTCAAGGGCTGCTACTTTATGCTTCTCAAGACCATAATGAGCTTAGATCTGAAGTAGCAACCTCAGATCTGGCTTCTAACTCAAAAGAGGTAACTAATCATGGCTAGAAAACCCCCAAAACTCACAACCATACTAGATCTAAAGGAGAGAACGACTTAATACCTTTAATAACTCATAAAACTTCTCCAATCTTCGGATCCAAGGCCAATCCTTGAAGCTCCAATGATTCCCCTTCTTCTTCTTCCTTCAAATCAGCCCACAAATGGCTTGGAAGCTTGAATGAGCAACAATGGGGCTTAGGGTTCGATGTTCTGGGTGAAAGGGGCAGTAAAGGAGCCCTAGGGGAGAGAATGAGACGTTTAAATAGGCTCCGAGTCCCGATTTTAGGGTTTTCCTCGCACAGACCAGACTCGTCGAGTCCCCTTGGCCAACTCACCGAGTCGGTCACTTACTCCTCGACCCGGATCCCGCTCGGATTCGCTGAGTTCATCCTTGGACTCGTCGAGTCTCCCTTTAAATTAAGGCTTTCTTTCCTTTTCTTGGCCTTCCAAACTTTGGGTGTTACAACTCTCCCCCACTTAAACTAAACTTCTTCCTTGAAGTTTGCTATGATCCACCGCGTTCGATCTGCCTCCAATACCCCACCATTCATTCTAACACCAGTTGCCTACCTTCGCTGGCCTTCCGCTCAGTCATTCAGACTAACGTCAATCCTTACAGATAATAATCGCGGGTGCATCCTGACCCTGAACATCCTGGAAATACAACTTAATCGACCGACAATCTTTCTGGTAATCTCCAAATACTGCACTGACCCCATAGGGGTTCACCCCTTCTTTCCTTGCGCGGTTTCCTTGCCTCCCCAAGGCAATGCTCCATAACCATCTATCCCCTCTTCCACTATGTAGACCCTTTCCTCACCCAATCTATTACTCCCGCTACTCCCAGTATGGGTCATCGTCGCCAGTATCCACTGGGCATTCTTTCTACTATCATTTGGTGTCGAGCACCCCCCGCGATCAACTAACTGAATTCCACCATACACTGCATACTCGCACTGCTATTGACTGGAAATTCTGCTATTCCTTATCGGGCTTCTGGATGAACTAAGACCACCCTGGTCCCTACCAACCTATCAATATCTGGATTACCGACTCCCTCCGATCGGTGACCCAACACAACCACTAGTCGCTCCCAGCGACATTCGAAGAAACTTCAATCACCTATACTGCTCAATCTATTCTACCATGCTGGCACTACAATTTCTTGGGATCCCCGATCCCCTGTCTAAACATTAAGATCCCTACCAGGTCCTTCCTGTGCTGTTAAAACTCACGGGCCTCGCCCACGGGTCACACCCAACCATACTACTGAGAAACCCTGCTCTCAGTTCTCACCTATACTGCTATTCTCATACGGGCCTCACCCACGGGTCTCACCCGACTATATCCTAGAGCGGCCTCTCCCAAGGTCTCACCTCTCAAGGTCTATACAGGCAAACTCCTTACCATTCTCATCCATTACCCATTCCTGATCCCTATCTGAATGCTAGGAGATAAGGGCCTCACCCCGACTCCGCCAACGAAGCTACTACGGAATGCTACGGCTTACCCGCAGTCTTACATCACCTTTTATCGTCGTCTGCTAGTGAATGCCACGACTACCCCGTAGTCTGATAACACTTCCCACCACTGACTGCCAGTGAATGCTACGGCTGGCCCGTAGTCTTACATCACTTTCCACCACTGACTGCTAACACGAAAGCATCCAATGCTATCTGACCTCAAGATCTTCATTCCGACTCACACGAGTCCTACAGGTGACCCTTCACCAAAATCCGAACAACATACTCACCATCACCTTTTACACGCCCGGACTGATGGGGAGTTTCTCAAACTCCTAACCCTGAACTACTCAATCCATCAAACGTTGAACTACTTCTTTTCCTTCTCAGAAATCACGTACTCGTTCTGGATTTGCGTGCTCTTACCCTTATACATTCGGAGGGTTCTCCCCCATTTCGATCCTGCTCACACCTCGCTGCTCAATGAATAGAAATTCCAATCCTTGCTACCATTCCATAATCAATCTGCTGAGGAATCCCACGCTTACCATAGCTAGGGATCTAACCAGTCAATTTCTAAAACTTATACGGCTCCGAACTAGCGAGACATACCGAGTCCCTCCAAGGCATGCTACAATTACTGCACCCTAAGTAACCTTCTTCGATAGAACCCATCCCTTAACTGCTAACCAAATATCCAAGGTATGCAGATGGCATATAACTCGATCACAATCAAACCGCTCAAAATGAAATGCTCATACCGATAATGATGCAGAAACTATAACGATATAACATCATGCACAAACAAAAGAACTGAAAACGGAAATCGCATACCTGCAACGTTCGGCGCTGCTCGCGCCTCCAAAGTAGCCATCTTAAAAGCATTGCCTCTTACCGCAGGCGCCTCTGCATGGCCCTGACGGCCGTCTGTGATCCTCAAGGTTGCAGGGGCAGGTGCCATCACCCATCCTGCTGAAAACAAACTGGGGCACTGGGCCTTCTTGTGGCCCCGCTGATTGCAGTGAAAACATATCAAGTCTGATCCCTGAGTGATGGTAACAGTACAATCCCTGCTAAAATGACCAGTCCGACCGCACCTGAAGCAGCCAGACTCACCACCACTACCACTCCTGCACGCGCCCCTGTACGCCCTGCCACACTTTCCGCATCGACTGCGGCACTGATAATCCGTCGATCTCGAATCCGATCCCTTGGGCCTTTTGCCCGAACTCGTAGCTACCTAAACCTCATCCGGCTTCCTTTTCCGGATCTGCTCCAAATCAATTACCCTCTCCCGGGCCCGAGAAATCATATCTTCCAGCGTCTTATAACCGAACCTGCTCACGAACTCTCTGATGTCAGCCCTCAGCATCTCGTGATATCAGGCATTCTTCATTTCCTCATCCGTGACATACTGCGGTATGAGAAGAGCCCTCTCCCTAAACTTGGCGGGATCTCTGCCACAGTCTCAGTAGTCTATGTCAAATCCTGAAACTCTCGGGCCAGCTGTTGCACCTCAATAATCGGCGAAAACTCCACCCTGAACCTAGCTGAGAAATCGCTCCAAGTCATCGAGTCCAACGCGGCATCATCACCCAAAGCATGACCAATCTCTTCCCACCAATCCCTCGCTCTGTCCTTCAGAAGACAGGAAGTGAGTCTGACCTTCTCCTCCTCAGGACACCGGCTCGTATGGAACGCGTTGGCAACATCAGCCAACCATCTGCTGCTAGCGATGGGGTCCCTAGCCCCATGATAATCTGGTGCCCCGCAAGCCCTAAACTCCCGAAATGTCAAGGTACGCGCTCCCATTAATGCCATCATCTCAGTACGGAAGGCTCCCAGCCTCTCATCCAAAATCTCCAATATACCCTCCTTGACCGTGCCAAATATCACAGGAGTCTGAGCTAGAATACTGCGCGTAACCTCAGCTGATATCAACTCTCTCATCCGCTCCTTGAGCTGCTCGGTCCCTGAACCCGAGCCTGATCCCTCTTCGGCGCCTGACCCGCCCACTGGTCTCTTTCACAATGTCACCATACTGAAACATATAACATAACCATTATCAGAATACTCTTCACTACTGCGAGACCAAACATACTCACTACCAGGTTCCCGGTCTTGTCTCGGCCTTTCCCGAATCGAGTACGGATCCTATGCTTTCAGTAGTACGGGCCCATACTACCTTCCACATTTATGCGTACTTTTTTCAAGAACTGCTTCAACTCCACCAGGTCCCTTTTCTACTACTACTGCTCCCAACACTACCTCATCCTAGGCTTACCCTAGGGAAACCTCTGACTCAACTCAAACCAGCCCTCAGCTGTTGAAGGTCTCCTTGTGATGCCAATTAGCCATCACCTGGATACCATCACATGTGATGAGGCTCAGATAAGCCTTCAAGTAGAGGACTCGTTCCTACAACGGTTGGACTCAAACAAGAGCTGCGCAATAGGACCAAATCCAACACTATGAGATTATTCAACCCTGATCACATGTGACGTATCGTATCCACCTAATGGCTAACACCCATCACTCAGAATCCCACAATGCACAAAGCAAGTAGCATTCAGACAAAGGGAAAATCTAACCATAACATACTCAAGCAATCATATCCACATACCAAGAATCTGAACTAGCATGCAACACAACTCATAAACTTAGGCATAACCTAAACAGACTATCCTACTACTATCTATTCAGTAGTATCATGCAAATCAAAAGCACATATAATAGGCACATAAGGCATCATCCCTAGATCCTCAATCCTAATCTAGCATGTTGTCTATTAACTGATAATCAAAACATAGACTTGTATGGGTATATTGGGGTACTTACTTGAGCTCGGTTGATTGCATGCACCACACCTCTTTTCTCTTTTCAAAGTTCTTTTCTTTCTGAATTCTTTTTGCTTTTCTAAAACCGTTTTCTTTCTCAAAACTCTCTTTTACAAAACTGTCTTTTCATTTTGAAAACTTCTATACCAGTTCCTCAGTTTGAGTTCAGACACACCCGAGAGCATCTCTGAATCCCTCAAACCAAGGCTCTAATACTAACTTGTAACGACCCAAAATTTAAGACCAAAAATTCCTTTTAATAAAAAATTACTTTAAGCAAAGTCATCATTCCAAAACATAATCTGAGTATAAGTTTTCAAAACACATGTTCATTATCAGAGTAAACATTCCCTAGTTTTCTAATCTATGGTGTGTGTCGTGCGATCACCCCGAGCTCTTCCCTCCGCTACTGGAAGTATCTGAAACCAAAACTGAAAACCGTAAGAACGAAGCTTAGTGAGTTCCCCACCCTACCACATACGATGCATAACCACATACTGTACATACGGGCCATGCACGCTATCTTGGGCCTCGCCCTCTACCTCGGGCCTCACCCACTACAACGGCCCCGCCGCTCCAGGCCCCGCCTGGCTTCAAGCCCCGCTCGGATACATATCTGTTTTACTTAGGCCTCTCCTGTCACAGGGCCCCACCCGCCAACAAATAATAGCACATACACATATCATAGGGCCTCGCCCGCCAACTAATAATATCATATAACATATCACAACACATAAGTTAAACTCATATGACTGATCCTGTCCTAAGGCCTCGCCTATCCTGGGCCTCACCCTTGTCCTGCTACTGATGAGTCATGGAACCCCGTCCATGCTCCTACTGGTAGTGAGATATGGGCCCAGCCCACTATCACTCCTTCTCTAGCTTGGGCCTCGCCCCTGTTCTGCTACTAATGAGATGTGGAACACCATCCACACTCTGCTATTGGTGAGATACGGGACCTCACCCACACTCACCTCCCTACCAGGCACATACTGTTGGATTAATGTCTAAGTCCATAACTATAATTGGTAAGACTTGACCCGACCCGACATGGTCCATTTGGGTTGCATGGCATCATGCATTTGGATAGACTATAATGAGAGAAATAAGACACTTATGGTTATTAATATATTATAAGTTCTAGTATATTAATAATAAGAATAAGGAGATTATTTAATTATTATCAAGAATTAATCTAGGATTAATTAAGTGATCAAAAGAATACTAATTAAATATATGGGTTGATTGTGTAAATCATCCATACTTGTATAGTGGGCTAATGCTCCATGGATAATCAAGTTGGGCTAAAACCCATAGAATGGTCCATGGATGCTCCATGGTGTATATGAACCCATGGATCCAAGGAAATGGAAAGTCATGACAATTAGGGTTTACCCTAATTGTAACACTATATAAAGATATTATTCTTGACAAAAATCACCACTAGTAAGAGTAAGAAAGGGCTAGCCGATTTTTATGAAGTGTAGAATTCTCTCAAGTTATTCCAAGTGTATTTGGTGTTGTGTGAACCATTTGAGGTGTCACACTTGGGGCACTAGGCACTCAAGCTTCATGAAGACTTTCTACACCAAAGAGGTATGTATTCTATCTTGTTATATTGATAGTTTTGTATGCTAGATTAGAACAATACCTTGGAAAGTTGATATTTGCATGTATAATAGAGAAAACATAGATCCAAGGTATTTAGGGTTGCATGTACACTTAGGAGTGTTAGAATGCTCAAAACCCAACAGTGGTATCAGCGTCTAGGCTTGTTTTCTTGTTATACTTGCAATAAAAGCTGAAAAATCGAGTTTTGTTGCTGTTTACCCAGCAGACTCGCCGAGTCCATGAAGGGACTCGACGAGTACAAGGAAAAAAGCATCCAACTCGCCGAGTTGGTTAGTGCACTCGACGAGTTGGACCCCCAGACAGCATAAATTCGATCCTTTTGGCTAGAATTGGACTAGGAACATTACCCTAAGTTGTTTTGAACTTATAAACTTGTTTTTTGAAGAGGTAATGTTCATGCTAATCCAATTTCAAAGATAATTGTCAATAGATTCATGTTTTGTATTAGTTTAAAGGTTAGACTAATTACATGAAAAAGTTTGATTTGAATTATCTTGTTCTTATGAGTTGCTTAGATTAATAGAAAAGTTGAGTGAAAAAGTTGTTTTCAATCCAAATTAATCTAAGAGTTGATTCTAAAATGTGTTTTTGTAACTTGTCCTCAAGTTATATGAAAAGTCACATTTAAGTTTCATAAAACTCATAAAAGTTGGCAAAGGTTACAAAAATGAAGAGTCTAGTTCTAATTAATTGGAGTTATGACTCCATAATTTGTCCTCAAGTTATGGAGGACCAAGAGTCTCTTCATTAAATAAATAAATAAAAAATAATGTAACCTTAATTAATTCCGTAAGTTATAAAATAAAGAAAAGTTAATTCTTTATTAGTTTAAAGTCTTCCATAATTTGTCCTAAAGTTATGGAACTTGAAGAGTTTTTGGATTAAAACTACTTTAAATACATAAGTTATGGAATTAATTAGTTTTGAATAGTTTCAAAACTTGCCCTCAAGTTTTGGAATTTGTAACGTTTTCTCTTATGAATACTTTAATTCCAAGTTAGCCCTTAGAATTTTAAGAGTTAAAATTCAACCCTTATACTTTATAATATTATAAGTTAATAATAATAATAATATATATATATATATATATATATATATATATATATATATATATATGTATGTATGTATGTATAAGAGTAAAGTCGGTCTTACCGCTAGTACACCTCATTCACGAAGTCGTTCTATAAGGTGGGTATAAGGTTATTGCCTATAAAATGGCAGCTTAATGGGTGTCCACTCTCACCCACCGCTTGCTTGACCGGTGGAGGATTGTTAGCCGAACGGGTTTGACAGGACTATAATTCTCCTTTCATTAAAAGTATTAATGATAAATACTAAGTAACTAAACTCTTAATAATTCCCAATCTTAGTTACTTAGGAAAAATGAGAATAAGGTGCTAATCCATGAAATTACACTTTACACTTTGTCTAAGTCGTTAGTGGAGCGTGTGTGGTTAACCGGCACACTAACTTGGACTTAACAAGGTAGGTAAAGGGTGACTTAATATTTATCATAGTATCGATGGAGCGTGTGTGGTTAACCGGCACATCGATTGAGAGGTAATTTATTAAGGGTACCAAGTAATTTGCATGGTTACTTCACACCTTGTTTTGTGATCCTCGGCATCCCAGTCACAAAACCTGAAGGGCACACTCGAGATTAAAACATGCCATTGAACAGTTCAATGAATCTCAAAGATCTAGGAGTTTCAAATCCAATTAAAACCTAATAATCTATTTCGTTTTTCATGGTGGAGATTGGTGAATCGTCATTCACCTACCTTCAAATTGTTTTATAGCTTGGATTACGGCATACCACTTCTAAGTTATAAAATAGTTTGTTGGGTCCTAGCCTTAATATTTCATATTGGGTGTTATATTAAGGACTTTAAGATCAACTATCTTGAATATCTCCCAAAAGATGTCTAGTTTAGACATTTATGATCTTTCCAAATCTCTTGAAACAAACTTTCCTAAATGAAGATGATGTTCCAATGGAAATCATACTTCTTTCACCTCCTCCAATTATTCTCCCTACCCCACAAGTTATTGAAAAGTTTAAGGTCACTCAAGCCCTATTGGCAAGGCAAGGTCTAGGTGTGATCACATCTTGGAGATGTAGTCACATATTGACAAGTCGGGAGAGTTGGGTGTCAAAGTCTTGAGAAAGTTGGTGGTTCAACTACTTTCTAAGTCACATAGTGAGTTCCTTTGGGACACCTATGAAACAGACTATGACAAGACCCTTAATGATCTTATCTGTTTGCTAAGATCAACTTCCTAAAACTTAATGGACATTGACAATGATGACATTGGATATCTAGTAAAGCATTCTCTTCCCAATGGAAAGGGATCGGCCATAGTCAACTCGGTTGACCAAATGGTAAAGAGAAAAGCTAAGTTTGTGATAGTCTTGTGTACCATTATCAAAGGGTCCATATGTTTATATTGCCAAAGGAAGGGGCATTGGTTGCAAAGTTGCCAAGTTTACCTAAGGATGTTAAAGTCAATAAGTTTGACTCCACTTCAGGTAAAGTCCACTATCTAACTCTGCTAAGTTTCTATTCTGAGATTCTTATTACATGATGTGACTGGGTCACATGGTAATGTTTTAAGAATCAAAGAAAAGTAAAGGAACTTAAATAAAGAATATGTTGAATCTGATCGCATAGATGGATTTCTATCGCGTAGTTTGAAAAATCGGATTCTTGAGATAATTCTTAGGAGTTATGAGATATTGCTAAGGAATAGATAACAACAAGTTTTCATATGGGTTGTAAGGATAAGTTTTTCCGCATAGTTTTAAAATAAAAGAAAATTTTGATTTTATTTATTTTAAAATATCCTTACAATGGCATTTGAGGAAAAATTGTTGCTTATATGATTCCATTAATAGCAAGAGTGGAAATATGAAATTGATTCTTCATTTGTGGTAATGTCTAAATTTACCAAATAAGGAAAGAATCTCATCATCCAAAGTCTCAATTAGACCGAGACTTGGAATCATGCAAGTTGTATAGCATGATGAATGAGAACATTCAAGTATTGGAAAAATTAAGACTAATTACTTGTTCACATGGATGTGTGAGTCAAGTAATGGACTAAGGGATCGAGTACATAGTCATGTGCACTGATTAAGTCCACCACAAAAGATATAAGGCTATTCGTCATAGTTTACTAAAGCTCAGTAAATATGATTATACTTACAAGCTTAAGTGTAACTCTGAGACATTGGAAAAGGTTCCAACGTATGGCAGAGCGAATAAGAAGAATCAACTTAAGCAGAAAGATAAAAGTTTCTCAAATCTGAAAAGATGGGAGAGTACTTTAGTATCAGTTTTGTGATCATCCTAATGATTAAGAAACCATATCAAAATTAGTTCTCTAAGGAAGTCTTAGTGCATTCTAAGAAGAAGGGATCTTGAATTGTTGAAATGGTTAAATCAAGAAGATGAGTCATACTTCGTTCCAATACAAGTCTTAGAGTCATACTCCAAGATTGTATTTTGAGTGACATGTCTTAAAGAAGGTTTAAAACACTTGTCAAATGTAAGAGTAAAAGTTTTCTACTCTTGTACACTTGGTAAGTTGTGGTGTTTTCGATAAAACAAAGACCAACTAAGGCCAATTAGGTGAAGTGTTTTTCTTGATGAGAATCCGCACTATCTCTTGGATGTTTGACAAGGGAGTCTTATAGGTCAAGAGGACAGTGGGAGTCTTAAAGGTCTTGAAAATCTCAAGAACTAATCAAGAATAGAACCTAAAGTTCTTCACTAGCACACGACTTGAGGTTTATAACCTATCGTGTTGACATAGTTTGTGCCCATTCCAGTTAAAGTTGAGTTCTTAGAGTTCTCAATTGGTTGCACAACAACTTGGAACCAATGGCAGGCCCTTGAGCTGCCAGGTGGCAAGAAATTAAGATTGAGTTCAGTCCATATGAGTTTGGATTTGTCATTATCCTTGTCTTGTGACTATGGTTTTAACAATTCACATGGATAAGAACAAATACACCATTAAATCTAAGTGTCATAAGGTTTCTCTCCGATTCATGAAAATGATTGTGAGGAAACACTTTCACTAAGTAGATTTTAGTTAGATAGCATTTGTGATATTTGCATTCTCAAAGTCGTTAGTGGAGCGTGTGTGGTTTACCGGCACACTAACCTGGACTTGTGAGAAGTGGCAAAAAGGTCTAAGCATTATGATTACGGAATCCCTCTTCATAATTGTTTAGACACACAAGTGTGCTATCTAAGGGAAGGTGTATGTTTTTGATAAAGTCTTATCAAAACAATCTAGTATCAGAAATCTGAACTTTGGTAAGAAAGTCAATAAAGTATTGATTTCTAGAAGTCGAGCTTTCTGAGTATATGTCAAAGCTAGTGGGAGCATAAGTGTTATGCTAATAATCATCATGTTAGTGGGAGCATGATAATTATGATAAGTATTGCAAGTTAGCAATGTTAATTATAGAAAACAAAAGTTTCAACTAAGAAAGAGTTGTTTTGCTATAATTAAGGGAAAGGAAATTATACTTCATCTCAAATCTATAAGCGTAGATCGTGAGGTTTTAATCATTTAGTCAAGGATATATATATGAATTTCATGTTGGAATGGCTCAACATAAGGAAATTCTATATATGGGTCCATTATTTGCGTTCTAAAATTCGATTATGATTACGGCATCCCTTTTCATAATCTGAATTATGAGAACTTGGCAAATAGAAATGGAAATGTTATAGCAAAAGACTGGTTTAGTCTTTATGTGAGACATCATGAATCGTGTCCCATATGCTTCGGATATAGGATCGATTACATGTGCTATAGTTATCCGTTCTAAAAGTTTCCAAATGCCTAGGGCATTAAGAAAGGAAAAGGTTTAGAACTGGATATGACTAAAAGGATTAAACAATTGTCGAGGACAATCTAAGGTTTACCAAAGATTGGTTTCTCAAGGACAATTGGAAGTATAGTGATAATTCTGGAAGGACCATATTGACATAATCTGTAAGGAGGCAACTCTTGTTCAAAAGTGATAGTCAAAATGGAATCTGGAAATGTTTCAAAGTTAGAATTTTCAATCTGTTTAAGATTAGGAAACTTAATACAAGAAGGTTGTTTCCAAGGAGCTGATCTCTTTTGGAATACTCTGTAATGATTGTTGTCAAGTCTTTCTGACTTTGTGCATAATCATTACAAGAGTAACAATGCATATAAGTTTAGAATCTAACAGATTTCAGTAAATGGCATGAATTTGGAATTCTTGCATTTGCAGTAAGGATTTAGGAGTGTGAAAAGAGAATCATTGAAGTTATGTTCAATTGATCTAGTTCACAAAGTAAAGATCATAGACAAACATAGTATGCATACTTGGTGTATGGCATAACTAGTGTTTAGAAAACATAGTGTACATGCTTGGAGCATGGGACAACTATTGTTTTAAATTCAAGAATAAAGTTGATAGCTGAAACAGTATACAATGAATAATGTGTAATCATATGGTGATAAATAAAAGGTGTTTTATTTATGTTCATAGGTTTTGATACCATATTGGATTCAATTATTATTGTGTTTCACTTTGCATGTTTTGACTTCCCGAATAAACTAGGTTATTCTTCCGGAATGACTAAGTTATTCAAACCATCCACAGTCGGCCATATGTTGGAAGTAGATATGAATTAAGACTATCATGGGTTGGCTTGTAGAGGTCTAAGGTGTTGGACAAAGGGCTACAACACTCATGAGTGCTCATAAGTTCTGAGTATTGGATTCAATCCGCGCTCATTGGAATCACTTCATGGATTTTATCACGAGTGATCATGAGACGATAATATCTTATATTCTTCAAACCTAGATATATGAGTTGTTACTATGGGTTGGTTGTACATTAATTGCACGAAACCGCATTTGGTAACTCGGTGCTATAAAACGTGCCTTTGTGTATGATTCAACAAGTAGTAGAACAAGCCATATGAGTCGAAGTTTATCCATTCCTTTTACCTTCAGGATAAAAGTGATATCTGTGGGCCCCTCGATGATTTGATGATGACAAATGGAAGTGCTCGGCCGGGCCAGTACTGATTTGATTTGTTCAATTAGTCAGTCGTCATAAATCGGAAATCGGGAAACAACAAATGGATAGAGAGAATGATTATAATCCATGTCTCAGTCCATATGATATCTAGAATGGAGGAATATATGATCCCTTATCTAATGGACAAGTCATTGACAAAGGTCAGCGTTCATCTACAAGGTCAAAGTTCGACAGAAGCTTTTGAGAGCTACGATTGCCAGTTGGTTCCTGAAGTCATACGCAATAATAGTTTTAGACTTATCCAAGTGGGAGACTGTTGGATTAATGTCTAAGTCCATAACTATAATTGGTAAGACTTGACCCGACCCGGCATGGTCCATTTGGGTTGCATGGCATCATGCACTTGGATAGACTATAATGAGAGATATAAGACACTTATGGTTATTAATATATTATAAGTTCTGGTATATTAATAATAAGAATAATGAGATTATTTAATTAGTATTATCAAGAATTAATCTAGGATTAATTAAGTGATCAAAAGAAAACTAATTAAATATATGGGTTGATTGTGTAAATCATCCATACTTGTATAGTGGGCTAATGCTCCATGGATAATCAAGTTGGGCTAAAACCCATAGGATGGTCCATGGATGCTCCATGGTGTATATGAACCCATGGATCCAAGGAAATGGAAAGTCATGATAATTAGGGTTTACCCTAATTGTAACACTATATAAAGATATTATTCTTGACAAAAATCGCCACTAGTAAGAGTAAGAAAGGGCTAGCCGATTTTTATGAAGTGTAGAATTCTCTCAAGTTATTCCAAGTGTATTTGGTGTTGTGTGAACCATTTGAGGTGTCACACTTGGGGCACTAGGCACTCAAGCTTCATGAAGACTTTCTACACCAAAGAGGTATGTATTCTATCTTGTTATATTGATAGTTTTGTATGCTAGATTAGAACAATACCTTGGAAAGTTGATATTTGCATGTATAATAGAGAAAACATAGATCCAAGGTATTTAGGGTTGCATGTACACTTAGGAGTGTTAGAATGCTCAAAACCCAACACATACATGTATCACACAGACAATAAGTATAGACTATCATATAAACAAATCCTTTGGCACCCGCCCGCTATTAAGGGACCTCGTCCTGAAAATCATAATAGCGTACTGTGCCTAGGGCTAACCCCCGGGTCTTCTACTCATAACTACATGGGCCGGTATTGTGGCCTTAGACCCATTCACACAAAGGGAAACTCACCTGCACTGGCTGAACTTGCTGATGATCTCACTAGCTGCTGCCCAGCAACTCATTGAACTCCTGCTCCCCTTGCTCCTCGAACTAACAATATCAAAGCAATATTGAGCCTAACTGACCCCCGAAAGACAACCAAGTCAACCTTGGTCCAAGTCAAAGTCCTGGTCAAGGTCAACCTTCCAGTTCAACCCCACTCTCCGAGTCACCCTACTGACTCGCCGAGTTCATATATTCAAAGTCCTTCCATTCGCGTCTCGACTCGCCGAGTGTACCGATTTCTGAGTCCTGACCTATCCAACTCACCGAGTCTCCACCCGACTAACTGATTCGAGTGTCAACTCGAAGGTTTTGGGGTTTCGCAACCTGACTCGTCGAGTCCAAGAACAAACTCGCCGAGTAGAAGGCAATCTTCATCTAACTCGACAAGCTGTTCATCCCACTCGTCGAGTTGCTCCTCACCTTCATGCTACTCGTCGAGTCCACTCAAAGGACTCGCTGAGTCCATTCAAATCCCTTTACATGCAGAGGGCTTTTGAGTCATGCATGGACTCCAAACTGTAGATCTACCCTTCCCAAGCCTATTTCTCACGTAAATTTGCAAACTTTACGTGTAAAGAAGGAGATCTAAGCAAAATACACCATAAACTAGGGTTTACGGTAAAGAGGCTACATAATCAACTCAAGGGCTGCTACTTTATGCTTCTCAAGACCATAATTAGCTTAGATCTGAAGTAGCAACCTCAGATCTGGCTTCTAACTCAAAAGATGTAACTAATCATGGCTAGAAAACCCCCAAAACTCACAACCATACTAGATCTAAAGGAGAGAACGACTTAATACCTTCAATAACTCATAAAACTTCTCCAATCTTCGAATCCAAGGCAAATCCTTGAAGCTCCAATGATTCCCCTTCTTCTTCTTCCTTCAAATCAGCCCACAAATGGCTTGGAAGCTTGAATGAGCAACAATAGGGCTTAGGGTTTGATGTTCTGGGTGAAAGGGGCAGTAAAGGAGCCCTAGGGGAGAGAATGAGACGTTTAAATAGGCTCTAAGTCCTGATTTTAGGGTTTTCCTCGCACAGACCAGACTCGCCGAGTCCCCTTAGCCGACTCGCCGAGTCGGTCACTTACTCCTTGACCCGGATCCCACTCGGACTCACCGAGTTCATCCTTGGACTCGTCGAGTCTCCCTTAAAATTAAGGTTTTCTTTCCTTTTCTTGGCCTTCCAAACTTTGGGTGTTACACTTAAAATGTCATTTCCATTAAATTTAGGCAAAAAAATGTCATTTACAATATATTAGGGAAGAAAATGTTATTTCTAACAAAAGTGGGCTAAAAATGTCATTTTATTCAAAATGGGCCCTTAAATGTAATCTTTCGGTCTTAATGGGCCTAAAGTGTCATTTTTATCCAAAATTGACTTGTAATGTAAATTCTCGGTTTATTGGGCCAAGAATGTTAATTTCAATCAAAGTGGACCTTTCATGCAATTTTGATATTAATTTAGCTAAAACAATGCATTATAATAACGAATGGGTTAATTATGTCATTTCGACTCCTTATTGGGCCTCTTATTACATGTTATTTGGGCCTTATAGGCCCATTGATTTTCTTATTGGGCCTCACATCACATTTTATGTTAATCGGGCCAATAACAAACAATACTTGACGATTTGATAAAAACGAATGGTATTTTCATCACCAATGTTTTGAAATCAAAGGTATACTCGAAACATTATTTTAAAACAGTAAACAATATGATACACTGTTCGCATAAATTTAGTTAAGGTTCTTGTGTGACGTTCTTTCATTCGTACCTACCTAATGTACAACCTTAAGTCCTATAGTTATAACCAAAGTCTCCTAGAGGTAGAGCGAGAGTTTGTGTATAGATCAATACGAGGTTGACAGCCTTGCACCTACGTTGTTCGCTACAGCTAGACTAGGCCAGTCTAGGATGACAAATATCTTACCTTAAACAAGGTTATAATGAGTCACATAGAGATTAACTCCACTGTAAAATTTACGGAATACATATACATCTCTGCAGTTACGAAACTATACAAACACCACTTTACGGTCTTAGGGTTTTAAGACCACAACACTTTTACAAGCAGAAAATATCGGATTTTTTGGGAAACTTACATTATACATTACCTTCTAGTTAGAACAAAAAATATAGGATTTTCTGGAATACTCTCTTTACACATTTTCAAAACAAAAACACACATACTTTAATACAAGATTTGACACAAAGCTTCCAAACCATTTTTATAGAAAATATCGTATTTTTATGGCGTTTACAAAGTGATACAAAAATTTCATACAAACATGCTTATGAACTCACCAACATTATATATGTTGATGTTTTCAAATTAACTTGTATTCTCAAGAAATCGTTAAGTGGGTTGGTCACCAAGAACACATGGATTTTGTTATCATCATACACTTATTTATTTGAAATGTAATTTGAAATCCAACACACACTTATGTAAACGATGATGGTTGTATTATTGTATGTGTGATGACGATGTTGTCTTGATTCAATTATTTACACTGTACATGATGATATTACAAGATGAAGTCACCCAACCCCCCGACCGTTTCCGCAGTTCAGGTTCGGGGTTGTGACAATTGATGAATTGTTTTTTTTTTTTTTTTTTGTTATATTGTTATGTAGTAGAATTTGAATTTGAATTTTAATGGTTTGTTATACTTATTAAGTGTTTGATAGTATTCTGCATATATACTTATTGGATTTGTTTTAATAAACATATTTTGTATATATAACAAAATCAATGAAAAATATTTATAAAAAACGGTTATACCGACGACATGTCATCAGTATAGCTTTATAACTGTAAAAACAATTTCACCAATACCGGCGTCATGTCGTCTCTATTACTAGAACGAAGTTGTCTGGCACTCACTTTTCCCAACTACTAGTTGTCGGTATTGATTTCACTTTTCCAAACGGCATGACGTCTGTATTGCTTGCACCTTTCCCAACGATAAGTCGTCGGAATACGTTTAGAATAAAACTTTTTTTTCTCGAAAATCACTCCCGACAACCTTTTGAAGATGACATATCGTTGGCGTTGGTGTGTATATACCGATGACATCTGTCTCAACAACTTTTTCAAATTTTACCGACGGAGCTATGCTGACAACTTTTTAGAGACGACATATCATCTCCTTAGCCTTTCCAGACGACAAGTTGTTGCATAGTGTGTGAAAGTGTTGTTTGCATAGGCCTCAAAGCATGTATTGCATATTATTATATATTATTCGTAAATTACCCTTTTAGGAGTTTTATATGATTTTGTAAACTTTTGCTTATTAATACTTATCCCTTTTCTATATTGGAAATGTGGGATATATAATACCCCTCTTTATTGGGTTTGGTTATTTTAAACCTTAATTTCCTCTTTAATGTTTACATTGATTTTGATTTTAAGCTTTGATTAGAGTATGGTAGATTGGTATCTTCTTACTCTAAATAAATCAACATAGGTCTTCTCATTAAGAAATTTCATTATCTAATTTATTTTGATGTATGTTTATATTACGACCATTGAGACTAGAAGAACTAGTATACACTTAGAAGGTCATGGTTTGAATGGTACTTAATCCTTGTTTTACCATGATTGATGTTACCTCGCTTTTCATTAAACTCAATACTTGTTTTTTGTAAAAATTGGGACCATTATATTTGCAAACTTAATCTTTACACTTTTGGATTTCAAAACAAATGATTTTTAATGTTATTTTAAATTACCCTAGCAAAGAATGTTTCAGATTTGGTCATTGTTGCAGAAGAATCTTGAAACTAATTCAAGTTGGTTTATGGGTCCTTGATTTTTAGGTCTTCTTTGATGTAATTATTCATGTCTATATATGTATGTGTGTAAAGAGCTTCTGCCATGGACTTACATGTGTGTTTATTTATTATCAATTTGCATGTGTGTATGCTCATCTTGTTCATTGGAACTATATCGTGTGTGTTTTTGGAAAAATGTCCTCTATCAAAGTTTCAACGAAGTTGGCATCTGTAAAGCTTGGATTCCAGCGGCAGATAGATGGTGGTGGTGGTGATGGAGGGCGGGGGTGCGTAGGTGGGATGGTGTGGTTGGGTGCGTTTTCTTATTTTAAAATAATAATAATAATAATAATAATAATAATAATAATAATAATAATAATAATAAGTAATTTTATATCAATGATAAAACAAAATAAAATCATAGGTAATTACTAAATAAACAAAATAAAATCATTGGTAAGTAACCATACAAGAAACTAAAATCCAGAAACAAATGTACACAAATTTTTATAGTTGTAATCAACAAATTAATTCTATAAAACCATAGGGACTAATTATATAATTTTGTGTAAATATCAATATGTAATATTGTCTCTTAAGTTGAAAAGAAACAAAAATGAAGAAATGTGATTATTTGGCATGCAACAACAACTAAAAAACCGGAGCATATCTAGATAAACATTACATCATGCATACAAATACAATTCAATTCTTGCATACCTAATATATCTTCTGTTGCACCCGATAAATATGGAATTCTCCAATTGAAGAGAGGGTTTAGAAACCTTTTGGGATACAAATTGTCTAAAAAAAAACTCGTATTTATGAAAACCATACATATATAATTACTTCTTTCCCGAGGCTTATCGACATGTCTTATATATTATAGCCATATATATAAACAATCACACTACCTCATCTTTTAATAGATTTCTTACGCAATAGTATCAATTCTTTAACCTCCAATGCCTATGAAAATTACAACTAAGAAAGGCAACGAGGAGAAAGAAAGAAACTGCAGGATAAGGATTTGTGAGTTGCTGCGATTGATTGGATTCCAATGTCCTACGACGGATGCCACTATTCTACGCGCAGAGGCGGAACACAAACTTAATGAGATCAAGAAAAGTAAACTCGCACGTCAAGATTCAAATTCTCCAGAAAGTGTTGTTGCTGAAATCAGCAAAGTCGAATGTGATGAGTCGATCACAACTAGTACCTTTGACTCAATGGATTCAAGATCCACATCAAGATTCAATCATTGTGGTGGGAAATGCCGTAAAGTTAAGAGGTATATAGAAGAGATCCAAGGTGCTGAGATAGTAGAATTGGTCTTTGAAAAGAAGCTAACTTATAGTGATGTGAACCTCTCGCAAGGCCGCCTGTTGATGCCCTTAAAGCAAGTTCGTAGGCCAGATATTTTGAAGCTAATGCAGAAAACAGGAGCAGTGCGTCTTTATGTACTATCAAGGCTACAACATTATGACGTGTTTTTGACCCATTGGGACATGTCTACAAATCAAAACTATGTGTTAAAGTCTGGTTGGAATAAAGTTGTTAAGGAGAATGCACTCGAAGAGACTATGGTGGTGCAGTTATGGTCGTTTCAAGTGGGAGATATCCCAAGTCTTTTACTTCTTCTTGTAGATGGCAATAATGGTGTTGATGGTGATTCATGTAACTGTAACAGTACCATGTCTTCTGATGAATGTGAATCCTCTCGAGCCATTGGTAATGATGATGAGATATATGGTTTTCGAAAACCTGGTGGAATAATCATTCGGGAACCCAAAGCAGATGGGACGTTATCTACAAGTAAGTACATACAACTTGTCAAGTTTTGATGACATCTGAGTTTAGCATTCATGAAATCATCATCTTTTTCAGGTGAAAATACAGGCGACGAAAAAGTAATAGAGTGTTCCACATCCAGAAAAGGGAAAGAGAAGGTGCATGAGTTTTAGAAGCGAATAATAATACTGATTCATAACATATCTAATTTATTTATTATATCGATATATTGGTCTCAAAGAAAATTTTCTAGTTCAGTATATGAGTGATTTGTTGAAACTTCATGAAAAATGTGAAGGCATATGAAAATTCGTGCGTGTAGTGGGATTTTTTATTTTGCCAATGTAGGGCTCTTTAGAAAGTGCTATATCTAAAAGTAGGGTAGTCTAGGGGGTGTTTGGCTTGTCTTTTTGAAAGGCAAAAGTTTTTTTTGGAAAAGATAAATGGCAAAGATGTTTGGTAAAAACATTTTAAAAGTGATTTTTAGATTTGAGATAGAAGGAAAAATGACTTTTTGGAAAAGTTAGGAAAACCTGACTTTTTGTAACTTTTCCAAAAAGTTCTTTTGCCTCTCAAAAAGACAGGTCAAACACCCCTTAAAATTAAATCATTTTGTAAAATCGGTTTGTCAAAACGTTTAGATAAGGGTCCAATTATCGACTAATAACCGATTTTGGATATAGTGTTTTTATAAACTTATAAACATTCAAAATTACGTTTATATTTTTATACAATTAAAAACTATATATATATATATATATATATGTAGGTGGGTTCAATTGAGAAAATAAAAAAGGTTGAGAATGAGAGAATCAACCACTCATTTTATTCAAGCATAAAAAGATACGGTGGCAAACTTCTAAATATGAGAACAACCTTTAATATCAAATATGTATCTGTAGTTCGAACCCATTCATCGTTCATCATCCAAATTTCTTATCCAACTTTCAACAATCATCCGGATTTCTTCGATTAAACCATCATCAATCCATTTTTTTTTTTTGATCGGGTAAAGCTGTAAAGGGAATACGAAGTAGATGATGGCGAGAGGAAAATGAGAAGTGAATCGATGAACGAACACAGCGGGCTTTGCAGCAACCCTTCGTTCACCTCCCGTCGTCGGCAGCAAAGGAGACCAAGGTGAAGATTCTCCGGTGCTCGTCTTCGTCTAATTAAGGGGGAGAAGCACGGAGGTTCGTCGCCCGACTCGCAAACCGAGATGGTCTCCGTGGTTTTGACTAGACCAAAGGAGGAGGTGTTTGGTTTTGCTAGGAGATTACGATCGGAAAGAAGCCAGAAGCGAGGGTTTGGTTTTGCTAGGAGATTGGGTTGGACGTCCGCTGCCTCTCATTTGCTTCCTGCCGGCGAGAAATGAAGAGAGATGGAGGTGAGGGAAGATGGAATCGGTGTTAGTGGGTCAACGAGCCAAGGCATAAAGGAAAACCGAGGTTCCAATCGACGGAAATAGTCTAGAAGATGGTGGCTTTTGGCTGTGGTAATCGACGGGAAGTGCTGAAGGATCTCGATGGGGCAGTTGGTACATCAATTGGTACGACCCTCTTCTCGTTTCTTTTATTTTGATTGTAAATCAGTTAGGTGGGTCTTTGGGTGATTGATGTCCAACGGGTGAGTAGATGGGGGAAAAGGATTTGATCAGGTTTGGTGTGTTCATCATGAACAGACGGATAAAGGGGGTTGACTGGAAATCAACGATAACGAAGGGAGTTTGGTTTGTTTCATTTGACAGAAAAGAAAACAGGTGACAATGATTTCATGGATGTTTGTTTGCTATTGTTTAATCTTGTTTGGATAGAAATGTATGGTGTGTTTGGTTGGATTATTTGACAGGAAAGTCTGTATGTTATTCATATGTGAATAACATATAAAAATTATATACATTTGTGAAAATACATTATAATATTCATATGTGAATATACTGTGTAATATTCATAAGTGAATATATCATCTAATATTCACAAATGAATATATTATGTAATATTCACATGTGATATACCATGTAATACTCTGTAATATTCAGATATGAAAATATTATCTAATATTTATAAGTGAATACATCATCTAATATTCACAAGTGAATATACTATGTAATATTAATAAGTGAATGCATCTTCTAATATTTAAATATGAATATACTATGTTTATTATATGCTATATCATATATGAACGATACTTAAATTGTAAAATAATAATAATAATAATAATAATAATAATAATAATAATAATAATAATAATAATAATAATAATAATAATAATAATAATAATAATAATAATAATAATCATAGTTTTTATTCATAACTAACTAACGAATGTACTGTAGTAAAAACATGATTTATTTTTATTCAGTAATGAATAACGATAGCTGAAAATATAAAAAAAAAAAAATTATTTTATCTTAAAACTATATTAATATGGACGTCTATTTTTAGAAAATAAAAAATCATGAATTTTGGTATATTTAAAATCATTTTTTCGATAAAAATAGCTTCTTAAAAATTAAAAAAAAAAACGAAAAAACTATGTTTTTGTATATATTAAGATAATGATTAGCATAGTTTAAGGAAACATGTTTTGTTGGAAAACACATGTCTATTCCTTTCCCATTTCTGGTGGTACGATGGAGGCTTTTGCGGCAAAAATAAATGAGTGGCTGAGAATGATTCCCTCATTCTCAACCTTTTTTTTCTCAATTGAACCCTCCTCTCTCTCTCTGTGTATATATATATATATATATATATATATATATATATATATATATATATATATATACACACACACACACACACACTAGATATGTGTCCGCGGAAAGCAGCGGCGATAAATAGTTTTTTTTTGGGCGAATAATTTTCTTACAGTAAAATAATTATAAGATTTTCTTATTAGTTATTATGTACTAAGAAAAATTACCACTTTTAATTAAAAATATTTATGTTTATAACTTATATTTATATTGTATGTTTATACATTTGATGTAAATTAATTATTATCAGCATCTAGTTTAAGAAATGTAAATAAACTTATATTGATGGATTTAGTATTTTAAAATTTTTATTTTGCTCCAAATTAATTTTTTTAATAACCTTCATTAACTGATTTTGTTATATATAATTGATTTTTACAAAAAGTTTTGTATCGTGTACCTGTTAAAATTCAAGATATGACTAATATATATATATATATATATATATATATATATATATATATATATATATATATATATATATATATATATATATATATAACCAAATGCTTAATCTAACAATAATGAAAATATTAAAAAATGCGAAATATTATCTTTAAACAAGATTATAACTAAACTACTAAAATGTTCATTTGCAATCTCTTTCATAATCGATATCATTATTCACAATATGGTTATTCACGATCTAATTATTTTTCATTTCATATTGTAACATCCCAAAGATATAGTCCTTAAATTTCGTTTTAAATAATTTAAGAAAAAACAATAATTCATAAAACAACATAATGAAATCACATGTCGTATATCTCAAACATCATATCAAGATATTTTACCAAAACCATATATCAAAATATCAGAGTCTAAAATATCTCAGGCTGAAAATTGTGGTGTGTGTCATTTAGTTATCCCGAGCTCTTCCCATTTGCTACCGAAAGTACCTGAAACCAAAATTGAAAAACTGTAAGCACAAAGCTTAGTGAGTCTTCCTAGACTACCACATACCATACACATATACGTGTAACTAGGAGATACAGGCCCCGCCCACACTCATGGAGATACGGGCCCTGCCCACACTCTACTATCTGGGAGATACGAGCCCCGCCCATACTCTACTAGCTATGAGATACAGGACCCGCCCATACTCAGCTACTATGAGATACGGGCCCCGCCCACACTCAGCTACTTAACATACATACAAGTATCACACAGACAACAAGTATAACTAAATCTATCAATCAGTCACATATATCCATACACAAATAAAGATATGAGATACGGGCCTCGCCCACACTCGACTACTATAAGATACGGGCCCCGGCTATTAATTATACATATGCGGGCCGGCCTTGGTGCCTTCGACCCGTTCTTTTGGAGTAAAAACTCACCTCTTAAATTGGGTGCTGAACTCTCGGGTGAGGAATCTCTATTGGCTGCTCCCACGACTCCTCGGCTATAATTTCACAATAAACACTAAGTCAAAACTAAAAATCCTTCTAAGGGTAAAATGACCATTTTACCCATGGTCAAAGTCAACACTCTAGTCAAAGTCAAAGTCAAGGTCAACTTATAGTTTGACCCAACTCTTCGAGTTACCTCCTAACCCATCAAGTTCCTATGTTATTCAGACTCGTGATAAACCGAGTCAACTCGTCGAGTCCCTTCACAGACGTGTCGAGTTCTACCTGGTATGAAATCGGGACAAATCAAGTCAACTCGTCAAGTCCCCTTTTGGACTCGCCGAGTTCCCTTGTCTGTTTGGGCTATATAGATGGATTAAGCCCCTACACCTCAGATCCAAGCTTCATACTTCACATAAACCCTGAAAATGCCCTTTTTAAGGGTAAAGTTTCCAACTTCACCCGCTATTACCCCTCCTTAATGGGTTTAGTTCAAACCCTAACTCCTTGGGACCTATAACTTGGTTCTTAAGCCATCCATACACCAAACAAGAACTTACAAACACAGATCTAAGCCCCTAACACTACATGGACACGTAAAGCTCCCATTTTTTCCCTCATGCATGGCCACTTTAGGCTAAAAAGGCCAAAATGACACCCTATGGCTTGCATGGGGATTCTTATGTCATAAAGTTTGCACGTTTATAGCATCATAGTCCTTCGAGGTCCTAAATCTGGAAGAATATTCTTCACATGCAAGCTAACTTGGACCAAAACCCTCATAAAGATGAAAAGAAGAGATCAAAGAAACCATTGAGCTAGGTTGCGACTTTCTTACCCGAAAATTTAGCAAATGGTGAGTAGTTTATGGATCTACTCTTTCCCTCTTGAGCCATCTAGCTTTCTTTTATTCTACAAGCTTCAATACACCCAAGGATCACTCAAAAAGGCTTACGATCTCAAACAAAGCACTAGGGTTTTGGGACTTGGAGGCTATAAATGAAGCTAAGGGTGAGGATCAAGATGCTTAAATAGGGTGCAAAACCCCGAAATTATGGTTTCATCATGGCAGCCCTACTCATCGAGTCAAGTCCCTCAACTCGTCGAGTACGTGGCTTAAGATCCCACATCAAATCTGATTTCTACTCGACGAGTTTGGGGCTTCTAACTCGTCGAGTAGCTCTCCAAATTCGAATAAAATATAATTACACATCATTTTCATAATCGATTAACAAAACCCGGTAATTATATATCCCTAATCAATTGCTAAAAAATATATTTCATTTCATACTATCTATCTACGAGACCTATGATTATTCTCTTATAAATAATTTTGTTTTCCGCTAGTTCTTCAGTTATAGTTAAATTACAGAAAAACTAATTTCAATATGAGTGTCGATATTTGTAAGTATCATGAACACTAGTACAAAATTGGGTTTTATCCGCATAAAAAAACCCATGATTACACACATTTTATGTCGGGTTTTTTTCCATTCAACATGTAATGAAAGGTTGCGTCATTGATGATAAGTTATGTTGTCATTTAATTATGGTAAGTAGAAACCATGAACATTTGTTGTTATGATTGGTTAATTTATAAACTACGAATTTAATTGAATGTTATTTTTAATTATTGTTATGGTTAATTAGCTTTTAGCGTAATATTTGATCAATTTTAAAACACTAGTGAAAGTCATTTACATGAATTACGTGAAAAAACATAATGATAATACAAAATGTTACTTGTTTGAAACATATCGTTCGAATCTCAATATTTCACGACTTTTAACTAGGGTATATCATATGCACTACTCGTAATTTTATCTACTGCCAAGTCAGTTATAATTAATATATAATTATTCATTATATAGTATCCATGTCATACACCACCTCCTAACAAACTTTTTGATTATTTTGGGTTTTCGTTTTTTTTTTTTTCTAATAATTTGTGCAATGACGATAGATAATATAACTTTCAAATTGAAAATAAAGAATCACTAAACTATATTAAAATAACAAAAAAAAAAAAAATCCAAATAATAGAAACAATATGAAAAGTACAAAAATTAAGTTTAATATGAAGAGCAAGCAAATAGAAAATCCTAATAATAATTTATTTGATCGACATGTCAATCATAAAAATACCAAATTGTTGTTTATGTTCTAACAAACATCTAAAGTTGATTTTTATAAAAATAACAAACAAATGCGTACAATCTAATAAAAGAATCAATATAAAAAAATACAAAAACCAAAAAGTTTTATGTGAAAAACTAACAACGAGAAAATCAAAATAATAACTTTTTTTTACCAACATGTTGATCACAAAACCTAAACTATTACTTATGCTCTAACTTCAAAAATAGAATTGTATGTATTCTTTTAAAATCTTCAATCTACCACACAATAACTCATAATTCACCGTAGGGTGTGAGTCCTTATCATGGTGGCGTGCGTCAGGTTCTGATGGAGGAGGCGCACAAATCTCGGTTCTTTATTCATCACGGGGCGACGAAGATGTATAGGGATCTTCGTCTAGACTATTGGTAGCCCTGCACGAAGCGGGATGTGGCTTGGTACGTTGAGCGGTGTTTGACCTGCAGGAAGGTCAAGGCCGAGCAACAGAGACCACACGACAAGATGCAGCCGTTGGACATCCCGTTGTGGAAATGGGAAGATATTACGATGGATTTTATCACAAAGCTTCCCAGGACCGTGCGAGGAGTGGATTCGATATGGGTCATCGTAGATCGATTAACCAAAAGCGCCCATTTTATTCCAATTCAGGAGAGCATATCGGCCGAAAAGTTTGCCGACATCTATATCAGGGAGATAGTGGCGCGGCACAGGGTGCCAGTATCCGTGATTTTAGATAGGGATGTGCGTTTTACTTCCAAGTTTTTGAGGAAATTTCATGACGAGTTGGGCACTCGTCTGCATTTTAGCACCGCTTTTCACCATCAGACAGATGGTCAGAGTGAGCGGACCATCCAGACTCTAGAGGATATGTTCTGGGCATGCATGCTAGACTTCTGTGGTAGCAGGGATACCTATCTTCCTCTAGCTGACTTCACGTACAATAACAACTACCACGCGAGTATTGATCGACCTCCCTTCGAAATGTTGTATGAGAGGAGGTGTCGAACCCCGATATGTTGGGGTGAGGTTGGCCAGAGGGTAATGGGGAGCACCGAAGTGGTGCTCAAGACGACCGAGAGAATTCAGCAAGTTCAGATCAGGCTTCAGACTGCACAGAGTCGACAGAAAAGTTATGCCCACAAGCGCCGTTCAGACTTGGAATTCCAAGTCGGGGATATGATTCTTATGAAGGTGTTTCCATGGAAAGGCGTCATCCGATTAAGAAAACAAGGGAAGTTGGGCCCAAGGTACACCGGTCCATTCAGGGTTGTAGCCCGGGTGGGCAAGGTGACATATAGGTTGGATCTGCCAACCGAACTCAAACCAAATCCACAACACTTTCCACGTCTCTCAGTTGCGTAAGTGTTTAGTAGACGACTCAACAGTGGTGCCTCTATAGGATATCCAGGTCGATGACAGCCTGAATTACATCGAACGTCCTATGGCAATCCTCAACAGGAAGTCGAAGGATCTGAGGAACAAGAGGGTGGAACTTGTAAAGGTGCAATGGCAGCACCGGAAAGGATCAGAGTGGACTTGGGAGCTGGTGGAAGAGATGATGGAGCACTACTCCGAGCAGTTTCAGGATCGAGCAGGAGACTTCGAGGACGAAGTCTAAAATAAGTGGGGAAGATTTGTAGCATCTGGTTCCCGGTACATATTTCTTGTAATTAATAATTCTAATTTCATGCATTTTTGCCTTGGACATCGTTGAATTGAAGGACCGACTCGCCGAGTAGGAGTGGGATGAGACGCGAGGTCTGAGCCTTGGACTCGGCGAGTCGGTTCCCCGACTCGGCGAGTAGGCCCTGTTTGGGAAAAAACCCTAACCCAAGTGTTGGCACCATATTTAAGTACACTAACTCGTCCTCCTTTGTCCCTAACACTTCCAGAGAGCTGTAGTGAGAGACCCTAGCCCCCATATTGTTCTTGTGAGTGATTTTTGCTTTGTGAAGGAAGTTTAGAGCTTAGAAGAAGGAGGAGGAGGTTGAAGAATGCAAGTAAGGGAGTACATCCGTAATCTACACTGTTAGAAGCTCCCATTCAGGTAGAAAGGTTCCTACCTTGATCACTAGGTCATTAGATACCATTTTTGTCCCAAATTGGTGGTTTTCAAGCCCTGAAACACCAAACTCCATGTGTTTGTGGTTAATGATCCAAACGGACTTCAAACCTAGACCTTGTGGACGTATTAGAAGGCTAAAGTTTCTGTGGTTGAAGCGATTAAGGTCCCCATTCGGTGTATGACCTCATAAAGAGCTTGGATTTGCATTTTTGAGCTTGTAGGGTCATGCATGCACGTAAAGTTTGCAACTTTACGTGATAAGCATGCCCTAGGAACATAGATCTATGGTTTTGAAGTGTTGCATGTCTCAGATTTGGTCTATATGGGAAATGGGTCAAGGGACTCGGCGAGTCCCAAAGTGGAACTCAGCGAGTTCTTTGAAGATGGCCTTAGACTCGGTGAATTGGATTAACAACTTGGCGAGTCCAATGAAGATTGCCTGGTACTCGGCGAGTTGTTCTTCAAACTCGGCGATTCAGATGAACAGTTACTGAATAAGAGGGGTTTAGATGTTGAAGGTCCAACCCTTCGTATTTGCACGAAGAATTAGCAATCTAACGTGTTGCAATAGTCCCAGAAACCCAAATCCTCATAAAGGATGCTCAGGTGAGGATTTGGAAGTGAGTGGGAGGTCTGCTCGTATGGACTCGGCGAGTCGGATCGCGAGCCGGTTCTATCATCCCAAGTAGTGAGTTAAGGGTGACCCAGTGAGTGGAAAAAGGGACTTGTAAAGTGGGATCGGGTTAGTGGGAGAAGGACTCGGCAAGTCGGTGCCATGACTCGGCGAGTCCAGTTAATTGGAAGTTGACTTTGACCAAGGAGTTGACCTTGGACTAGGGGTGGGTCAGTCATCTGACCTAAGGGTGTGCTGTTGGATTAGTGTCTAAGTCCATAACTATTTTGGTATGTACTTGACCCGATGGTGCATGGTCTTTTTGGGTTGCCTTCACCAAAGCAACTTGATATGATGAATTATGGAGAGAAAGGATTAAATATGATTTATTAATATATTATGGGAATAATATATTAAAGGAGAAATCATATTGTTTAATTAATATTAGTCAATAATTAATTGGTAATTAGTTTTGTGACTAAAAGAGATTAATTAAACTTAAGGGACTGGAATTGTAATTATAGGATAATTGCAATTTGGGCCATGGATTGCCTTGTATTAAAGGATGGACGAATTCTAATGGGAAACCCATAAGGAAATCGTCCATGGGCTTGATAAAAGGAATCTATGGGTTGCTTAGGGCTTAAGCATCCAAATTAGGGTTTCCTTGTTAGATAACCCTAATAGCCCAACTATAAAAAGACCCCTTAAGGCTCAAAAACGTGGCTAATGTTCTTGTAAGGGTTTACACACGTTTTGGTAGCCTCCATCCTCTCTTCTCTTCATCCTCTTGCTTATGGTGTTTGTGAACCATTAGAGGAGTGACACTTGTGACTCTAAGCCTTCCAAAGTCAATTCAAGGAGATTTGTGATTGTTATTTCTACATAACAATCAAGGTAACATTATAAACCTATTCTCATGTTAATATGATTATTTGAATGCTAGAATTAGGGTTTATAGTCTTGGATAACTTGCATGTACAATAGAGAAACCTAGATCCAAGCATTAGGGTTTGTATGAGCACATAGGATGTCTTATGACCAAAACCCATCAGTGGTATCAGAGCCTAGCTTGGTTTCAATTGTGTTGATGCATTATATAACTGAAAAATTCGATTTTTTGGATTGTGGAGGCTGGACTCGCCGAGTCCATGGCTGAACTCGCCGAGTCCATGCAGACTCGATGAGTCAATGCCTGACTCGACGAGTCAACTCGTCAGATAATGCTTATCTCGGGATTTCTTGCTATTTTTGCATATGGATAGTTACCTTATCATGTTAGATCAATATAAATCCGATTTTATGATATATATGACTATATTCTTGATCTAATTAAAGATAATTATCAATTTATAAGATAATTGTTTCCTTATAAGATAATTGATTAATTATTTTGAGTAAATTGATAAATTGTTTTGCAAGAAATCATTAAATAAATCAAATATGGATAATTATGTGATTAAATGTTAATTTAAAATTATTTGTTATTTGATCCTTGTTGTTATGAAAGGTTTCATATTTTTCCCTTTAGGTTTTATAGTTTAAATTTGAACCCAAAAGTTTTGGAGTTTTGAAATTTAAATAGTTAAAACCCTAATGTTTTGAAAAAGGTTTCAAAATTTGCCCTCAAGCTTTGGAATTTAAAAGTTGATTAAAAGTTTAATTAGAAATGTTAAATTCTAAAACCCTAGTAATGTTTTGAAAAGTTCAAATCACACCCTTATGGTTTTATTAATTAACTAAGAAGTATAATTAAAAGAGATTTAATAAATCCATAAAGGTTTAGGTTAACCATTTAATTGAATTAAAAGTATAATTGTTAAAGTTAACCATATAGTATTTTAAAAGTATAAAATACACCCTATACTATATATAACATTAAAAGTATAACATTATATATATGTATGAGTAAAAGTCAGTCTTACCGTTAGTAGGCCTCATTCACGAAGCTGGTCTATAAGTGGTGTTTAAGGAAATTGCATATAAAATGGCGATTGAATGGGTATCCACTCTTACCCACCGCACTCTTGACAAGTGGAGGGTCATTAGCCGAACGGGTAGGATAGGACGAAACCTTCCATTATAAGTATAATGAAATACCAAGTAACTAAATGTTTTTCAAATTCCCAATCTTAGTTACTTAGGCAAAAGTGAATCGATGCAATTCCATGAAATTACACTTTGTGCCCTTGCGAAGACATTAGTAGAGCATGTGTGGTTTACCGGCACACTAAATGGTTCTAAGCAAAGGTAGCAAAGGGTGACTCAATGTTTGTCATAGTTCGGTGGAGCGTGTGTGGTTTACCGGCACATCGAATAGGTGATTGTAACATGTGAGGGCACCATGTAGTTTGCATGGTTATTCACACCCGCTTTGTGATCCTCGGCATCCCAGTCACAAACAAGAGGGGCATATCGAGATTTAAACATGCCATTGAAAGTTCAATGAATCTCAAACGATCTAGGAGTTTTCATAGATTTAAAACTTAAATTTCTTTTTCGTTTTTCATGGTGGAAATTAGTGAATCGTCATTCACTTACCTTCAAAAGTTCTTCAATTTGGGTTACGGCATCCCTCTCCCGAGTTGTAGAATATTGTGTTGGGTCCTAGCCTTGGAATTTCATTTGGGTGATTTACCAAGGACTCAATCAATCAACTAACTTGAATTCGTTTTTTCTCCCGATGTCAAAGTTCGACAACTATGGTCTTCTCAAATCCCGTGGAACAAGCATTCCACATGAAGATGATATTCCACGATTCGATCGAGGAACAAGAAATCATGCTTCACTTCCTCCTCCTCCTCCAATTATTCTCCCTAACCCACAAGATTTTAAAATTGAAAGGTTCAATATCACTCAAGCCCTTTTGGCAAGTAAACATAAAGAGGGCAAGTCGGTGTGTGCACACGTCTTAGGGATGAAGTCACACATTGATAGGTTAAGAATGATGGGATCCGTTGTCTGTGAGGAAATGGATGTTGATTGGGTTCCTCAGTCACTTCCTAACTCATATAGTGAGTTCGTAAGAGAGTACTATATGATGAACCGCGACGTGACCCTTATAGATCTCACCTATATGCTTGTTGCTGCTGAATCAGCAATGGTTTGGCACAATGGAAAAGCAAGTTGATTGGTGAATCTGCCTTCAAGACCTCTATGGATATAGACAATGGCAATGAAATACATGTAATGATCGAAAAGTTTGATCATAAGAGAAAGGCGATGTCTGAGGTAGCTCCATGTGTTGTTCCAAAAGAGTCAGTTTGCTTTTATTGCCAAGAGAAGGGGCATTGGAGAAGAAGTTGCCCTATTTACCTAAGATATCTAAGAGATGGGAGAGTCAAAAGTATGACTACGCTTTAGGTAATAATCCACTATCTAACTCCATTAAGTTCCTATTCATTGATTCTTAATACATGATGTGATAAGATTGCATTTGAATGTTTTGAAAGATCGGTGAAAAGAAAGGAAGCTTGATGAGAGAGCAAGATGAATCTAATCACGAGAGATGGATCTTGATCGCATGGACTTGAAGATTGGATTTTAAGCTTAGATAGTTATGATAGAGTTGTTAGAAATTTTCCTTTTACATAATTTTCAATAGATTTTGCATTGTAAGGACAAATGTTTTTCCGCTGCTTTTATAAATAAAACAAATTTTGTTTGACTTATTTATTTGTTTACTTCCTTGCAATGAAATTGTTATGAAAAATTGATGTTTACATATTTCTACAACGAATGGATATGATTCTTAGTTATGTTATTTATGGAAATGTCGAGAATTTACCAAATAGGGAGAGTTTCTCATCGCCCAAGTTTCAATTGGAAAGAAACTTGGAATCATGCAACCTGGTTGCACAATGAATGAGAAATTTCATATTTGGAAATTAGACTAATTCATTGACAAAGTGTCAAGTGAAGGACTAGGAGATCGAGTACACAAAGTTTTGTGTTGATCAAGTTCACCATAAGAGTAACAAAGATATTCGTCATGATTTACTAAAGGCTTAGTAAATATGATTACACTTACAAGATTAAGTGTAATTTTGAATTGATTAAAGGGTTTAGATCAATAGCAAAACGAATAAGAAGAATCAAGTAGGTAGAAAGATAAGAGTTTCTCCATTCTAAGAAGAAGGGAGAGTAGCTTTTATGCTTTATGATAGGTCTTAATGATTAAGAACCATATCTCAATTGATCCTCTAAGTGAGTCTTGGTACAATTGTATGTCCAAGAAGAGGAATCAAAGATTGAAGAAATGGTCAAATCAAGAAGTCAATCATACTTCGTTCCAAAACAAGTCTTAAAGTCAAGATTGTGACATTGAGTGAATAGTATTAAGAAGGTTTATAACATTCATCAATTGTCGAAAGTTGTGATGTCTTGGATAAGACAAAGACCAACTAAGACCAAAATTATGAAGTGTTTTGTTTTGATAAAAGCTACACTAACTCTTGAATATTTGGTTGTCAACAAATGTTTATTGACAAGAGAATCTTATATGTCAAAGAGTCAGTGGGAGTCTTAATAGTCTTGAAAAGTTTCAAGAACAAATCAAATAAACCTTATCGTTATCACTAGCACACGAGTTGAGGTTTACAACCTATCTGAAGACATTATTTTGTTTCTGTGCCAATCCAATCGAGTTAATTATGCATGTGAGTCCTATGAGTTCTCATTTGAATGCATAAAAAGGCAAGGACCTTGATCAATGGAAAGTACATTGATAGGAAAAGGTGAGCTGCTTAACTACTTGGAAAACATGGTGGGCAGCTGTGCTACCATAAGGCAAGAAATCAAGATTAAGAAAGTTTGATCCATATGAGTTTGAATTTGTCGTAAACTTTGGTTTTTAACAAATTCACATGGATAGGAACACATACACTGTTTAAATCTAAGTGTCATAAGATTTCCTCCTTCATGAAAATGATTGTGAGAAAATGCTTTCACTAAGAAAGATTTTAAAAGATAGTGATTGTAAAATTGCATTCTCGAATTCGATCATGGTTACGGCATCCCTTTCCATAATTTGAATTGTGAGGTTTGGCAATTAGTCTTAATTGTTAAGACACACATATGAACTATCTAAGACAAAAGTGTATAAGTTCAAGAAGTCTTGATAAAAGATTATCAAAGCACTAAGTATTAGAAATATGAACTTAAGAAATTCAATAAGTATTGTTTTTCTGAAAGTTAAGATGTTTATGAATACATGTCGAAGCTAGTGGGAGCATAAGTGTTATGTTTTATAATAACCATCATGATAGTGGGAGCATAAATGTTATGATTGTATGATTACTAAGGCACGTATTGCAAAGTTGGCAATATTAATTATAGAAAACAAGAGTTAAACCTTGCAAAGTAGTAAGGGTTATAAAGTTGTTTTGCTATAATTAAGGGAGAGAATATTATGCTTCATTTCAAATCTAAAGGATTAGGTTGTGGAATGTTAATAAATTTAGTCAAGGGTACATAGTGTGTTCTTAAAATTTCGATTATGATTACGGCATTCCTCTTCACAATTCGAATTTTGAGAACATAGCAAATAAAACATTATGCATCGTGTCCCATACCCTTCGGGTATAGGATCGATTGCAAATGCTTTAATGTTTGACCATTCTAAAATTTTCCAAATGTCTAGCACATTTAGAGGGAAAAGGGACTAGAATCGGTTTTGACTAAAATAATTAAACAACTATCAAAGGACAATCCAAAGTTCGACGAGGATTGGTCGCTTGTGAGTAGTTGGAAGTATGGTATTGGAAATTATGGAAATGTTTCCATATTGGATGGACAATATCGACATCATTACGGATAGATAAGATTCTATTAAGAAATTAGTTGTCATATGGAAAATATGGAAGCGTGTCCATATTGGGAAGTAAATATTGAAAATCTATGACTAGATTAGAAACCTTTATGCAAAAGGATGTTCAAAGGAATGTACTTTGAGAGAGAGACATCATATCTAAGGGATTGTCTTGTAACAATCTTCGATAGAGGACTTTGTAATATCATTGGCAATAGTCTTTGTGACTTTGGTGCAGTGACATTACGAAAGGATCGTTGCATAAAGTGTTAAAATCTAGCATATTCTATAAGTAGCAAGAATTTGATATTCTTTCACTTAAGAAAATGGATTTGGAGTTGTAAAATGAGAATGATTGGAAATGTGTTCAATTTGTCTATTTCACAAAAGTAAGAACCATAGGTAAACATTGTATGCATGCTAGGAGCATGGGACAAGTGTAATAATTCAAGTAAGAAGTTGATTACCCGAAATGACAAATAATAAGTAATCGATATGGTGATAAATAAAACGTGTTTTGTTTATACTCAAAGGTTTGAGGCCATATGGGATTAGTATTATTCTTGTGTTTCACCTTGCATGTTTTAAATTTCAGAATAATTGAGTTTATTAAGAATAATCGAATTATTCAAACGGGCCACAGTCGTTCATATGTTGGAAGTAGATATGAATGAAGACTGTCATGAATTGGTGTGTGGATTGTCTAGAAAAGTATTAGACATAAGCAAATGTTTGATGCAACGTTCATGAGTGCTTATGAATATGATTTGAGCATTGGATTAAACCCACACTCACTTGGATCACTATCTCGAGTGATTAGTGAGACGATAACATCTTATATTCTTGAAACCGAGATGTGTGAGTTGTATCTTGCTAATCGGTTGCACATTGATAATGTGTCAACGCACTAGTAACTTGGTGTTATAAAACATATTGTTGTGTGTGATTTGGTTAGTGAGTGCAAGAAAGCATTGTATCAAAGTTTATCCGTTCCTTTTATCCAAGGTAGGATAGAAACGATATCTTTGGGCCCCTCGATGGTTTAGTGATGACATACGTAAATGCTCGGCCGGGCTAGGGCTAATTTGATTTGTTCAATTAGTCTGTCGTCATAAATCGGAAATCGAGATATAGTACAAAGAGAATGATTTGAAATCATATCTCATACGATATCTAGAATGGAGGAATATATGATCCATTATCTAAGGACACGCGTATCTGATATGATCAGAGTTGACAGCGGCTTTGGAAAGCTATGATTGCAGATCAGGATCTAAAGTCATACGCAGAATAGTTGTTAGACTTATCCAAGTGGGAGACTGTTGGATTAGTGTCTAAGTCCATAACTATTTTGGTATGTACTTGACCCGATGGTGCATGGTCCTTTTGGGTTGCCTTCACCAAAGCAACTTGATAGGATGAATTATGGAGAGAAAGGATTAAATACGATTTATTAATATATTATGGGAATAATATATTAAAGGAGAAATCATATTGTTTAATTAATATTAGTCAATAATTAATTGGTAATTAGTTTTGTGACTAAAAGAGATTAATTAAACTTAAGGGACTGGAATTGTAATTATAGGATACTTGCAATTTGGGCCATGGATTGCCTTGTATTAAATGATGGACGAATTCTAATGGGAAACCCATAAGGAAATCGTCCATGGGCTTGATAAAAGGAATCTATGGGTTGCTTAGGGCTTAAGCATCCAAATTAGGGTTTCCTTGTTAGATAACCCTAATAGCCCAACTATAAAAAGACCCCTTAAGGCTCAAAAACGTGGCTAATGTTCTTGTAAGGGTTTACACACGTTTTTGGCAGCCTCCATCCTCTCTCCTCTTCATCCTCTTGCTTATGGTGTTTGTGAACCATTAAAGGAGTGACACTTGTGACTCTAAGCCTTCCAAAGTCAATTCAAGGAGATTTGTGATTGTTATTGCTACATAACAATCAAGGTAACATTATAAACCTATTCTCATGTTAATATGATTATTTGAATGCTAGAATTAGGGTTTATAGTCTTGGATAACTTGCATGTACAATAGAGAAACCTAGATCCAAGCATTAGGGTTTGTATGAGCACATAGGATGTCTTATGACCAAAACCCATCATGTGCATGAGTGGCTAATCTATGTTTATGATTTATAGCCGTAGTATTTCCGATTCAGCAGTCAGGCGCTTAGCAAGCAGACTTTTAACATCTACTTTTCGAGGTGAGTTACCTTCTAGTAGCAGTGGGTCTAAGTCCACAATGCCGGCCCACTAGTAGGATTTGTATGGTTAGATGATTGTCTCTGTGATATTCATCCAGGGCTGCTACTACCTATGATATGTTTTTGTGTTAGTATGATATGATGCTATGTGCTAGTGACAGTAGGGGAGATAGTCCCCAGATTACCGGTTGATAGGACCAAAGGGGCAGATATGCCCAGCCATGCTAGATAGATTATGTGATACATGTTATATGGTAGTGGTAGGGGTGAAATATTCTCCAGCATCCGGTCGAGAGGACCGAAGGGGAGACCAGTACCCAGGAATGCTAGTCGGTATCCAGTTGAGAGGACTGAAGGGGAGACCAGCACCTAGGAATGCTAGTCAGTATCTGGTCGAGAGGATCGAAGGGGGAGACCAGCACCCAGATATGCCTGATAATATATGTATGTTATGTGGTTATTTGATATGTGGTACGGTGGGGGAACTCACTAAGCTTCGTGCTTACGGTTTTCAGTTGTTGTTTCAGGTGCCTCTTCAGCGAAGGGGAAGGAGCTGGCGCGGTAGCGGCATATCACACACACGCTCTTTGTTTTCCACACTACGAGACATTCTGGGATTTGTACTCTGACATTATGGTTGTTTTTATGTTTTGGTTTCGGACACGAAATATGTTTATGTAATGATGATGTTTATTCCCAAATGTTTTCCAAAGTGTTGATTTGAAAATGAAATTTTTGGCTGTGAAAATTGGGTCGTTACAAGTTGGTATCAAAGCCCTGGTTTGAGGGATTCGGACACTCCTTCGGGAGTGTCTGAACTTAAACCGAGGGATTAAAGGATTTCGAAAAAGAAAAATTTTTCTAAAAGATTAAGTAAAGAGTTTTAAGAAACAACGAAGTGTGCGATTTGCGCGATCGGCCGAGCTCAAGTAAGTATTCCCTAAAGTACCCATACAATGTTATAATATGTTTATCAGTTTCAGTAGAACAACATGCTAGAATAGGAGTAAGGATCTAGGAGGATGCCTTATGTGCCTACTTTTGTGTTCCAGCCTTATGTGAATTGCATGCTAGAAATTGAGTAGATAGCAGTAGGATAGCTTGTTTAGGTTATGCCTGATAGTATGAGTTCATCATTGAATGCTAGTGCAGTTTCTCGTTATGAGAATAAATTTCCTTGAGTAGTTCCTGTATCCGAATGTTGCTTGCTTTGTGCTTTGTGGGACTCCAAGTGATGGGAGTTAGCCATTAGGTGAATACATCACATCACATGGGATCAGGGTTGGATAATCTCAGAGTGTTGGATTTGGCCCGGCTGCTCAGCTCTCGTTTGATTCCAACCGTTGTAGGGACGAGTCTTTTACAAGAAGGATTATCTGAGCCTCGTCACATGTGATGGTATTCAGGTAATGGCTAATTGGCATTACAAGAGGCCTTCAGCAGTTGAGGATTGGTTTAAGTGGAGTCAAAGATTTTCCTAAGGTAAGCCTAGGATAAAGATAGCAGTGATCAGCAGTGGTAAAAAGGGATCTGGTGGAGTCAAGGTAGTCCTTGAAAAAGGTACCATTAGATGTGGAAGGTAGTATGGGCTCGTACTACTGAAAGCAGAGGATCCGTACCCGAACCGAGGAAGGCCGGGATAAGACCAGGGAACTTGCAGTGGATGTGGTTCCTCAAGAGGAATCAGTATCGCTAACAGTCATTGTTTATATATTTCAGAATGGTGGTACTGTGATCGAGGCCAGCAGTTGGCAGTTCCGGAGATGGATCAGGTTCGGGATCAGGTTCCGAGCTAGGGGATGAGAGGCTACGCGAGTTTATCGCATCAGAGTTCACCAGGGGATCCTTGAGTCGAATCCCATTATCTTTGGGTCGATCAAGGAAGTGATATTTGAGTTGATGGAGGATCGCCTCATGGCATTCAGGAGCGACATGGCATCTGTCCAGTAGGGATCTCGCACGCTATGCTTTAAGGACTTCAGGGGTAGTGGTGCGCCGAATTTTCAGGGGCCGAAGGACCCTATAGCTACCAGGTGGTGGATTGCAGACATCGAGTCTTCACAGTTGACTAGCTTTTGCCCCGAGGGGTCGAAGGTGAGATACACAGTAGGGTGTTTGAGAGATAGAGCTAGAGACTGGTGAGATTCTGTTGGTGACTCATTGGGAGCCTCGGCTGTCGAGGCTATGACGTGGTCGGACTTTGTGACCAAGTTCAGGGCAGAGTTTGCACCGACTATCGAGCTTCAGCAACTGGCCAGGGAGTTTTTAGATATGAGGAAGACGACGGAGACCATAGTAGAGATCACCACCAAGTTCCGGGAGAGGGCGTTGTTAGTGCCCCAGTATAAAGGTGATGAGGATATGAGGAGGACCCGCTACCATGACATGCTACGAGCGGACATCCGGGAGCATGTTAGTTTCTCAGCTTGCCCTACCCTGGATTCCATGATTGCCAGGGCTAGGGAAAGGGAGATTGATCTGGAGCATATCCGGAAGAGGAAGGCAGAGGAGGGACAGGTTACAGGAGCTTCGGGGAAGAAGCCCAAGGGATCAGATGTCGGGCCAAAAGTCCAACAGGGGTGAGCCCGCTGCAGGAAATGCGGCAAGACGCACGAGGGAGCGTGCAAGTTGGGATCATCAGGCTGCTATAAGTGCGGCAAGTTAGGGAATTTTAGCAGGGATTGTACCGCCCCTGCACCTGTCTTCTCGACGTCTGAGTTGTTGTGCTTCCACTGCAACCAGAGGGGCCACAAGAAGGCCAATTAGCCCCAGTTGACAGCGGCTTCAGCGCTAGTGAAGGCGCCAGCTCTAGCGACCCTGCAGATCACTGATGGCCGGCAGGGCAAGGCAGAGACTCCAGTGGTGAGGAGCCAGGCATTCCAATTGACTACCGAGGAGGCACCCGCCGCACCCAATGTGGTGACTGGTATGATTCTTTATTTATGCTTTTATGTTATGCTGCTGTAATGTTGATATGTTATATGTATGTGCTCTGCTTAGGATTGTTCCATGTGAACGGTATCCCAGTTCAGGTGTTGTTCGATTCGGGTGCTACCCGATCATTTGTTTCTCTTGCGCTTAGCAAGAAGTTTCCTGAGTCTTCGGGCAGGTTGGATTGCCCTTTAGAGGTGGAGATTGCCGACGATCGATTGGTGCGAGCATCAGAGGTTTTCCGAGATCGCGTATTGAGATTGTTTGAGAAGCGTTATCTGGTGGATCTGGTTCCCATACCTATGCGCGGGAACAAGGTTATTATCGGTATGGATCGGTTAAGCCCCAATGGGGCAGTGATATACTGCGCGCAGCAGCTAGTATGAGTCAGAGCCCCAAGTGGGGGAGGGTTAATGATTCAGGGTGAGAGACCACAACGAGGGCAAGCCTTATGTTCGGCGGTGAGGGCAAGGCGCTACCTCCTGCAGGGTTGCGCAGGTTATGTCAAGTATGTTATGGATACCCGGGAGGTGGGTAGAGCGACGGTGGACGAGGTGCCCGTAGTACGAGAGTTCGCAGACGTATTCCCTGAGCAGCTGCCTGGGATACCTCCTAAGCGCCAGGTGGAGTTCAGGATCGACCTAGTCCCTAGTGCAGTTCCCATAGCCAAGGCACCCTATCGTTTGGCTCCTCCCGAGATGTAGGAGTTGTCTAAGCAGTTACAGGAGCTGCTAGACAAGGGATTTATCAGGCCAAGCATTTCACCCTGGGGAGCCCCGATTCTGTTGTGAAGAAGAAGGATGGCTCGCGTTGGATGTGTATAGACTATTGGGAGCTGAACAAGGTAACAGTGAAGAATCGTTACCCACTCCTGAGGATTAATGATCTCTTTGATCAGTTGCTAGGAGCATCTTGGTTCTCCAAGATCGATTTGCGTTCAGGTTATCATCAGATGAGGGTCAGAGAGGAGGATGTGCAGAAGACCGCGTTTCAGACATGCTATGGCCATTATGAGTTCGTGGTGATGCCGTTTGGGCTCACCAATGCTCCTGCCACGTTCATGGACCTCATGAACCACGTGTACAAACCGATGTTGGATCGGTCTGTGATAGTTATCATTGATGACATCTTGGTTTATTCCAAGACACAGGAGCAGCACGAGGGGCATCTTCAAGAGGTGTTTGAGACCCCGAGGAGAGAGAGAGCTTATATGCTAAGGTCTCCAAGTGTGAGCTCTGGTTGTGCGGGGTGCAGTTTCTTGGGCACCTTGTCAACCAGGATGGGATTTTAGTAGACCCGGCCAAGGTAGAGGCCGTGATGAGATGGGAGTTTCCGAAATCTCCATCTGAGATTTGGAGTTTCCTGGGTTTAGCAGGTTATTATCGCAGATTCATCCAGGACTTCTCCAAGATAGCCATACCATTGACCAGGCTAACAAGGAAGGTCAGTCTTTCGTTGGGGGCCTGAGCAGCAGGCAGCGTTCGAGAAACTGAGACAGAGATTGTGCAAGGCGCCAATCTTAGCCCTGATCGAGGGCATAGAGGATTTTGTTGTGTACTGCGATGTGTCCATCTCAGGTTTGGGCGCGGTATTGATGCAGAGAGGGCATGTCATCGCCTACGTATCGAGGGAGCTGAAACCTCACGAGGCAAATTACCGAACACATGACTTGGAGCTGGGGGCTATTGTGTTTGCCCTCAAGATTTGGCGTCATTACCTCTATGGGGATCGTTGTACCATTTACACGGACCATAAGAGTTTGAGGTACCTCATGGATCAGCCGAATCTAAACATGAGGCGGCGTCGGTGGTTAGATGTGATAAAGGATTACGATTGCGAGATCCTTTATCACCCAGGAAAGGCCAATGTGGTGGTCGACGCGCTTAGCGGTAAGGCAGCACCGATCCGAGATATCTACCTACGGATGACAGTAGTGACTCCGCTGTTGGAGTGGATTCGGGAGGCTCGGCAGGAAGCTATGAAGTTGGAACATCGGAAGAGTGAGCGGGTTGTGGGATAGGTTTCCTCCTTCGACAATCATAGTCGAGGGTTATTGACTCTTCACCGTAGGGTATGGGTCCCTTATCATGGTGGCGTGCGTCAGGTTCTGATGGATGAGGCGCATAAATGTCAGTTCTCTATTCATCCCGGGGCGACGAAGATGTATAGGAATCTTCGTCAAGACTATTGGTGGCCCTGCATGAAGCGGGATGTGGCTTGGTACGTTGAGTGGTGTTTGACCTACAGGAAGGTCAAGGCCGAGCATCAAAGACCACACGACAAGATGCAGTTGTTCGACATCCCGTTGTGGAAATGGGAAGATATTACGATGGATTTTATCACAAAGCTTCCCACGACCGTGCGAAGAGTGGATTTGATATAGGTCATCGTGGATCGACTAACCAAAAGCGCCCATTTTATTCCAATTCAAGAGAGCATATCGGCCGAAAAGTTATCCGGTATCTATATAAGGGAGATAGTGGCGCGGTACGGGGTACTAGTATCGGTGATTTCAGATAGGAATGTGTGTTTTACTTCCAGGTTTTGGAAGAAATTTCATGACGAGTTGGGCACTCGTCTGCATTTTAGCACCGCCTTTCACCCGCAGACAGATGGTCAGAGTGAGCAGACCATCCAGACTCTAGAGGATATGTTGCGGGCATGCGTGCTAGACTTCGGTGGTAGCTGGGATACCTATCTTCCTCTAGCTGAGTTCTCGTACAACAACAACTACCACACGAGTATTGATCAACCTCTCTTCGAAATGTTGTACGGGAGGAGGTGTCGAACCTCGATATGTTGGGGTGAGGTTGGCCAGAGGGTAATGGGGAGCACCGAATTGGTGCTCAAGAAGACCGAGAGAATTCAGCAAGTTCAGATCAGGCTTCAGACTGCACAGAGTCGACAGAAAAGTTATGCCCACATATATATATATATATATATATATATATATATATATATATATATACATTCAAATTTTCAATATTATTTTTATTTTGTACAAAAATAATTTAAAAACTTTGGTTTTTTTCAGATTTTTTTTCAAAGAAAAAAAGTTTTCGCTAAAAAACTAATGGGGTAAAATGAAAAAAACAACTCACTGTTATAAAATATGCAACTAATTACAAGATTAATTATAGAGTAACGAAAGACATGAGAGTGGAAAAAACTTTTATTTTAATATTTGTGATGAAATCATCAAGTTTGTAATGCATATGGCTCATTATTTATACTATCAAAATAAGATAAAAGATGAGTTACAATATGAATACACATTATGATGGTTCATTATTATACTCATAAAACACATTGAAATGCTTGTTACTAATGCTAAATAATGATGGGGAGTTATGGGATAAATAGAGACTCCAATGATCATTCGTAAACTAATATTTCATAACACTTACTAATATGTTGACACTTTGCGCAATGATATGAGTAAGTCATGCATGTGTTGTGTGGGTTGGTCTTTGCATGTTATCTTTAATACCCCAATAGTTTTAGACCTTTAACTGGGAGTCAATCAAAAGTAGGGATTATTTACAAAAGTGTCACCATGTTTTGAATTTTACCCGTTTTAAGATTTTAAATCTAGACCGTTCAATTTCATCAATTATCGGCTAAGATTTATCCTCACGGTTCCTACGGTTTTTTTGAGTTACTATCCGATCATATATATATATATATATATATATATATATATATATATATATATATATATATATATATATATATATATATATATATATATATATATATATATATATGAAAACAAAAGTAAATATAAGAAAAACGTCCAAAGTTTTCACTATTATTGTAAGAAAACATAAGTTTTCACTACTTTTGATTGACTGAAAGTCAAATCAAAAGTAAGGATTATTCACAAAAACATCCAAAGTTTTCACTGTTATTGTAAGAAAACAAAAGTAAATGTACAAAGCTATGTCTACGTATACATTTTGAAGTACAATACACTAATAAGAAAATAATCGAAACACGCAATGCTAAAAAAAGGTACGATGTTATAATACATTATGTTTAAACTCGTGGAAACCACGGTTACCAAGCAAAAACACTATTAATAGCTTGATATCGAAAAATCTAATCAAACACAAAGGCAAATAACACAAAATGATAGTTTTTCCCTTTGTTTAAATGTAATATTACAATGAATAGCCACCTACTTTGTAAACTTAATTGATTATAACAACCAACTTTGTAGAAATATGTGGTGATAGAAACTTGTTGCATTTTTATTTCCTTTTGTCATTTTTGCGTTTTTTTTACAGGAAACTTTTACAATAAATAGGAATTAACTAATTTTTTAGAAATAGGTTGGAATAAGAGTAAATATGAGTAAGGAATTTAGATTGTTAAGAGAACTAAACAGTGATAATGTACTTAAAGTTATTTATTATATATAAAAAAAAAAAAAAGATTAAACACATAATGTTTGTAGTAAAAAAAAGCTATGAACAAATAGTAAATTTAGTAAAATAAAATTAATATGTAAAAGAAAAGACATGAGACAATTTAAAACATTAGCAAAAAGGTCTACTTAATTTTCCATAATGCTTTTAAAGGTTTCTTTAATGAAATATAAAATTAGTTTGAAAAGAAAATATTCCCCAAAAATAACTAATCAAAATATTTAGGACAAATTCAATGATATATATATATATATATATATATATATATATATATATATATATATATATATATATATATATATATATATATATATATATATATATATATAATGAAGCAAAAAAAACACCAAAAAACTAAACAATATAAGATTAGGATAGTCAATGTTTTACAAGACTCCACACAATCTTCGAATTTTGTACTATCAAAATAGAAATTAGTTTCTATAAAAAAAAACATGATAGCCACAAGTTATTATTACCAATAAGTCATTCAACTTGCACTTTAAGATAACTCATAACCATCTCTTAGCTAAAAATGACATCTATTTCTTTATAATTTATTAAACTTCTAAAGATACCCTTTTCCTTATAGATACTTTAAGAACATGATATTTAAAAGTAAAGTGACATGTTAAATGATCATAATAATCACAATTCCTCCTATAAAAACCATGTTGGAATTGTTAGCAAAGATAATTTAGCTATGGCTGCAAAAAAAAAACCAAATCCAAAAAAAATCAATATTTTTATATTGAAGAAACTTAAAGCTACACAAATAGATTTAATTGACAAAAATAGATCCAATATCTTAGTAAAAAAAATAAGAAGCATATGCACTTAACATCAAATCAAAGTTTCCTTATAATGTCTTGGTTCCTCCAACAACATGTCATTAATACATATAATCATCCTCAAAAAACTAATTTGATTTCAGAAGGAATAAATAAAACATTAGTTATTTGGTTAAATAAAAAAAATAAGAGAATGCTTATATATTAGGGAAATGAGACATACATATTCCCAATAACTATCAAAGAAGTGTACAAATTGAAATAGAGCAAACAAAATTTAGTAAGGATCAATCTCTATATATCAGGGAAATGAGACATACATATTCTCCAATAAATATCTATTAAACTGTAAGTATGTAAATGACAAAGTGATTAGAACTATCATAAGCATGGAAGAGTTAAAAATGAATAACAGTCGGAGCCTGAAACACAAGTAAAATTAATATGTTTGATAAATTATGATAAAAGTCCCTAAATCTTCCTCTTTAATAAATCTTAACTACACTTTTTTATAAAAAGTTCATAACAACAATAATAAGCCATTGAAACTGTAAAGACACATATTAATAGTGAAACAAAAATTAATTACCTCGTCTCCCTTCACTTTCCATTTTCTTTCCTGTGCTCCCAGTATCTTTAACCATAGGTTTCACACTAATTCTATTTAGAACTGCCAAAAACCAAATCAATTTCAATACACCTATAACATATACACAACAGATTAGACACCCATACCCAGTTAAATGCACAGAAACACAGTTAAACACACACATATTGTTGAAACATGAAAGTGACCCTCTTTAACATGTCAATCCGAAGTCTTCTCAGCAACCGCAATGATCTTCCCAACCGCAATCAGTTTCTATTATCCGCAATGTCATCAGCAACAAAGACTTAGATTTTTAACTTTTCTGTTTACATTGCATTGTCCGGTGTGCCTTGCATGGACACTTTTATTAGAATTTTAGTCTTTGTTTATTCCTCATGTGTCACACCCCAAAACCAAGAACGGCGGAAACGTTCCGGGGTGGAGGACGTTATGTGAAGTATCATAACAGTGTAAAGTAATAAACAAGCAACAACATCATCCATTGCATTAAATGGTAAAGTTTTAATACATGTGTGTTCTTTCATAATGTACAACAATAAAAATGAATAATCAAAATATGACGAGTCTTGATTGTGCTCCGTCTTCTCAAGACCTGGACATCGTACCTGTCTAACTAGTGACCTGAGAATACAAGAAATTTTGAAAGCGAGTATCAGCTTTAAAGCTGGTGAATTCATAAGTATTTAGGTGTTATTGTCTTGTTTTGGAATGCTGTTATGAATGTCATGTAAATCTTTAAATGGAACAGTTGATATAAGTATGAAAAACTCTAAGAAATCCCTTATTTCCTACTAATATGAAATGTAGTCTTCTACCAAGACCCGAATGTTTTGTAAGTAAAATGATAGTTTTTCCTTTTTATTGACTAGTATTAAAAGTACTTAGTCTAACTCATCGTTTATGTGAATATATCACGAAATAAAGTAAAATAGGAAAATGATATGATAATCTTCTACCAAGACCTAAATGTTTAGTAAGTAAAGTGATAGTTTTTCCTTTCTATTGACTAGTACTAAAATTACTTAGTCTATCTCATCATTTATGTGAAAGTATCACAGAATAAAGTAAACAGGAAAAGTATAATCATGTAAGTGTTATCCCTGGATTACCAGGACTAACACGACATCGCCGAAGCGAAAGGTATAACCTAATGAACATCCGAAGATTGTCCAATTAACCTCTGTAGCGAACAGTAGGTTCCAGGAATGGTTAGTCCCGTAACTGAATCTACATTGTTGTAAGCGAAATAGATAACCTAATGAACATCCGAAGATTGTCCAATTAACCTCTGTAGCGAACAGTAGGTTCCAGGAATGGTTAATCCCGTAACTGACTCCTAATATAAGTAATAACAACCTAATGAACATCCGAAGATTGTCCAATTAACCTCTGTAGCGAACAGTGGTTCCAGGAATGGTTAATCCCATAATTGAATCTACATCGCTGTAAGCGAAATAGATAACCTAATGAACATCCGAAGATTGTCCAATTAACCTCTGTAGCGAACAGTAGGTTCCAGGAATGGTTAGTCCCGTAACTGACTCCCGTTGAACTGGGATGGGTTGGATGGTTTACTGAAAGTACTAATAAATCATCCTTACTAATCGAGTTTCAAGTATTCATGTAAGTATACACAGGTCGATGTCTCTACATAAAGGTATTCATGTAATGTGTTCATGTAAGCGTATTCATGTATCATGTAAGCGTATGTAAAGGTACTCATGTATCAGGTAATGTACTCGTAAAGACTCATGAATGAACTGACTCTTTGTAATGGGAATAATGTTTTGTTTCTCCTAACTATCCCTATGATAAATAACTGGAAAGTAATTGGTTGTTCAAGTAGATTTACTCACCCTCGATACACCAGGGTGTGGGAAACTGAACGAAGGATGGAAACTATAACATCAATACATATATAAGAACATATGCGTATAAGGGTAGTTTTGTTCAAGAAGGTAAACATAATGGTTTTGCAAGATATCTAGGAGTTTTGAACAATAATTAAGAGTGACTTGATGTCATTTTAATAAACATTTCAAAACTAATACTTTTGTTATCAAGGTATTTTAAGATAGAAAACCATTTCATGTGTCACCTTTTGAAGTATATGAAATCTAACTGAGTGAAAACACAATTATAAAATACATAAGATTGATTTAATAACATACTATTTTCTACTTGTATTCCCCCCCCCCCATTAAAGCATTTAAAATCATTTAAAACATTGATTAAGGGGTATGAACTCACCCGTTGTGAGTGGTTCTAGCGGGTATGCGTGTATGGATGAGAAGTTCCACGGATGAAGTCCCGAGATACAATAAGTCCTAAGTGACATATAAGGACACATATTGACATGAATATAGTGTTTATAACATCTATATGAAAGGAAACACCTTCCGGGACTAGGTAACACCTTGACCAAGTGTTAGAATCACATGTGATTCAACGTAGGAAGGTATAAAGGCACACATATGAGTTTACTACCATGAGTTCATGGCCCAAGGGAGTTTGCGGCCGTAAACTCATGGTCACTCATGGGTTTGTGTGAGTATGAAAGCTAGGGAATGATTTAGGGACATTAGCTTTAGCCTGGGATGAGAAAGACCACTTCTTTTGGGACTTTTGGGGTGTTCACGGCCCAAATGAGTTTACAACCATGAACTCATGTCCAAATATGTTTATGAGGGTCTTAAAGGTCATAAGGAAGCATTCTAAATTCATGCCTAAGCCTTAGGAAGTGTTTGTGGCACCAAAACACCGCTAACTTGAGTTTTCGGCCCATAGACCATTTGGTCATGTGTTTGCGGCTGTAAACACTTGTGGGTGTTGGTATTTTGGTTGTTTTGTGTCTTAGACACATCAAGGTAAAAAGCTATGTTAGTCTCTTGGCTTAAGGGTGGCATTTAGGGCATTTTGACACCCTAAAATGGAGTTCACGGCCCAAGAACTTCCTTGGCCGTGAACTCACTTTCAACCCTTGATTCTATTTGTTTTGTATGTCTAAACATGTCATAGGTAGTCTCAAGGTTCATTTCCAAGGCTTTGAGGAACATTGGGACACTTTTGGCCCTTAAAATGGAGTTTACTCTCCAAGATGTTTTTGGGGAGTAAACTTTCAAATCTTGTTGTTTTGAGTTTGTTTTCTGTCCCTAAACTCATTTGTGTATAAGCCTAAACTAGTTTCATGGCTTAAGGAAGGACTAGGCACCATTTGGCTTTTGAAAAGGAGTTTACTCTCCAAGATATTCTTGGGGATTAAACTCACAGATCTTGTTGTTCTGTCGTTATTTTGATGTTATTAAGCACAATCTAAGCTATATAATACAACTATATTGAAGTACTCACGATTTGGGATAAAAACCTGAAGATCCGTGAGAGAGAATTTGGCTTTTCTGTAATTGGAAATGTTACTAATGAATTATTTGGTTCAGATTTCTATATATAGTCCTGGGATTTTTGGCAGAAAATATTTTTATTCCCGGAATGAACTTTAATACAATAGAGTGTTGAAATAACAGAGTTGCACAAAACCCTAGTGCATCCACTCTTCTGATATCTCCTTAAGTGTAAATCGTGAAAAACTCAAACTTATACCCAAAGTCTGGAATTTCCCTGTAACTGTTCTAACTTCTATTGGCTTGATATGGTTTGTTCAGAATGGAAATTTCGGGTTGTCACATCATGTAATTTCTCGAAACTCTATAAATAGAGTACTCCGCCTTTGAATGAATATACATCTATTACCTCTCAGTTACATCTGTATTCTCTCTGAATTCACATTCTCTAATATCTTGCTGAACTTACTATCAAACATATTAAGATCTAACTCTCCTTCGGAGCAAGTCCTTGTGACTTCAATCACTTTAAACTGATCGCATATACTAACTTGTGTTTGACTGCAAACCTTGTTAAGAATCAGTTTGGTGTTTACTTGATATATTACTTGCTGTCATTTATATTTCCTTACTTTTCCACATCTTAATATTCCGCAACTAACTTTCTAACATTTCTAAATTATTATGGTTGAGCTTTATGATCCTTTGAGATAAACTTTATTCCGCAATATATAACTTGTTCTATCATTTGTTCAAGTGTGTTCCTCAATTTTTTCTCTCAACAATTGTTATCAGAGCGAAAGCGGTTGTTTTTGAAACAAAACACTGATTTTGAAAAGCCTTCTATATCACTAAATCTCATTTTCTTTAAAAAAGTCAAAAAAAAAAAGCAAATATGGCACAAACTTTATCTCTTAATGTTTCCAACAGTATTGGCGGTTCTAATCGAGCCCCAGTACTTGTTGAAAGCGAGTATCACCACTTGTCCTAAATGATGGAGAGGTATCTAAAAAGACTTGGAAGATATGTACAGAGATCCATAGAAGAAGGGCCTCATGTCTCTATTCTCACTCTAGTTCAAGCTAATGGTGCTCAAGCCAGACTTAGAGGAGCTCAAACCGCAATGATCTTCCCAACCACAATCAATTTCTATCATTCGTAGTGTCATCAGCAACAAAGACTTAGCTTTTTAACTTTTATGTTTACATTGTATTGTCCAGTGTGCCTTGTATGGACACTTTTATCAGAATTTTAGTCTTTGTTTATTCCTCATGTAATTTCTCAGAACTCTATAACTAGAGTACTCCACCTCTGAATGAATATACATCTCTTACCTCTCAATTACATCTCTATTCTCTTTGAATTCACATTCTCTAAGATCTTATTGAACTTACTATCAAACATATTAAGATCTAACTCTCCTTCAAAGCAAGTCCTTGTGACTTCAATCACTTTAAACTGATCGCATATACTAACTTGTTGTCATTTATATTTCCTTACTTTTCTGCATCTTAATATTCTGCAAACTTTCTAACATTTCTAACTTATTATTGTTGAGCTTTATGATCCTTTGAGATAAACTTTATTTCGCTATATATAACTTGTTCTAACATTTGTTCAAGTGTGTTACTCAAGTTTTTCTCTCAACACAAATATATACAAATATCTAGTGTTCGTACAATCATTTGGAGATAAAATAGATATTGTATAGTCGTCTAAGAAAAGGTGAAGGGGATATGTTTATCAATGAATTGAAAGTTTACATACCAGAAGTCACCCAAGTTGATCATGTTCTATAATAAAAAAATCAAGAAAGAGATCAGAAATCAAGGAAGATATTAATGGGGTTGATTTATAGGTTTGATCGACTCCTAAACCGGTGAAGGCAATCTACTTTCCTAGTTTAAATAATGCATTTTAAAATCAGCCCATAATGAGTTGTGTGTCTGGATATCCAATCCCGCTTCTAACTATCATCTGAACATCGTTTCTCATGCTTCAAATTGGTTTCAGAAAATTGTGAATCCCATTTTACATTGAATAAAAAACTGTTCATCAACAAATTCTCCATTTCAAGCTGAGTTTATGCACAACTGTTGTTGTACACCAACAATTGGCACTCTTGTTTTTAAACTTGCCTCCGATGAGTTATTTGACACTTTCTAGAACTTCAAGAATAAAAAGTCCTATTAGGTTTCAAAGAAATAGGATTGTACTTTAGTTTATTTGAATTACAGCATCCTAAACACACATGAACAATAACACAAGCCAATGATATTTAATAGTTTTAAAAGTAAAATTTGTGAAAAAAAAGTTCTCACAGACATTTTATAAAACACATAGAGTGCACCATCAATCCATCATATTCAAGTTTTCCATCAGCACATCATGTACAATGGTTTCTGAATATCATTCATTATGTGAGGTTAAGAAGGAATTAAGTGATAGATCAAACTAATACTCATATTTAGAATCAAGAAAAAATTGAACAAACAATACAATATAACAAAACTAGACTAAAGAACGGACGTGGATAAACAACAAATTACAAAAGAAGAGCAATATTGATGTCGAGGATGACACATTTGAGTCAAAAGAAAAAGAGAATCATCAATTTGGGGGTATATCATAGACGGAGGTAAAAGCATACCATGAGTAACGATAGAGGAGGCAAGAAGAGAAGGAAGCAACATCGTTTACGGTGGGGTTCATTTCTAGTGGGTGGATGACAAAGGGGACGTATCCAATTGTTGTGACATCTAGGGTTTTAGATCGAGAAAATGTGAAATATAAGAAGTCAGTATATCAAATATCTATTTACAAGCCAAGTATATTGTTGATTGATTCATGATTTTCACGAACAAAATTGGAGTGCACAGACGAAGGAATATGCAAATTGAAATATTGAATTGCACCGATTTTGCTAAGTGGTGAGTACAAACGACGAAATGGGTATTTTCGGGAAATCGCTTAGAAATTTGAGCGGTAACAATCGATTTTTTTTTGGGTGGGGTGGGGGGGGATGTCACGTGGCAAAATTTACTTATTTATTAGATTACGGGATTAATATATAAAATTGCATTACAATTTTTTGCATTTAGTCTCTAATTATGTTGACACAAGGTTAAAGAGAAATCATTATTTTGAGAGGAGCGTAAAAGACAATGTTGTAATAAAAATTTATTGCAGGATGCAATAATATAGTTATAGTTATATATGTAAAGTACTTTGTCATTTTAGCATTTAACCTGCATTTATGCATTTATATCGACATTACGTTTCCATGAGGGTAAGAAACCATACATTTATAGATAGAATGAAAATATGATACTATTGTACATTATATATAAAAGTACATTGCTTGTTTTTTTGCATTTAGACTTTGATTTATTAAAAAAAAAGGATCAATTACAATGACACAAGAGCAAGAGACATTGCTTTAATAGAATAATAATAATGATAATAAAACATCCCAATATATTATATAATAAAAGTAAGATGTTATATTATAGTTGTGTGTACATCAATAGTGCCTTTTCATTGCCACTTACATACATACATACATAAATAGGAAAAAGCCAAATACATAACTTAATTATTGTCGCAATCCTAAAACCAAACGTCACAACAAGTTATATATACATCAATACTCAAGATCATACCAAAGTACAAATTGTTTCAGAATCATGAGATCATCACCACCCTTTTTGAGAATTTGTACTTTATGCTATAAATATTACACACTCCAATATAAAGTACTTGTTCATTCACATGATATTGGTTCTATTCAAACAAACAAAACTAGAAATTAAAAATGTCAAAACAATGGGGCTTAATTGTCTTATCTACATCTCATTATTGTACGTGATAATTCAATTTACAATACCAAATGCACACGACACCAATCCCTTCTTTTTGTCAATTTTCTTCTTGTGTTACTGGTGAATCTTCTTGTCATTGTCCCCAAATGCAAGCCCTGAAATAAATGCATCAATAATAAATCATAATTCAATTTAAGATATTAAAGCTTGTTTATGGTTTTCAAATAATTAATAAAAACTGATGCGTAAAGTGTTGTAAACATAAAGTCGGTTTATTTTCGAGACTTAATAACCATGTGTGTTCCTTTTCTAACCGGATAAACTATCTGAACGGGACTAAATGACCATTTTACCCTTACATTCGATATAATTTCACAATATCCATGAGAGGAAAAAGTTGAAGGAAATGGGTATAAGGTTTGTGTCTTAATACATTACGTGAGGGTTTTTGGCTTAACCCATTAAGTCATTCTTTTGAAACAATCATGTACAAAGTTATTAAGTGCTTAACTTATTAATCCACATTAAGTCATTCTAATATCAAATGATTATACAATCCAAATAGCAAAAGTAAGCTATTCAAACACTAATAATCACTTTAAACACCAAATTATCAAAACATTAAATGCATATGACAAAAAAAAAAACAAAAAATTAGAGAAACGATGAATCTACCCGAGATTTCCAATGTTGGTGATTGGTTCTAAAAGCTGCAATTGATGTTGTTGTTGTGCTTGTTCGGATTGTTGCTGTGCCGGAAAATTATCGCCGGCTAAACCAACCATGGCAGCTCCGGCCGGCTGACCACCCTTACCTTCAACAAACCGCCACATATACCAGGCTCCGACGGATCTATACGGCTGCCATTTCACACATAGTTGCTCCATTTGCGATGGTCTTGGAAGCTCTTCTAATGAAAACAATAATTGCACTCCTTTACGAACCCCCAAATCGCTGACAGGTAAAACATCGGGTCGATGAAGTGAAAAGATCATAAACATATGAACAGACCATGATCCGATTCCTTTCACCATTGACAGCATTGTGAAGAGGGATCTATCATCCATTTTCACGATTGATTCGTCGGACAAAATGCCGGTTTTGTACTTGTTAGCTAAATCAAAAAGGTAACTTGCCTTGCGCCCAGAAACCCCGATTTGTTTAAGTTGTTGGGATGTGAGAGAGAGGACGGTTTCCGGGACTACGCCGGTCTCGCCGCCGCAGAGGGTTACGAAACGGGTGTAGATCGATGTCCCGGCTTTGTACGCGAGTTGTTGATAAAGAATGGATTTTGATAGGGCTAGAAAGGGGGCTTGATGTGTGTCGAATGTTGGTGGTGGGTGGTTGTCGATTAAGTTTGCGAGGAGTGGGTCGGTGGATCGGAGGTGGTGGAGAGCGGCGGTGATCTCGCCTGGAGCAGATAAGGGTTTTATTATTTTGGGTAAATCTTTGGCGGATTGTGAAGGGTTTCGACGGCGGTTTTTTGTTACGACGGTTGATGTGGTGGTTGAAAGGATGATGGTCTTTGATGCGTCGGCTTCCGCGATTGTTGTTTGAGGTTTAATTTCTTCCGGGAGCGTTGTTGTGGAGTCGGTAGATGCGAATGAGGAAAGTTTTCGGATTTTTTGAGGGCGAATTGGAATTTTGGAAGGGTTTGTTGGGGGAATCTGGGAAAGATCGGAATTAGAAGATGGTTCGTCGGTTGGTGGAAGCGGCGGCGATGGTGGTTGTTGAGAAAGAAGGGGTGATTGTGATTGCGATGATGGGGGTTGGGGTCTGGGCTCTTCTGCACCCATGATGGGGTATGCTGTAAAGTTGGGAGTTGCGGATACGGCGATGTTGATGGGTGGTGGATGGTGGTGATTGGGGGAGGTGGTGGTGGTTGTGGTGGCGATGGTGGTATTCATAGGAAGGAAAGAGATCGTAGTGAGTTTCGGTAGCTGGGACTGGTGTATGTTCGTAGGATATGGTGAAGGAGATGAAAGTCACGTGCGTTCAAGAAGAGACCCTGAACATCAACGTAGGTGTTTGACATTTTTGTCGCACGTTATTATGTACACAAAAGTAAAGTTTTTATCCATAATTTTTTTATTTTAGAATAAGTTTGGAAACTACTTACCATACTAGTATTATTTTAAATTAAAAATTAAAAATATTGTTTAAAAAAACACATTTGTTTCTCTCCCTGCCCCTTGGAAAAGAACATTGAACAGAAAAGAAAAGAAAAAAAAAAAGGAAAAAGAAAACTAAGGCTCTATTTGTCTCTCATCCGCCTACAGACTTCTATACCCACTGTGGATCATTTGCGTCTTTCACCACCTATCGTCGGCCACCTGCAGCTTCGTTAAAGGTATGCTCGATTTTGATTTTGTTTCAACTCCTATGTTTCTGATTCCAATTCTGATGTTTCTAATGCAATTGAGAAACTGGTGGAATCCGTTAGTAGCTCCAAAAAATCCGATTTTGTTTGGTTTAAAAACTGCTTAGGTTCTGTTTTCCACTGTTAAGTTCATTTTTTGGCTTGAAAAATTGGTTTTTAGTTCTAAAAACACGACTTTGTTTGGTTTTCTCTCAGTTTTTGGGTTAAACTACATTGGTTTTCATTTTGTTTATATGTTGTCAAGTTTTTAGTTTGGTAAAGTTATAATATTAGTAATATTATATATGGACTTTGTGATGTTTAAATCAATGGAATCATGAATAAGATATTGCAAACATATCTTTTTTTGATCAGTTTTTGTTTGTTTTGTAGATGAATTCTATTATAGACATGATTAACAATTATGATTTTTCTGTAATCTCTCAAGTTGTTGTTGTGACTAATGTTATGAATATAGACAATGATGTTGACTAAATTTTATTGGAATGAGGTCCAAACAAAATATAATAACACATTCTACTACAAAATAAGAATGTGTTGCTAGTTCAGAAGGTGCAATTAAATATGTTTGGATGAATGAGTTCATTGAAAAATTAAGTCGAGTCCTTCCATTCAAGGATAACCTAGAAATATTTTATGTCTTCAAGGGTATACTTAATCAAGCTAAGAGACTATATATGACATCAGAACATCAATCATATTCTCCAAGATATTTAACTTGTAATTAAACGAAAGTCAAATATAGTGAGGGTTGTGTTCACAGATGTTACACAAATTAAATTTAGTCAGACTCATTAATAAAGTCATTTATTTTAGCTAAGCATGAATGGTTATGATTATTATTCTAGAAATGGTATTTGATTTAGACTTAGTATTTGGATATTGGAACATTTGACAACAACTATTATATTGTTTTGATATATTGGAATATGATCTTCACATTAATACTTGTTGTGTTATATATATTAACATGTTTAATCCCAAAATAATCTAATTATTACAAAAGTTCATAGTTGGTCATAATTATGAGAGCAATTATGACGTAAGACTAATATGAATCGAATTCGTTGACTCTCATAAAATGAATGTATGTAGTAGGTTGTAACCAAGTTTCATAGGTACTTGTTAGAGAACTGATATTGCATATGACTCGTATCAAGATCACATCATGGATCGATATCATGAGTGATACTTGATAAAAGGTGCTATATTTGTATCCTTAATTCCTGAGATACATAGTGGGACTTAAATGTAGGGAATACAATACTTTTGTAACACCCTATTTCGAGAATTTTCTTATTGTGGGATTATGGGCAATAAATGAATCAAGTTAAGGCCTTAGACCTCAGGGCAATAGGTTTTAGACCCTATTGGATGTTGATAATATCGGCTATATGATCTAAGCCCTTGGTTTGCGTTTTGGAGCCAAAGGGTAAAATGGGAAAAGTTATATGTTACGCTTCTTGTATGGATTATGGATTTTTTCGGCATTTGTTAATCCAAAATTAACTAGATAGAAGTGTGGGGCTCGTCGATACCTTTCCATGGATATAAAGATCTCCGAAAACGGAGTTGAAACGAGGAAATTATGGTTGTTTGAAGTTGAGGTTGATTTGGGTGAAAAGTCGTGGCCATGGTGCAGGGATCAAAGCCCACGACGTGGCGATTAGTCAAGCCGAAGCCCATGTTTTTTAGGGTTTTCAACGTATTTAAGCTTGATGTTCCACATTTTTGGGCATTTTATCAGCCTCCACCACCTCTAGGATTCCTTGGGAGAAACCCTAGCCTACACCTTTAAGATTTGAGCTTCTCCTCTCTCCCCTCCCCCCCCCCCCCTTTTTTTTAGATGTCTTTTATGTTATTTTTGAAGGGGTTTGAGCATTCTAACACTCCTAAGGTGTATATACAACCATGAATGTTTTGGATCTATGTTTTCTCTAATATACATGCTAACTTTCAATATTCCAAAGCATCATCCTAACTAACATACAATGGAGTATCTATACTAACAAATTCTAGTTAGATGATATATCTTTTGTTGTAGTTGAAAGCCTAGAACCTTTAAGAGCTTAGCATCAATAGTGTGAATGCCTCAAATGGAAACACATCACACCTAGGACTATGGATCATAAGCCCACTTTATAAGAATGAATGATTTACCAAATCAATCCCCATTTATTTAATTAGTTTCTCTTGATATCAAAATTAATTCCAAACTAATTCTTGATCAATACTAATTAAATAATATGATTTCATATTAATATATTAGAACTTATAATATATTAACAAATCATAAATAACCTCTTCTCAAAAGTCCATCCTATCAAATTATCCTGATGATATGCAACCCAAATGGATCATGTTACTCTCGGGTCAAGTACATACCAAATATAGTTATGGACTTACACACTAATCCAAAAGTCTCCCACTTGGATAAGTCTAATAACTATTATTGCAAGTATGACTATACAACCCGACTAGCAATCGTAGCTTTTAAAAGCCATTGTCAAACTCTGACCTAGTCAATGACGCGTCCATTAGATAAGGGATCATATATTCCTCCATTCTAGATATCATATGGACCGAGACATGGATTATAATCATTCTCTTTGTCCATCTGTTGTTTTCCGATTTTTGATTTTTTACAACTGACTAATAAAACAAATCAAATCAGTTCAGGCTTTGCCAAGAACTTAGGGGTGTCATCACTAAATCATCGAGGGGCCCACATATATCGCTTTCATCCCTCTAAGGGTAAAAGGAATGGATAAACATCGACTAAAATGCTTGTTTGTACTTACTCATCAAATCACATACAACAATATGTTTTATAACACCAAGTTACTGGTGCGTTTACATAGGTCAATGTGCAACCGACTTGTAAACTAGAACTCATATATCTTGGTTTCAATAGTATAAGATATTATCGTCTCACAATCACTCGTGACAAAATACATGAAGTGATTCAGATGAGCGTGGGTTGAATCCAATACTCAAATCTTACTCCATGAGCACTCATGAACACTGCAACTATGTCTAAAACACCTAGACAAACTACAGACCCGTTCATGATAGTCTTGCCTCAATACCTACTTCCAAAGTGTAATCAACTGTGGATGGTTTGAATAACCCAGTTATTCAGGAAGTTAAAACATACAAAGTGAAACACAAGAATACTACTAATCCTATATGGCCCAAAAACTTTTGAGTCCCATATTGATTACTCATTAATCATTGTATAATGTTTCTAATAATCAACTTAATACTAGAATTAAAACAATAGCCATACCATGCTCCAAGCATGCACACTATGTTTGTCTAAACAATAGTTATGTTCTGCTCCAAGCATGCACACTATGTTTGTCTATGGTCCTTACTTTGTGAAATAGACCAATTGATAATATTTCAATGATGCTCATTTCACAATTCCAAATCCTTAACTTAAATGTAATAATATCAAATTCTTGCCATTTACTGTGATCTGCTAGATTTTAACCTTATATGCAATGATTCTCTTGTAATGATTATGCATAAAAGTCATAGAGACTTGGAAACAAACATTACAAAGTATTCCAATGGAGATTGACAATAAAACAATTCCAAGGAAGCGAAGTCTCAAATTCAATGTACATACCTTTGAACATCCTTCTTGCATTAAGTTTTCTAATCTTACACAGATTTAAGGAATGGCTTCCACCTATGGAAACATATCCATATTCCCATTTTGACTATCACTTCTGAACAAGAGTTTCTTCTTTACAAAATATGTCAATATGGTCCATCTATTTTTATACTTCCAACTACAAGCGACCAATCATTAGCGAACCTTAGATTGCCCTTAACAGTTGTTTAACCACTTTAGTCATATCCGGTTCTATTCCTTTTCCCTCTTAATGCCCTAGGCATTTGGAAAATTTTAGAATGGATAAATAGATAACACATGTAATCGATCCTATATACCTGAAGCATATTAGACACGATTCATAAAGATGTGATACTTAACCAGTCTTTTGCTACAATAGTTCTATTTTCCATGTTCTCATAATTCAAATTATGAAAATGGATGTCGTAATCATAATCGAATTTTGAAAATGCAATTAACACAATCATGACTAAATTTGACTAAAATCTCATAGTCTAAGATTTTAGATTTTAAATGAAGTATAATTTCCTCTCCCTTGATTATAGCAAAACAACTTTTCAAACTCTATAACTTACAAATTGAAACTTTTGTTTTCAATACCAAAGTTCAGATTTCTAACACGATATGCTCCCACTAGCATAGTAATTTTTATCTTACTAGCATAACACTTATGCTCCCATTAGCATTGACATGTAATCAGAAATAAGTTGGACTTCTAGAAATCAATACTTCATTGACTTTCATTACCAAAGTTTAGATTTCTGACACGAGATGCTTCGATAAAACTTTATCTAGGCTTCTCAAACTCATACACCTTTCCTTAGATAGTTCACATGCGTGTCTAAACAATTTAATAACTTACAACAATAAGTCTCAAATGTTTAGACTTTTTGCCATTCCTCACAATTCGAATTATGAAAAGGGATGTGTAATCATAATCAAATTTGAGAATGCAAATATCAAAACTACTATCTCCTTAAAATCTACTTAGTGAAAGCATTTCCTCACAATAATTTTCATGAAGTGGAGAGAAACCTTACTACATTTAGATTTTATGGTGTATGTGTTCCTATCCATGTGAATTTTTCATAACCATAATCATAAGACAAGATTAGTGACAAATCCAAACTCCTATGGATTGAACATGTTCAATCTTAATTTCTTACCACCTGGTAGCACAAGGGCCTACCATGTCTTCCAAGTTGTTAAGCAAACAATTAAGAACTCATTGAACTCACATACATAGTCAACTTTACCTGGAATGAACATAAAAACAAGAATATGTCAACACGATAGGTTACAAATCTCAAGTCGTGTGCTAGTGATAAATAATCGGTTTTATTCTTGATTAGTTCTTGAAACTTGTCAATATCTCTAAGACTCCAACTGACCTCTTGGCATATAAGATTCTCTTGTCAAGAATCATTCCTTAACAAAACAAATATTCAAGAGTTAGTTTGGATTTTTATCAAGAAAAACACTTCACACAATTGGTCTTAGTTGCTCTTTGTTTTAACCAAAACATCACAACTACCAATTTCAAATGTACAAGAGTAGAAAACATTTTACTCTACATTTGATGTATGTTATATACCTTCTTAATTTAGTGTCACTCAAGGCACAAGCTTGCAGTATGACTCTAAGACTTGTTTTTGGAACAAAGTATGACTCATATTCTAGATTTAACCATTTTAACAATTCATGATTCCTCTTCTTAGCCATACGAATGCATTAAAATGGCCTTAGAGGATCAATTGTGATATGGTTTACCATAAGCATTACGATGATCATAAAACACGATACTAAAGTTTTCTCCCATCTTTTCAGATTAGAGAAACTTTTATCTTTCTACCTAATTTGATTCTTCTCATTCGTTTTGCCATACATTGAAACTTTTCCAATGTTTAAGAATTATACTTAATCTTGTAAGTATAGCCATATTTACTAAACTTTAGTAAATCATGACGAATAGACTTATCGATCTTTGTGGTGGACCTTGACCAGTGCACAAGAATGTATACTCGATCCCTTAGTCCTTCACTTAACTCACATATACATGTGACCAAGGAACCAGTCTTAATTTGCCAAAGATGAAAATTCTCATTCATCATACAATACAACTTGCATGATTCCAAGTTTCTGTCCAATTGAAACTCGGGTGATAGTAATCTTTCCATATTTGGTAAATTTAGACACTACCACAAATGAAAAAAATCAAATCCATTGCTAAACACAGAAACACACAAACATTAATTTTTCACAAATGCCATTGTAAAGAGATAAAAATTAAAAATAAAACAAAATTTTATTTTTTTATAAAATGCAGAAAAACTTTTCCTTACAATGTAATTACAAATGAAAACTATGTTATTACATGTTTCCTAGCAATCTATCATAACTCCTAATCAGCAGGTCAAAAATCCAATCTTCGAACCATGTGATTGAAATCCATGCTCGCGACCAAATTCAACATACTCTTCTTTTAGGATTCCTTGCTTTTGCATGATCCTACAAAATATCAAAATGCAACCTAATCACATCACGTATTAAGAATCATCAATTAGGAACTTAACAGAGTTAGATAGTGGACCTACCTGAAGCAGAGTCAAAAAATTTTATTCTACCTTTTCTCAGATCTTTCAGGCAGTCAGGGCAGTTTCGCAACCAATGCCCCTTCTCTTGGCAATAGAAACATATAAATTCTTTGGGAATGGTACAAGAAACTATCTCAGACTTTGTAACATCCCGAAATATCAAGAGTAGAGTTGAAGGGCTAAAAGAGTAAATTGGGAAAGAGCGACTCGGCGAGTCCATGTGTGGACTCGACGAGTAGAGTCGCGACTTGGTCGCGTGTTAAGTGGCCGACTCGGCGAGTCAGTGTATTGGACTCGGCGAGTAGGCGCTGAGTGGAGAAAACCCTAATTCTCGGGGTTGAGCCTTATATAATGATCATTATGTCTTCCTCCCAGCCTCTTTATCACCCCTTGAGCCCCAGAAAACCCTAAATCGCGGAGAAGCACCATTTTTGAGTGGATTGGAGCTTGGAGAAGTAATGGTTGAAGGAATTTTGGGAAGATTGAAGGCTTGGAGCAAGGGGCTTTGCTTGGATTCGAATTGCATTGTAGTTGGGGCATCACTTAGAGGTAGTATCTCGTTTTTGACCTGTTGATTATGTTGTTTCTTCATTTTGGGGTTTGTGAGAAATTGTCTATGGATGAAATGGGAAGTCTAGAGGTTAGATCTGAGGTTGCTACCTCAGATCTGGAAGGGAGAAGAATCAAAGAGCATGAAAGTCCCTGTGTTGGAGTGTTTAGTGAAGCTTGCATGTCCCAAACCCTAGCCCCAATGTGCAAACGGCTTAGATCTCTTTGGATTCACGTAAAGTTTGCCACTTTACGTGATGGATGAGTGGTAGGAGGCTAGATCTATGTCTTGGAGCAGTTGCATGGCCTGAAATGCTTCGGAATGTATTCAGACCGGCGGTACTCGGCGAGTCACATGGGTGGACTCGACGAGTTGGATGAAGATGGCCTGGAACTCGGCAAGTTGTATGAACAACTCGGCGAGTAGGTTGAAGATAGCCGTAGACTCGGCGAGTCTGTTCTTGGACTCGACGAGTCTTGACGAAGAGTCCCAAATATTTCCTGGTTGAGTCGAGAATCGGTAAGTCAAGGGATGACTCGGTGAGTTGGGTGTGAGTGGACTCAGAGTTGTGGGACTCGGCGAGTCTCGTGGTGACTCGACGAGTTGAGTCGCGATATGGGGAAGTTCTGATTATGGGAACTCGACGAGTCACAGGGTTGACTCGGCGAGTAGAGTCAGTCAAGGGTTGACCTAGACTGAGGACTTTGATTTCGACCAAGGGTTGGCCGTTGAGTTTTAGGGTTTGGACAGCGATGTGGCCTTTGGGCCAAGAGAGAGGTAAAATAGTCTTTTACCCATAAGAGGGTGTTATGAGAGGATTTATTCTAGCCTCGAGAGTTATATTCATGAGAGTATTTGCCTTACGTGTTAGGCGGTGGCGAGTTCGAGATTCAAGTGTGGGGATATCTGCTTTCTGCTTGCCAGGTGAGTCTTCTCACTATACTTTACCTTGAGTAGGTAACCAGAGTTATGTGATTAGAGTATTTGTATGCTATATGTACGTGATGTGTTGTACTGCATTATTTCTATGTGATTTATGTTGTGTATGTTTATAGAGTTGGAACCGGAAGGTTCCCAGAGTTAGAACCTGAGGGTTCATAGAGTTTGGGTGCACGGACCCACAGAGTTATAGCCTCGAGTGGCTAATATGTGTTATGTGTGGTATTTTGGGGAACTCACTAAGCTTCGTGCTTACAGTGTTTTGTTTGATGTTTTACAGGTTTCTTTCAGTATCACGGGACGACACCAGCTTGATTGTACACACCAGAGAAAGAGTCATATTTTTGAGGATCTTGGTTTTCTATGCAAGTGAAAATGGAGTTATGTTTTGTAAATCGACTATGAATAAGATTTTAAACAAGTGTTTCTAAGAGTAAAATGATTATTTTAAATGAAAAATTTGTTTTGAAATTTACGGTGTTACAGACTTAGCCTTTCTCTTTGCCGTTTGTTCAACCGGGTTGACCATTGTTGATCCCTTTCCATTGGGAAAAGAAAAAAATTTGGACTTCCAATGTTTCCATTATCAATGCCCATGGAAGTTTGAGAAGAAGATCTTCCACTTAAATTTTCTTTTCCAGTGCGCTAAATCATTGTTGATTCAACAACAAGCAAGCAAATAGGTAAGATAAATAAGGGTCATGTCGTGGTCTATCACATAGTAATCCTTAATGAACTCACTATATGACTCAGGAAGTGATTGAAGAACCCAGTCTATAGCCAACTTCCTTCGAAACACGACACCCAACATTCTCAGCCTGTCAATGTGTGATTTCATCTCCAAGACGTTAGTACACACATACTTTCCATCCTTGTGTTTGCTGTCGAATAGGGCTTGAGTGATCTTGAACTTTTCAAGTCTTCGAACTTGTGGGTCAGGGAGAATAATTGGAGGAGGTGGAGGAAGTGAAACATGATATTGTGGAACGTCATCTTCAAGAGGAAAGCTTGTTCCAAGAGATTTAGGAAGACCATAGTTGTCTGAACTAGATATATACATGAGAGAAATTCAATTTAGTTTATTTAAGTCCTTAATATAACACCCAAATGAAATATTATGGCTAGGACCCAACACAATAATTTACAATTCGGAAGAGGGATGTCATAATCCAATTGTAAACTACTTAAAGGTAGGTAAATGACGATTTACCATTTTCCACCACGAAAAACAAAAAAAAAAATTAGGTTTTAAGTGAATTGAAATTCCTAAATCCTTTGAGATCCATTGAACTTTTCAATGGCATGTGTAAATCTCGATTTTTCCCTTCAAGTTTGTGACTAGGATGTCGAGGATCACAAACAAGGTATGAATAACCATGAAAATTAGCTTGGTACACCCAAGGCTACAACCACCTAATCAATGTGCCGGTTAACCACACATGCTCCATTGATCTATGATTAACATCAAGCTACCCTTTTCAATGCACTATCAGTCTAGATTAGTGTGTTGGTTAACCACACACGCTCCACTAATGACTTAACAATGTGAAAAGTGCAATTTCATAGGTTAGCACCAAATTTACATTTTCCTAAAGTATCTAAGATTGGGAATTTAATGAAAGTTTAGTTACTTTATAATTATCATTATACTTATAATGAAAATTAAAATGTTCTGTCAAAACCGTTCAGCTAACGACCCTCCACCAATCAAGGAAGCGGTGGATGAGAGTGGACACCCATTAAATTACCATTTTATAGGCAATAACCTTATACCACCCTTATGGATCGGCTTCATGAATAAGGCCTACTAACGGTAAGACTGACTTTACTCTTATACATCCATATATATATATATATATATATATATATATATATATATATATATATATATATATATATATATATATATATATATATATATATATAAATATATATATATATATATATATATATATATATATATCCTATAATATTATAATAGTATAATGGTTGAATTTAAATTTTTTAAAGTTCTAGGGTTTGGAACTAAATGTTTCAAAGTAAGATTTTGCATTTACAAATTCCAAAACACGAGGGCAAGTTTTGAACTATTCAAAAACTTTTGGAATCCATAACTTGTGAGTTTAATATAGGTTTTAATGAAAAGACTCTTGAAAATCCATAACTTGAGGACAAGTTATGGATTTCATAAAACATTTATGAAAAGGACTCTTCATGTTTCATAACTTGAGGACAAGTTATTGATGGGTTTTATACAAACAATCCTATGTGTACATGCAACCTTAGAGTTGGATCTATGTTATCACTATTAGTTATACAACATTATGAACACTTGAAGAAACCTTAAAAGCTTCTAGGAATTTTGAAATCCTCAAGGAAAGATGAAATACATACCTCTTGTTGTTATATTGTAATAACAACTTAAATCTTGAACCTTCTTGTCTTTGAAAGCAAGTACCACAAGTGTAATACCCCTAATGGCTCACAAACACCAAGAGCAAATGGAGAGGTAATAGAGAGAAGGAAGAGGTGTGAAATTCGTCCCTAGGAACCCTAGACAAGGCATGGACAAATTCTTATGGCCTTAGGGGTCTTTATATAGGTGTAGAGATTAGGGTTTTAGTCCTTATCCTTATCTAGTTGCTTGCCCACCAAGTAACCATAAGATAAGCCTTGAAAACCCTTATCCTTTTCCTTTGGACGATTTCAAGGATATCTTATCCCTTGAATTCGTCCAACCTATATCTAGGATAACCATTACCATATTTTGTAACTATCACATAATTACAATTCAGCCCCTCTAGTTTAATTAATTACACTTGATCACAAAATTAATTCCTAATTAGTTATTGACCAATATTAATTAAACAATTATGATTTCTCCTTTAATATATTATTCTTATAACATATTAATAAATCATACTAACCTCTTTCTCTATTATTTCTCCAGTTAAGTTGCTTTGGTGAAGGCAACTCAAAAGGACCATGCACAATCGGGTCAAGTACTTGACAAATATGGTTACGGCCTTAGACACTAATCCAACAGTCTCCCACTTGGATAAGTCTAGTAACTATAATAGTAAGTACTACCCGATTAACAATCGTAGCTGTCATAGACGCTGTCAAACTCTGATCTTATCAGTAACCTGTCCTTTAGATAAGGGATCATATATTCCTCCATTCTATATATCGTATAGACACGAGACATGGATGGAAATTATTCTCTCAGTCTATGTGTTGTTTCTCGATTTCCGATTTACGACGACCGACTAATTGAACAAATCAAATTAGCCCTAGCCCAGCCGAGCATTCACGTTTGTCATCACTAAATCATCGAGGGGCCCACAGATATCGTTTTTATCCCACTTTGGGTAAAAGGAATGGATAAACTTCGACTCAATGTTTGCTTTCACTCACTCACCAAATCACAAACAACAATAAGTTTTATAACACTGAGTTACCAGTGCATTTACATATGATCAATGTGCAACCCATTCGCAAGATACAACTCACACATCTCGGTTTCAAGAATACAAGATATTATCGTCTCACCAATCGCTCGTGATAAAATCCATGAAGTGATCCAAGTGAACGTGGGTTTAATCCAATGCTCAAAATCATATTCATAAGCACCCATGAACGTTGTAGCAAACCTTTGTTATGTCTAATACGCTCTAGACAATCTACAAACCAATTCATGACAGTCTTTATTCGTACTTACTTCCAACGTATGACTGACTGTGGTCTGTTTGAATAATTCGATTATTCTTAATAAACTCCATTATTCTGGAAGTCAAAACATGCAAAGTGAAACACAAGAATAATACTAATCCCATATGGACTCAAACCTTTAAGCATAAATAAAACACCTTTTATTTATCACCATATTGATTACTCATTATTTGTCGTTTCGGGTAATCGACTTCTTACTTGAATTATTACACTTGACCCATGCTCCTAGCATGCACACAGTGTTTACCTATGGTTCTTTCTTTGTGAAATAGATCAAATTGAACACATTTCCAATCATTTTCAATTCACAACTCCAAATCCTTTTCCATAAGTGAAAGAATATCAAATTCTTCCTACTTATAGAATATGCTAGATTCTAAGATTTTATGCAATGATCCTTTCGTAATGTCACTGCACCAAAGTCACAAAGACTATTGCCAATGATATTACAAAGTCATCTATCGAAGATTGTTACAAGACAATTCCTTAGATATGATGTCTCTCACTCAAATTACATTCCTTTGAACATCCTTTTGCATAAACGTTTCTAATCTATACGTAGATTTTCAATATTCAATTCCTAATATGGACACGGTTCCATATTTTCCATATGAAAACTTATTTTTAATAGAATCTTATCTATTCATAATAATGTCGATATGGTCCATCCAAGATGGAAACATTTCCATATTTTCCATATGACAACTCATTCTTAATAGAATCTTTTCTATTCATAATAATGTCGATATGGTCCATCCAATACCATGCTTCCAACTACTCATAAGTAACCAATCCTCGTCGAACTTTGGATTCCTTTGATAGTTGTTTAATTATTTTAGTCAAAACCGATTCTAATCCCTTTCCCTCTAAATGCGCTAGACATTTGGAAAATTTTAGAATGGTCAATTATTAAAGCATTTGCAATTGACACTATACCCAAAGCGTATGGGACACGATGCATAATGTTTTATTTGCTATATTCTCAAAATTCGAATTGTGAAGAGGAATTCCGTAATCATAATCGAAATTTTAAGAACACACTATGTACCTTTGACTAAATTTATTAACATTTCTCAACCTAAGCCTTTAGATTTGAAATGAAGCATAATATTCTCTCCCTTAATTATAGCAAAACAACTTTACACCCCTTACGACTTTCCAAGGTATAACTCTTGTTTTCTATAATTAATATTACCAACTTGCAATACGTGCCTTAATAATCCTACAATCATAACATTTATGCTCCCACTATCATGATGATTATTATAAAACGTAACACTTATGCTCCCACTAGCTTTGACATGTATTTAGAAACAACTTAACTTTAAGAAAAAACAATACTTATTGAATTTCTTAAGTTCATGTTTCTAATACTTAGTGCTTTGATAATCTTTTATCAATGCTTCTTGAACTTATACACCTTTTCTTTAGATAGTTTATATGTGTGTCTAAACAATTAAGACTAATTGCCAAACCTCACAATTCAAATCATGGAAAAGGATACCGTAACCATAATCGAATTCGAGAATGCAATTTTACAATCACTATCTTCTTAAAATCTTTCTTAGTGAAAGCATTTTCTCACAATCATTTTCATGAAGGAGGAAACCTTATGACACTTAGATTTAAATGGTGTATGTGTTCCTATCCATGTGAATTTGTTAAAACAAAGGTTTACGACAAATTCAAACTCATATGGACCGAACTTTCTTAATCTTGATTTCTTGCCTTATGGTAGCACAACTGCCCACCATGTCTTCCAAGTAGTTAAGCAACTCACCTTTTCCTATCAATGTACTTTCCATTGATCAAGATCCTTGCCTTTTATGCATTCAAATGAGAACTCATAGGACTCACATGCATAATTAACTCAATTTGAACAGCACAGAAACAAAATAATGTCAACACGATAGGTTGTTAACCTCAACTCGTGTGCTAGTGATGATCGATAAGGTTTATTTGATTTGTTCTTGAAACCTTTCAAGACCATTAAGACTCCCACTGACTCCTTGACATATAAGATTCTCTTGTCAATAAACATTTCTTGACAAACAAATATTCAAGAGTTAGTGTAGTTTTTATCAAAACACTTCATAAATTGGTCCTAGTTGGTCTTTGTCTTATCCAAGACATCACAACTTTCCACATTTGATGAACGTTATAAACCTTTTAATACTTGTCACTCATTGTCATAATCTTAACTCTAAGACTTGTTTTGGAACGAAGTATGATTGACTTCTTGATTTAACCATTTCTTCAATTCTTGATTCCTCTTCTTAAACATACAATTGTACTAAGACTCACTTAGAGGATCATTTGAGATATGGTTCTTAATCATTAAGACCTATCATAAAACATAAAAGGTACTCTCCCTTCTTCTTAGAATGGAGAACCTTTTATCTTTCTGCCTACTTGATTCTTCTTATTCGTTCTGCCATTGATTTAAACCTTTTTAATCAATTCCTAATTACACTTAATCTTATCATATTTACTAAACCTTTAGTAAATCATGACGAATATCTTTGTTACTATTATGGTGGGCTTGATCAACACACAAAATTGTGTGCTCGATCTCCTAGTCCTTCACTTGACACTTTGTCAACGAATTAGTCTAATTTCCAAATATGAAATTTTTCATTCATCATGCAACCAAGTTGCGTGATTCCAAATTTCTGTCCAATTGAAATTTGGGCGATGAGAAACTCTCCCTATTTGGTAAATTCTCGACACTTCCATAAATAAGAATCATATCCATTCGTTGTAGAAATATGTAAACATCAATTTTCATAATGATTTCATTGCAAGGAAATAAACAAATAAATAAATAAGTCAAACAAAATTTATTTTATTTATAAAAACAGCGGAAAACATTTGTCCTTACAATGCAAAATCCATTGAAAACTATGTAGTCGAATATTCCTAACAATTCTATCATAAATATATAAGCTCAAAATCTAATCTTCAAGTCCATGCGATCGAGATCCATTTCTTTGTGATTAGACTCATCTTGCTCTTTCATCAAGCTTCCTTTCTTTTCACCGATCCTGCAAAACATTCAAATGCAATCTTATCACATCATGTATTAAGAATAAACAAATAGGAACTTAATCGAGTTAGATAGTGGATTTTTACCTGAAGCACAGCCATACTCTTTGACTCTCCCATCTTTGGAATCTTCAGGCTCTTGGGGCAGACTTCTATCCAACGCCCTTTCTCTTGGCAGCAAACGCAGGTCGCTTATCTTAGAACGTCCTCGGAAGCACGGTCGGTTGTCTTTCCCAACAAATACGCTCCATTGCTTCGCCAAATCATTTCTGATTCAACAGCAATGAGCATGTAAGTTAGGTCAATGAGGTTATCGTCATGATCCATCATATAATACTTTCTTTTTAACTCATTATATGATTCAGGGAGTGACTGCAGAACCCAGTTCATAACCAACTCATCGTGAAATGACACACCAAGCATAATCAACCTATCAATGTGTGATTTCATTCCTAGAATGTGGGCACACACGGATTTACCATCTTCATGTTTCATTTCCAATAGGGCCTTAGTGATATTGAACCTTTCAATTCTTCGATCTTGTGGGTTAGGGAGAACAATTGGAGGAGGTGGAGGAAGTGAAGCATGATTTCTTGTTCCTCGATCAAATCGTGGAATACCATCTTCATGTGGAATGCTTGTTCCACGGGATTTGGGAAGACCATAGTTGTCGAACTTTGACATCTACAAAACGGGAGAAACAAATCCAAGTTAGTTGATTGATTGAGTCCTTAGTAAATCACCTAAATGAAATACTAAGGCTAGGACCCATCACAATATTAGATAACTCGGGAGAGGGATGCCGTAACCCTAATTGCAGAATATTTGAAGGTAAGTGAATGAAGATTCACTAATTTCCACCACGAAAAATGAAAAAAAAAATTTAAGTTTTAAATCTATGGAAACTCCTAGATCCTTTGAGATTCATTGAACTTTCAATGGCATGTTTAAATCTCGATATGCCCCTCTAGTTTGTGACTGGGATGCCGAGGATCACAAAGCGGGTGTGAATAACCATGCAAACTTACATGGTGCCCTCACATGTTAAAGTCACCTATTCGATGTGCCGGTAAACCACACACGCTCCACCGAACTATGACAAACATTGAGTCACCCTTTCCTACCTTTGCTTAGAACCATTTAGTGTGCCGGTAAACCACACACGCTCCACTAACGTCTTCGCAAGGGCACAAAGTGTAATTTCATGGAATTGCATCAATTCACTTTGCCTAAGTAACTAAGATTGGGAATTTGAAAAACATTTAGTTATTTTGTATTTTATTATACTTATAACGGAAGGTTTCATCCTATCCTACCCGTTCGGCTAACGACCCTCCACTAGTCAAGAGTGCGGTGGGTAAGAGTGGATACCCATTCAATCACCATATTATAGGCAATTTCCTTAAACATCCCTCATAGACCAGCTTCGTGAATGAGGCCTACTAACGGTAAGACTGACTTTTACTCATACATATATATAATGTTAGACTTTTAATGTTATATATAGTATAGGGTATATTTTACACTTTTAAAATGTTAGGTGGTCAAATATAACAATTATACTTTTAATTTTAAACCAAAACTTTTATGGATTTATTAAACTTCTTTTAAGTATACACCTTAATTAATTAGTAAAACCATAAGGGTGTGATTTGAACTTTTCAAAACAATACTAGGGTTTTAGAATTTAACATTCCTAAATTAAACATTTAATCAACTTTTAAATTCCAAAACTTGAGGGCAAGTTTTGAAACATTTCAAAACATCAGGGTTTAGAATTTAAATATGCATCAAAATTAAACTTTTAATCAAAATTTAAATTCCAAAACTTAAGGGCAAGTTTTGAAACTTTTCAAAACAATTTAGTTTTAATTTCTCTTAAAATTTTTTCGAATTTATGACATGTAAATTAAAATTTTAAATATTAAAACTCTTGATTTAATAATAATCTTGAATTAGACTATTAATTTAATTATTAAATAATAAGGGATTATCTAAATCATGAGGATAATTACCATTTATACATTTAAGATATCCTAATCCCTTAATTATCACTCTAGATTTCGAAATTATGGTTAGGATAATGCAAAATCTATAATTACCACATATAACAATTAGAGGATAATTAAAAGAAATTGGATAATCCAAATCCCTAAAATTTAGGATCTTATCTTGGGGAGGAGGCTAATTTCGAAAATCAAAGGATTAAAACAAACCCTAGATTTCGAAATTTAAGGGTTTAAGGAAAGGATTTGAAGATCTTATTCAAACTATTGCAAATTAGGGTTTGTAAACCCTAATCTCGAAAATTATAGCATCCTAGGGTTTATTGTCAATAAACCCTAATATGTCAAGTTCATACAATTGAATAATCTAATTGAAAACAAAATAACCAATGGCTCTGATACCACTAATGGGTTTTATACAAACATTCCTATGTGTACATGCAACCCTAGAGTTGGATCTATGTTATCACTATTAGTTATACAACATTAAGAACACTTGAAGAACCCTAAAAAGCTTCTAGGAATTTTGAAATCCTCAAGGAAAGATGAAATACATACCTCTTGTTGTTATATTGTAATAACAACTTAAATCTTGAACCTTCTTGTCTTTGAAAGCAAGTACCACAAGTGTAATACCTCTAATGGCTCACAAACACCAAGAGCAAATGGAGAGGTAATAGAGAGAAGGAAGAGGTGTGAAATTCATCCCTAGGAACCCCAGACAAGGCATGGACAAATTCTTATGGCCTTAGGGGTCTTTATATAGGTCTAGAGATTAGGGTTTCAGTCCTTATCCTTATCTAGTTGCTTGCCCACCAAGTAACCATAAGATAAGCCTTGAAAACCCTTATCCTTATCCTTTGGACGATTTCAAGGATATCTTATCCTTTGAATTCGTCCAACCTATATCTAGGATAACCATTACCATATTTTGTAACTATCACATAATTACAATTCAGCCCCTCTAGTTTAATTAATTACACTTGATCATAAAATTAATTCCTAATTAGTTATTGACCAATATTAATTAAACAATTATGATTTCTCATTTAATATATTATTCTTATAAAATATTAATAAATCATACTAACCTCTTTCTCTATTATTTCTCTAGTTAAGTTGCTTTGGTGAAGGCAATCCAAAAGGACCATGCACAATCGGGTCAAGTACTTGACAAATATGGTTACGGGCTTAGACACTAATCCAAAAGTTATGGATGACATAAAACCATTTAAGATGATAGTTAAAAATGAGACTCTTCACTTTCCATAACTTGAGGACAAGTTATGGAATTCATCAAAAACATTTAGATAAACTATTGTAACTTACAAAATCAAACAATTTTGTCTATGATCTAAATTAAACTCATAAGAACAAGACAATTCATATCAAACAAATTGCATGTAATTAGCCTAACATATAAACTAATACAAAACATGAAACTTTTGACAATTATCGTTTAAATTGGATAAGCATGATCATTATCAAAAACAGGTTTATAAGCTCAAAAATAGTTTAGGGTAATGATCCTAATCCAATTCCAACCTTAAAACTCGAAAATTTGCATTCTGGAGCTCCAAATCGTCGAGTGCATAAACTGACTCGACGAGTTGGTCGGTTTTCTGAGGAGACTCGGCGAGTTCCCTAGCGGACTCGGCGAGTCCATTGTCCACAAAGCAGAAAATTGATTTTTTAAGCTTTTGAAAGCAATTAGCATCAAGTATAATGGAAAACAACTTGGCTTTGATACCACTAAAGGGTTTTGAGCGTTCTAACACTCCTAACGTGTACATGCAACCCTAAATGCTTTGGATCTATGTTTTCTCTAATATACATGCAAACTTTTAATATTCCAAAGCATCATCCTAACTAGCATACAATGAAATATATATACTACAAAATTCTAGTTAGATGACATACCTTTTGTTGTAGTTGAAAGCCTTGAACCTTTAAGAGCTTAGCACCAATAGTGTGAATTCCTCAAATGGAATCACAACACACCTAGGATAAAGGATAACTTTTGAGAGAGTATGGTGCATACAAGAAATCAGCTATATGGCTCTCCAAGAACCTCTAGTCCATTTCACCAACCAAGGGGATTCTTATATAGTGTGACACAACCAGGGTTGCACCATTCAAACCCTAATGTGCATGACTTTCCACATTCCTTAGGCTCCATGGGTTTTAACATCCATGAAGTATCCATGGGTCACCACATGGGTTTAGCCCAACATAAAGAACTATGGATCATAAAGCCCGCTTTATAAGATTTAATGATATACCAAATCAATCCCCATTTATTTAATTAGTTTCTTTTGATCGCAAAATTAATTCCAAACTAATTCTTGATCAATACTAATTAAATAATATGATTTCATATTAATATATTAGAACTTATAATATATTAATAAATCATAAATAACCTATTCTCAAAAGTCCATCCTATCAAATTGTCCTGATGATATGCAACCCAAATGGACCATGCTACTCTCTGGCTAAGTACATGCTAAATATAATTATGGAGATACACAATAATCCAACAATTTTTATGGAGCTTAAAGATCAAGAAGGTTCCTTTGGTTTCAAGGAATAATGCTTCAAATGTAACACATATTCCTGGTATTAATTACCTCATAATATTTTTAGGGTTTTGTGCATGGACTCGGCGAGTTGGGGTGCTCCAACTCGTTGAGTAGAGATTGTTATATGGACGCATCAGGACCTACTCGAAAAGTCGAAAGGGCCCGACTCGATGAGTAGGAGCTATAAAGAGAAACCCTAATTTTTAAGGTTTTCACCCTATTTAAAGAGCATAACCCACCTCTTGTGGCCTCCCTTATCACTCTATTAGCCAGAAAAAACCCTAGATCGACCTTGCACCCTCTTGAGTGAGAGAAAGAGCTTTGTGAGCAACTTTGGGGTATTTGTGAAGGATTTTTAGAGCTAGAAGAAGAAAGAGCTAGGAGAGAAGCAATAGATCTGATATCTACTCTGTATTAGCCATCATCTTGAGGTATACAATCGTCACCTTGATCTCTAGTTGACTAGATCCATTTTATTGGAAGTAAATGCCATTTATGGTGCAAAGGGAGTCAAACTTGGATCTACACTTATAACAAGGATATGGTTCCAGATCTGGACCTCTTTAGGTCCCAATGACATAAAGTTGCTCACTTTATACAGTTTAGCCACTTTCCATGCACAAGAACCTCGTAGGAAGCCTAGTTTTGAAGTTATAGCCTTGGAGGACCTTTTATAAATTTAAAGTTGGCAACTTAGTGTGGTATCTGCACTAGGAGAGTTTGGATATGGAGTTTGGGACCTTAGATCCCACCGAAAAGGGTTGAAATTGAAGAAGATTGAAGGAACTCATCGAGTCTCTTAGCTGACTCGACGAGTCGAGTAGGGTTTACCCGTTTTTGGGTCTTCTGAGTGATTTTGGTGAAGGATTAGAATTTTCGATTTCCATGAGTTTTCGGTTGTCATGAGTTTTCGGTGTTCATGAATTTTCGGTTTTCCAGATATGGAGGGACTCAACGAGTTACACAGGTAACTCGCAGTGTGGATGAATTACACAGAAAACTTGATGAGTCGCTGGATGCACTCGACGAGTGGAGGTTAACATGGACTATTGACCTTGACTGTTGACCAGGGTTGACTAGGGTTGAATTTAAGGGTGTCTATGGGATTTTGACAAGTTAATCACATAATGATTATGGGCGGTTGAGTTGGAGCAGCACGTGGGGGATTAACTAATCTTAGCGTGTCAGATCTACATTCACTAGAGGTGAATCTTCTCACTATACCAATGGATCTAAGGCACCAAGGCCGACCCATTTTATGATAGATGGTATACTTGTTGTGTAGAGATGTGTGGTATACTTGTTGTAGAGATATGTGGTATGATAGTTAGATACGTTTGGCGATATGCTAGCTATATATGTGATACTTGCAGGGAAAGACATGGGGGGAGCCCATGACACTTGGATGTAAGACCATGTAAGGGAGCCCATGACTTTTCAAGTAATGACCATGGGAAGAGCCATGACACTTGGTTGTAAGACCATATGGGGGAGCCCATGGCTGTCCAGCTAAAGACCATGGGGGAGCCCATGACACTTAGGTGTAAGACCATGTGGGGGAGCCCATGACATCCTGGAGTAAGACCTTGGGAGGACCCCACGACATCCTTATATGTTTGTATACATGGCTTATATGGTACATATAACTTTCATAGCTAATATGATATGTGTTATGTGGATTGTGTGTGGGGTATACTCTGGGGGACTTACTAAGCATTAGTTTACAGTTTGCGGATTTGTTTCAGGTACATATGAGCCCAAGGGCAAGGGCAAGAGTTGATGGCGTGATGTGCACTCTCTCTGAGGCATTTTATCAGACACTTCTGATGATTTGAAATAAATTTGTAATGGTTATGAATTTTGAAAACAATTGTATTTGGAAACCTCATGGTTTATGGGAGTATTTTGGTTAATTAAAAATGGAAAAAAAAATTATTTTGAAAATTTGGGTCGTTACAAGTTGGTATCAATGCCTTGGTTTGAGGGATTCGGGCACACTCTCGGGTATCTTAGGACTCAAACTAAGGAAATGATAAAATTGTTTTCAAAAATAAAAATAAGAGTTAGAACTTTTAAAGCTTGGAAAAGAGGAGATTTCAACGCGCATGATCAGTCGAGCCAAGTAAGTAGTTCCCCAATGTGTTAGCCATATTATACTGATATTTGAGCTATGATAATTATATGAAACTTGTTAGGTGTATGCTTTTAAAATTGCATACGGTTAGGAGATTATAGCCTTAGAATGATTGATTTGGCCTTATTTCTTGTTCCTCATATGGTTGTGGTCCTAGGGTAGAATCTCTTATTTGAAAGTCTATTTGATACTTTACTATGTATAATTTGCATGAATAAAGGCAACCTGTTATGATTGATCTGATTGATATGGGTAGATCAAATCTTAGGGTCGCCTAGGATTTGAGATATGCGGTAGTCTGTAGGATATGATTTGTATTGGGACGAATTGGAGTCATCAGGTAAAGCCTTGGGGAAGGTATAGGTAGGTGTGGAAGGTAGTATTGGGCCCATACTATTGAAAGCACATGACCTGTACCTGAGCCAATGTTAGATCTGATAGCTCTAAGGAAGATCGGTGTGGAAAGATTCCCTATATGGATATCCTGATCATTATGATTTATGCAACATCCCAAATTCCGAGTCCAAAAATTTTAATTTTTATATAACGAATTAGAAAACATTTATCGTAAAACATCACCATGTCATATCATTTCAAAAAACCATAATCTCCTGTCTGAATATCATATCATAAAAGTAGTAACAATGTCAAAGTACAATCCCAAGAAATCTCATAAGGCAGAATCCAATGTGTGTATGATGTGCAGCTACTGCACCAGCTTCTTCCCCTTTGCTGAAGAGGTACCTGAAACAAAACTGAAAACTGTAAGCATGAAGCTTAGTGAGTTCCACCATCTTACCACATACCATACAATCATATAGCGTACATACTGTCAGGCAATTATGGGGTTCCCGACCTACCCAGTACGGCCATTCTGGGGTGCTGACCTACCTGTGTCAAGCCATTCTGGGGTGCTGACCTACCCATGTTGAGCCATTCTGGGGCGCTGACGTACCCTTCGGTCCTACAACCAAACCTCAGGGACTATTCCACCCCCTGCTACTACTATCACATATATAATAACATAAACATACAATCAGACATATCTGGGGTGTCTGCACTACCCTTCAGTCCTATCAACCGAACTTGGGGATTATTCCCCTCCTACTACCACTATCACATATAACATATCATACCAGCATATAAACATATCATAACATACCGTCAGACATATTTGGGGTGTCCGACCTACCCTACGGTCCTAACAAATGAACTCTAATAATATCACATATAACATATCATGCCAGCATTTAACATATCAGGTAGTAGCAAACCTAGATGACTATCACAATGACCATCATCTAACATAAAACTCTTACTGGTGGGTCGACATTGTAGCCGTAGACCCACCGCAATCGGAAGGTAACTCACCTTGTAAGGCTGACTGTTGAAAAGTTGACCGACAGATATCTGACTACTGCTTCGGTGATCCTCCAACTATAAATCCATAAAACACTTAATCAAACACTAATAACCATTCTTAGGGAAAAATAACTATGTTACCCCTGAACAAGTCAAAGTCCAAGTCAACTTCTAGTTGACCCGACTCGTCGAGTTGGGCCGCCAACATGTCGAGTCCCTATCCTTTCATCAGTCTTTCTTCACGCCTTTACTTGTCGAGTTTGGAAACGACTCAACGAGTTCTCCTTCTAAAACAACCACGAATGAACCTTCATCTGACTCCTCAAGTTGTAGAAAAACTCGTCGAGTTCATCTCCATCCTAAGAACAAGTCTTGCCCTTGACTCGCCGAGTTGTATGAACAAGTCGTCGAGTTCATTTTTGAAATTTCGGAGATTGCCTTGGACTCGCTGAGTCTGTTCATACACTCATTGAGTTCTATGATTTCTAGGTCTATAGCTAAGTATAATGTGTCGGGTCACTCCCCCAGACCCCTCTAAGACCACTCTGACTCTCACTAGGTTCCTTTGAACCATAACAGAAATGGGAAGTCAAGCCATGGACTCGACGAGTCGAGAATGACCAAATCTCATTTCCCAATTTCTGACGTACAACACTTGACCAAAAGATAGATCTAGGCTCCTAAGATCGATCTAGCACGTAAAGTTACAAAGTTTACGTGCATGCATGGGACTATGAGCTCAAATGGCCCTAAATGAGACTCTTAAGATGCACAGGGCTCTCTAAGGCTCCAAAATCAGCCCCTTTCTACCTTGTAACCCATTACAAACCTTGGATCCAAAGTCTTAGACCTCAACCGTGCTTGCACTCATGATTGGTCACCAAGAATGGCACCTAAAAGCCATAAATCACCCTAAAGAGGGATCTAAAACATGAAAGAGCAAGGTATTAGCTTTATACCTCTAAAGAACTGCAGAGGGTGCACAAACTCTTACTCCTCTGGCCTCCTCTTGATTCCCTAAGCCTTCCTCTTCCTTCTTATGTTCCAAAATCACCAAAAACCACCACAAAGGCCTTAGATTTTTACACAAACAATTAGGGTTTGATATCGAGAGTTCTAAGAGCAATAAGGACGAAGAGAGGCTTGATGAGATGCTTAAATAGGGTGCAATCCCTTAGATTTGGGTTTTACTCAAACAGAACCTACTCGCCAAGTCAGTCTACCGACTCGTCGAGTAGGTCACTTAAAATGTCCGTGGGTCCCGACTCTACTCGACGAGTTGGGCCTCCAACTCGTCGAGTCCCAGAGGAAAAACATATAAAAAAAAACTTTGAATTAAGTGTGTACCAGGAATCGGGTGCTGCAAATCTCCCCCACTTATTTTAGACTTCATCCTCGAAGTCTGCTACTCGATTCTGAAAAAGCTCTGGGTAATGCTCCATCATCTCGTCCTCTAGCTCCCACGTTCATTCCGATCCTTTTTGGTGCCGCCATTGCACCTTCACCAACTCAACCTTCTTGTTCCTCAAATCCTTCCACTTCCGGTCGAGGATTGCCATAGGCCGCTCAATGTAATTCAGACTGTCATCCACCTAAATATCCTATAGAGGTACCACTGCCGAGTCATCCACCAAGCACTTCCGCAACTGGGAGACATGGAACGTACAGTGAATCTGACTAAGTTCGGCCGGTAGATCCAGCTAATATGCCACCTTGCCCACCCGGGCTATAACCCTCAAAGGTCCAATATACCTCTGGCCCAGCTTGCCCCGCTTCCTAAATCGGATGAAGCCTTTCCATGGCGACACCTTCAGGAGGACCATATCCCCGACCTAGAACTCCATGTCCGAGCTGCGCTTGTCGGCATAACTTTTCTGCCGACTTTGAGAAGTCTGAAGCCTGCTCCTGACCTACTGGATCCTCTCTATCATCTTGAGCAGCAATTCGGTGATCTCGATGACCCTCTGGCCCACCTCACCCCAACATATCGAGGTCCTTCACTTCCTCCTGTATAACATCTCAAAGGGAGGATGGTCAATACTCGTGTGGTAGCTGTTGTTGTAGGAGAACTCAACTAATGGAAGATAGGTATCCCAGCTACCACTAAAGTCCAACACGTACGCCCGCAACATATCCTCTAGTGTCTGGATGGTCCACTCTCTATGACCATCCGTCTGTGGGTGAAAAGCGATGCTAAAGTGTAGATGAGTACCCAACTCGTTGTGGAATTTCCTCCAAAATCTAGAAGTAAACCGCACATCTCTTTCGGAATCAAGAAGACTGGCACTCCATGTCGAGCCACCACCCCTCGAATGTAGATGTCGGCCAGCTTCTCGACAGATATACTCTCCTGGATATGTATGAAATGGAAACTCTTGGTCAATCAATCCACGATGACCCATATGAAATCTACTCCTGCACGGTCCTGGGAAGTTTGGTGATGAAATCCATGGTAATATCTTCCCATTTCCAAATGGGAATATCTAACAACTGCATCTTGCCGTGTGGACTCTGGTGCTCGGCGTTGACCTTCTTGCAGGTCAAGCACCGCTCAACATACCATGCTACATCCCGCTTCATGCAGGGACACCAATAGTCAAGACGGAGATCTCTATACATCTTCGTTGCCCCGGGATGAATGGAGAATCGGGACTTGTGTGCCTCCTCCATCAGAACCTCGCGCACACCCCCGTGGTATGGAACCCACACCCTGCAGTTTAGTGTCAATAACTGTCGACTATCATAATCAAAGGAGGAAACCTGACCCACTATACGTTTTCTCTTCCGATGTTCCTCCTTCATAGCCTCCTGCTGGGCTTCTCGGATCTGCTCCAACAGTGGAGTTACTATTGTCATCCGCATGCAAAAGTCTCTGATTGGCGCTGCCTTACAACTAAGTGCATCGGCCACTACATTGGCCTTCCCCGGTTGGTAAAGGATCTCGCAATCATAATCCTTCACCACATCTAACCACCAACGCTTCCTCATGTTCAGATTCAGCTGATCAATGAGGTATCTCATACTCTTATGGTTCGTGTAGATGGTATATCGAACCCCATAGAGATAGTGTCGCCAAATCTTAAGGGTGAAGACAACCGCTCCAAATCTAAATCGTGTGTCGGGTAGTTCGCTTCGTGGGGATTCAACTCCCTTGGGGCTTAGGTGATGACATGCCCTCTCTTCATCAATACCGCGCCCAAACCCAAAATAGACGTGTTGCAGTATAAAACAAAATCCTTTACGCCCTCTGGAACGGCTAAGATTGGCACCTTGCACAATCTCTGTCTTCGTGTCTTGAACGCTACCTGTTGCTCAGGCCCCTATCGAAAGAATACGGCCTTCTTCGTTAGTCGAGTCAAGGGTACGACTATCTTGGAGAAATCCTGGATGAATCTCTGATAGTAGCTGGCTAATCCTTGGAAACTCCAAATCTCAGATGGAGACTTCGGAACCTCCCATCTCATCACGGCCTCCACCTTGGCCGGGTCGACTAGAATACCGTTCTGGTTGAAAAGGTGCCCAAGAAACTACACCTCACACAACCAGAACTCACGCTTGGAGAACTTGGCGTACATGCTCTCCCTCCTCAGAGTATCTAAAACCTCTTGTCGATGCTGCTCATGCTGCTCCTGCATCTTGGAATAGACCAGGATATCATCAATAAAAACTATCACAGACCGATCTAGCATCGGTCTACACACGCGATTCATGAGGTCCATGAATGTGGTAGGAGAATTGGTGAGCCCGAATGGCATCACCACGAACTCATAATGTCCATAACAAGTCCAAAAAGTAGTCTTTTGAATATCCTCATCTCTGACCCTCATTTGGTGATAGCCTGACCGCAAATCTATCTTGGAAAACCAAGATGCTCCCTGAAGTTGGTCGAACAAGTCATCTATCCTCGGAAGTGGGTAACGGTTGTTAATCGTTACCTTGTTCAACTCCCGATAGTCTATACACATCTGATGCGACCCGTCCTTCTTCTTCACAAACAGAATCGGAGCTCCCCAGGGTGAACTGATCGGTCTAATGAATCCCTTGTCTAACAGCTCCTGCAACTGCGTAGACAACTCCTGCATCTCAGGAGGAACCAACCGATGCGGTGCCTTGGCTATCGAAGCCGCACCAGGGACTAGGTCAATCCTAAACTCTACCTGCCTCTCTAGGGGTACCCCAGGCAACTCCTCAGGGAATACATCCGCAAACTCTCGTACCACGGACACATCACCCACCGTCGTCTTACCTGCTTCGTGGGTATCCATAACATAAGCGACAAATCCTGCGCAACCCTACTGAATGTAGCACCTAGCTCTCGCTGCGGAACATAGAGCTGGTCCTCACTGTGGCCTTTCGCCCTGAACCACCAGCTCTCCCCCACTTGGGGTCCTGATCTGCACCAACTGTTGTGCACAGTCAATCACTGCCCCATTGGGGCTTAGCCAATCCATACTAATAATAACCTTGTTCATCTGCAAAGGTATGGGAACCAGATCTAGTAGGTAACTCTCCTCGAACAGCCTCAAAACACAATCTCGGCAGACCTCTGATGCTCGTACTGACCGGTCATCCGAAATCTCGACCTCCAAAGGGCAATCCAACATGACTGAAGACTCAGGAAACTTCTTGCTAAGCACAAGAGAGACAAATGATCGGGTAGCACCCGAATCAAATAATACCTGAACTGGAATACGGTTCACATGGAATGATCCTAAAAAAAGCACATACACATCAATATCATATGTATCATATAAACAAAAACCAGATAGAACGAATCATACCCGTCACCGCATCAGGTGCGGCATGCTCCTCCTCGGTAGTCAACTGGAAGGCCCGACTCCTCACCACTGGAGCCTCTGTCTTGCCCTGCCGACCATCCGTAATCCGTAGGGTCGCTGGAGTGGGCGCCTTCCACGGTTACATACAACTACTGGTCTATAAACAAAAACATCTTCACAAGGTCTCCAACTTATGCTCTTGTGCCACTACCTGTAATACAAAGAAACTGAGTGGGCCAGGCTTGGGAGCCTGGTGAGCATATAGGGTTTTCAACCCACAATAAATAATTATATTTAATTTCACCAATCAACAATAACCCGATTACCCATTCCCGTTATCCTCACTTTACGTCCCTAAAACAACAACTATCAAAAGGGACCTAGTCTTGGAATTTTCACCGGGACGGACATTACTACAAAGGGGCTTCCTCAACAATAAATGTCCTAAAGGAAACCATGAGGGGGATAGAATACAGCAAATGAACACCCAAGTTCACTACACCTACAAGTTATGAGCCTGCCAACATTCCACTGAACTGTCTAGAAAAGTCTGTGGTTGTCATCCATATTCTGTTGGACAACTAGATCACAATCACATCGAGGCCTCTCATCATTTTAGCACACATCAACTATCTACCCAAGTTCTACCCAACATTTTTGTAGAAAAAAACATACATATGCATTCATATGCAACTTAAAAGATGATAAAATACTCATTCAATACTCATTCCACATAAACAAATAACATATATATATATATATATATATATATATATATATATACATACATATATACACTTATATTTGTACACACGTAACATGTATTCTAGAGTAGATACTTCATATCTATGTGTTAGAAGAAAGGGAATATACACTCACTTGATTAGAAGATGATCGGACAACACTACAGCTCTAAAAGTAGTATCCTTCGGTAAATCTGGAAGATCTTCACACATCGGGTTTCTCGCAGGTAGAGCTTTGGCTCAGAAACTCTTTTCTTCTTGGGATCTTCGGGCTTCGGGACTTGCTTTGGGTCTCGAGAATGATACCAGGGATTCAGGGTATGAGTTGCACGCAAAACGAGGTAATACGGGGGGGGGGGGGGAGAGTAAGGGAGGAGCAACCAAAATCGACTGACCCTTGATTTCTATTTATAGGGTAAGATTTCTGCACACATGTCATGAGTTTCTAATGCTTACATTGTAACCCCTGTAGGTCACTGCATGCGTCACTCGTCCACTTGCTCTGGAAGGCGTCAGTTCTATGTTCACGTCGTGAGTTCTAACACAGCCTCGATTTTTGTGTTCCGAACTTCATAAGTTAATATCTTTTGCATACGAGCTCCGTTTTTGATGTTATTTATATCCACATGTAGGTGAAATTATTCTCTACAACTCTTGTTTATACTCCGTCGGCTAATTTGGACTTTAACTTTTATTATATTATTTTAGTAGGTCGGGACAGGAAAACTCCGTTAGAAAATCATATCTTCTTCATCTAACATCTGTTTCCATATGTCTTTTTACCGTTTAACTACTATCGACAAGATATTCGATTCTCGTTTAGATTGTTTCGGCTAAATATCACTCGATCTCTATCTCGAGATTTGGGTTGCATACTACTAAGTCGAAACTTTGAAAAATCATAACTTCCTCATACGAAGTCAGATTTAGACGTTCTTCTTATGCACGCTCTTGGTTTAACATATTCCAAGACTTTCGTTTAGATCACTAGTGCTAGATATCGCTCTATCTTAAATTCATATTTTACTTCATTCAGCATCGCGTCGGTTCTGTCCTGAAACTTCGACATGTCATAGCTTCTTCGTTATAACTCGGATTTCAGCATTCTTTATATATTCACAAACCTTGTCTCAGACACTACCACATCATTTATAGATATCTGGATTATCTAACATTTCATTTTGATGCTTATTTTTTCCCTTAATTCATTTAAGTCACACAATTAAGCACAAAACACATAATACTCGAATAATACATCTTTATTATTTCAAGACGGGTTACAAAGGTTAACCTAGACCATTACATCGCTATTAATAACAAGCCCAGAAACACGGGCGTTACAACCCTATCCCGACTGGCCTTTCGGCCTAGTGTCTGATCCTTTGGGCTTCAAACCCGAAGCCCTCGTCATCTGTCCCTCAGCGGCCTTGTTCTTACGAATGTGCTCCAAATCAATATCTCTCTCCCTTGCCCTGGAAATCATGGACTCCAGGGTGGGACAAGCTGAAAAGCTGACATGCTCCTGAATATCGGCTCGCAACATGTCGTGATAGCGGGTCCTCCTCATATCCTCGTCTCCCGCATACTGGGGCACCAGTAAATCCCTCTCTCGGAACTTGGCGGTGATCTCCACCACTGTCTCTATTGTCTGTCTCATATCCAGAACTCCCCGGCTAAATTTTGAAGCTCCATCGCAGGTGCGAACTCAGCCTTGAACTGGGTCACAAAATCCAGCTATGTCATACCCTCAATAGCCAAGGCTCCCAGAGAGTCACCAATCGACTCCCACCAATCCCTAGCCCTATCCCTCAAGCATCCTACTGCATATCATACCTTCGACCTCTCAGGGCAGAAGCTGGTCAACTGTGCAGACTCAATGTATGCAATCCACCATCTGGAAACAATGGGGTCCTTCGCCCCATGGAAATCCGGTGCACCACTGCCCCTGAAGACCTTAAAGGAAAGTGTGCACAATCCTGATTGGCTGGTCGCCATCTCACTCCTGAACGCCCTGAGGCGATCCTCCATCAGCTCTACTATCCCTTCCTTGATCGACCCAAAGATAACTGGGGTCGCATCAAGGATGCCTCTAGTAATATCTGACGCGATAAACTCGCATATCCTCTCATCCACTAGTTCGGAACCCGAACCCGAACCTGATCCCTCTCTTGAACTGCCAACTGCTGGCCTAAGGCGTAGTACCACCATTCTAGAAACACATAATGACAATCGTTAGTAACATTGATATATCTAGAGGGATCACATCTACCACAAGTTCCCTGGTCTTGTCTTGGCCTTCCTTGACTTAAGTACGGATCCTTTGCTTTCAGTAGTACAGGCCTATACTACCTTCAACATATATCCATACTTTCCTCAAGAACTGCCTTGACTCCACTAAGTCCCTTTTACCACTACTGTTCTCTGTTACTCTCATCCTAGGCTTACCCTAGGGAAATCCCCAACTCCAATCAGTCCTCAGCTGCTGAAGGGCTCTTTGCAATGCCAATTAGCTACCACCTGAATACTATCACATGTAGCGAGGCTCAAATAATCCTTCGAGTAAGGGACTCATCCCTACCACGGTTAAGACCCAGACAAGAGCTACGAAATAGGGTCAAATCCAATAATCTAAGATTATTCAACCCTGATTGCATGTGACTTTAATGTATTCACCTAATAGCTAGCTCTCATTACTTAGAGTCCCGCAAAACACAAAGCAAGCGGCATTTATATAAAAAGGGAACAAACTCAAGCAATTCTATTCACATAACAAGAATTTGTACTAGCATGCGATGTAACCTCATATAATAGACATCACCTAAATAGGTTATCATATCTCTATCTAATCAACACTATCTTTCAACTCAAAGCTCATACAATAGGAACATAAGGCATCCTTACTAGATCCTTAGTCATAATCTAGCATCCTGATCTACTAGCTGAAAATCATAACATAAACTTGTATGGGTACTTTGGGGAAAACTTACTTAAGCTCGGCCGGTCGTGCACATCACACACCTTGTTCTTTATCGAAACTCTTTAACTTAAATTTTAGAAAACCATTTTCTTCTAAAAATATTTTAATCCCTCGGCTTGAGTCCAGACACTCTCTAGGGTGTGTCCGAATCCCTCAAACCAAGGCTTTGATACCAACTTGTAACATCACAAATTCCGAGTCCAAAAATTTCAATTTTTATATAACGATCTAGAAAACATTTATCAAAAAACATCACCATGTCATATCATTTCATAAAACTGTAATCTCATGTATGCATATCATATCATAAAAGTAGTAACAATGTCAGAGTACAATCCCAAGAAATCTCATAAGGCGGAATCCAATGTGTGTATAATGTGCAGTTATCGCGCCGACTCCTTACCCTTTGTTGAAGAGGTACCTGAAAAAAAATTGAAAACTGTAAGCACGAAGCTTAGTGAGTTCCACCATCTTACCACATACCATACAATCATATAGCATACATACTGTCAGGCAATTATGGGGTTCCCGACCTATCCGGTACGGCCATTCTGGGGTGCCGACCTACCCGTGTCAAGCCATTCTGGGGTGCTGACCTACCCATGTTGAGCCATTCTGGGGCGCTGACCTACCCTTCGGTCCTACAACCGAACCTCAGGGACTATTCCACCCCCTGCTACTACTATCACATATATAATAACATAAACATACAATCAGACATATCTGGGGTGTCTGCACTACCCTTCAGTCCTATCAACCGAACTTGGGGACTATTCCCCTCCTACTACCACTATCACATATAACATATCATACCAGCATATAAGCATATCATAACATACCGTCAGACATATTTGGGGTGTCCGACCTACCCTACGGTCCTAACAACCGAACTCTACTAATATCACATATAACATATCATGCCAACATTTAACATATCAGGCACTAACAAACCTAGATGAATATCACAAAGACAATCATCTAACGTACAACTCTTACTAGTGGGTTCGAATTGTGGCTGTAGACCTACCACTATCGGAAGGTAACTCACGTCGTAAGGCTGACTGTTGAAAAGCTAATCGACAGATGTCTAACTGCCGCTCCGTTGATCCTCCGACTATAAACCCATAAAACACTTAATCAGAAACTGATAACTAATCTTAGGAAAAATGACTATGTTATCCCTGACCAAGTCAAAGTCAAAGTCAACTTCCAATTGACCCGACTCGCCGAGTTGGGCCGCCAACTCGTCGAGTCCCTATCCTTTCATCAGTCCTTCTTCACGCCCCTACTCGTCGAGTTTGGCAACGACTCGATGAGTTCTCCTTCTAAAACAACCATGAATGAACCTTCATCTGACTCCTCGAGTTGTCGAACAACTCGTCGAGTTCATCTCCATCCTATGAACAAGTCCTTCCCTTGACTCACCGAGTTGTATGAACAAGTCGTCAAGTTCATTTTTGAAAGTTAGGAGATTGCTTTGGACTCGCTGAGTCTGTTCATACACTCATGGAGTCCTATGATTTCCAGGTCTATGGCTAAGTCCAATGCGTAGAATCACTCCCTCAGACCCCTCTAAGACCACTCTAACACTCATTAGGTTCCTTCGAACCATAACAGAAATAGTAAGTAAAGCCATGGACTCATAGAGTCCCAAGAACGACTTGCCAAGTGGAGAATGACCAAGTCTCCTTTCCTGATTTCTGACGTAAAACACTTGACCAAAAGATAGATCTAGGCTCCTAAGATCGATCTAGCACGTAAAGTTACAAACTTTATGTGTATGCATGGGACTGTGAGATCAAATGGCCCTAAATGAGACTCTTAAGATGCACGGGGCATTCTAAGGCTCCAAAATCAGTCCCTTTCTGCCTTGTAACCCTTTAAAGACCTTGGATCCAAAGTCTTAGACCCCAACCATGCTTGCACTCATGATTGGTCACTAAGAATGGCTCCTAAAAGCCCTAAATCACCCTAAAAAGGGATCTAAAACATGAAAGAGCATGGTATCAACTTTCTACCTCTAAAGAACTGTAGAGGGTGCACAAATTTTAACTCCTTTGGCCTCCCCTTGATTCCCCAAGCCTTCCTCTTCCTTCTTATGTTCCAAAATCACCAAAAACCACCATAAAGGCCTTAGATGTTTACACAAACGATTAGGGTTTGATATCGAGAGTTCTGAGAGCAATAGGGATGAAGAGAGGTTGAATGAGATGCTTGAATAGGGTGCAATCCCTTAGATTAGCGTTTTACTCAAACAACACCTACTCGCCGAGTCAGTCTACCGACTCGTCGAGTAGGTCACTTAAAATGTCTGCGGGTCCCAACTCTACTCGACGAGTTGGGCCTCCAACTCGTCGAGTCCCAGAGGAAAAACATAAAAAAAAAAACTTTGAATTAAGTGCATACCATGAATCAGATGCTACAATTTATGACATTTCATTTCAGCATGGTGGTGGCACGATTTGGAACAGGGGGATTAGGATCGGGATCTGGACTCGGGGCTGGTCAGGTGACACTATCGAGACCATTGATGAGAGGTTGCGTGAGCTTATCCCGGCCAAGGTTACGTGGGGCATCCTTGACGCTACCTTAGTTATCTTTGGGACGGTCAAGGAGGGTATGATGCAGATTATGGAGGAGAGGATCAGGGCATTCAGAGCCAAGATTGTTGCGGGCCAGGTTAGGGCCCGAACTCCCTCACTCTGGGAGTTCAAGGTGTGCAGGGTGCCAAAGTTTTTCAGGGCCAAGGACCCCATTTTCAGCCGATGTTGGGTGGCGGATATTGAGAAGGCCTAGCGCACGGGTTCTTTCCTGGATGCGGAAAGGTGAGTTTTGCTTGTTGTATGCTGAGAGACAGAGCATGAGACTGGTGGGGCAAGGTTACTAGCCAGGTGGGAGCAGCCAGTATGGCTGAGATGACATGGGCCGAGTTTGTTAGGTGATTTTATCTTGAGTTTGCACTAGTTATTGAAGTGCAGAGGATGGTGAGAGAGTTCCAGGAGCTCCAGTAGACCACCGAGAATGTGGCGGAGATCACCGCCAAGTTTTGGGAATGGGTATTGTTGATCCCACTGTATGCTGTTGATGAGGATATGAGGTGGACGAGGTATCATTCCATGTTGAGGGATGATATCCAGGAGTTTGTGAACTTCACAGGGTGCAAAACCCTGAACAAGATGGTGGAGAAGGCCCATGAGTAGGAGATGGAGTTGGACTTCCACACCAACTGGAAGCCTGAGCAGGCACAGATAACAGTAGGTCAGGCTAAAAAGCCTAAGACCTCGGGTTCTTCCAGTAGGGGCCAGCAGGGCAGGGGCCGGTGTGCTAAGTGCGGTAAGCCGCACATTGGAGCTTGTTGGATAGTAGGCTCGGGATGCTACACATGTGGCCAGCAGGGTCACTTAAGCAAGGATTGCCCCAAGAAGGGCTTGATTTGTTTTCACTGCAACCAAACCAGCCATAAGAGGGACGATTGTTCGAGGTTTCAGGGAGGGGAAGGAGTAGTGGTGGCGCTTGTGCCCACTACAATGAGGATTACTGATGGCCACCCTATTAAGGTGGATGCTCCAGCGGTGAAAAGTCGCTCATTTCATTTGACTACCGAGGAGGCTCGGGCAGCACCAAATGTTGTGGCTGGTACGTGTTTATTCTTCTCCGCTCTATGTTTATTTGCATTGATTATGTGTATAGTGGGCTTATGTATAGGGACCATTTTGGTCAATGCATGGTATGTCAACTCATGTTTTGTTCGATTCAGAAGCTACCCGATCGTTTGTGTCTCTTGCGCTTAGCAAGAAGTTTCGGGATGCGCCAGGAAATTTGGATTTCCCGCTCAAGGTAGAGATTGGAAATGACCGAATTATGAGTGTTGGGAGGGTGTATCGGGGTTGTGTCCTGAATGTGCTTGGAGAGGGTTTTCGGGTTGATCTAGTCCAGATACTATTGCAAGGACTGAAGGGTGATTGTCAAGATAGACTGGTTGGGGGCCAGTGGGGCCATAATCGATTGTGAGCACTAGTTGGTAAGGGTTCGAACCCCAAGTGGGGGATAACTGGTTATTCATGGTGAGAGGGCCTTGCAAGGGCTAACCCTTTGTTCAGCTGCGAAGGTTAGATGGTTTTTGCAGCAGGTATGTACGTGATTTCTGGCTTATATCTCAAATACAAGAGTTGAGACCATGACAGATGTGGGTAGTGTACCGGTTGTACAGGAGTTTCGGGACGTCTTTCTTAAGGAGTTACCGAGAGACTAGAGAGGCAGGTAGAGTTTCGCATTGATTTGGTGTTGGGTGCCGCTCCGATAGCTTAGGCACCGTACCGGGTACCACCTCCCGAGATACAGGAGTTATCTATGTAGCTTTAGGAGCTGCTAGACCGAGGGTTTATCCTAATCTGATCGTATTAGTGAAAAAGAAGGATGGATCACACAGAATGTGCATTGTTTATCGTGAGCTGAACAAACTAACGGTGAAGAACCATTATTCCTTACCAAGGATCGATGATTTGTTTGATCAGTTGCAGGGTGCATCATGGTTTTCCAAGATTGATCTTCGGTCGGGATACCATCAGATGAGGAATCGGGATGAAGATATATCAAAGACAGCTTTCAGGACTCAGTATGGCAACTATGAGTTTGTGGTGATGACATTTGGGCTCACCAATGCCCCAACAACGTTCAAGGATCTCATGAACAGGGTATGTAGACCGATGCTGGATCAGTCAATAATCATTTTTATTGATGATATCCTGGTCTATTCTAAGACCAAGGAAAACACGGGCAACATTTGAGAGAGGTATTGGAGACCCTGAGGGTGGAGAGGTGGTATGCAATGTTCTCCAAGTGTGATTTATGGCTGCAGGAGGTACAATTTTTTGTGGCACATCATTAACCAGGAGGGCATTTCGGTTGATCCAGCCATGGTTGAGGCAGTGATACGGTGGGAAGTACCAAAAAATGCTTCTGAGATCCGTAGCTTCTTGGGTCTAGCGGATTATTATGGGAGATTCATTCAGGATTTCTCCAAGATTTTTGTGCCTTTGACTCACTTGACCAAGAAGAATGTGACATTTCGGTGGGGCACGGATTAGCAGTTGGCTTTTGAGACCCTGAGACAAAGGTTATGTGAGGCTCTGATTCTACTACCCGAGGGGTTAGATGATTTGGTGGTGTACTGTGATGTGTCGATTTCTGGGTTAGGTGCGGTACTAATGCAGAGGGGACATGTGATAGCTTACGCCTTGAGGAAGTAGCCTCCTGAGGCGAATTACCTGGAATTAAGGGCGGTGGTCTTTGCCTCTAAGATTTGGTAGACAAAAGTCCTTTTTGGAAAAGATAAAAGGTAAAAGATGTTTGGTAGAAACATTTGAAAAGCTACTTTTAGATATTAAATAGAAGAAAAACTAACTTTTTGGAAAAGTTAGGAAAACCTGACTTTTGGTAACTTTTCCAAAACGAACTTTTGCCTTTAAAAAAGACAAGTCAAACACCCCCGTGATCTGACAAATAAATCAAACAGCTCAAACTGCAACCATAGGAATGCGTCTGAAAAACTGAAATTTTGTGTTAAGCAGTTGTGAGCAATAGAAACACTCTAGTCTTATAGTATGTGTTTCCCTGATTCCAAAAATATATATAAAAAAAAACGTCCAAAATGGAGTTCGTATGTAAAAGATATGACCGTTTTAGGAAAGCAAAACCAGAATATACTGATTTTCTTAAAACCACTAAATATATTTCTAACCATTAAGGGACTTGCACATTTCAAAGGGGAATTCTGAAAACATTTTTGGACTCAGGCTATAGCCTAATATTAAATTTCATATTTGAAATATTTTTATTAAAAATATTTCTAAAAAGTAAAAAATCAGACGTTTTAAAATTTATTAATCGTGAAACATTAAACTATTGATTTCGACATGATTTCAATTATTGACAATATATTCTAGAAATAATATATTGTTATCCAGTGTAGTTATGATGAATCTTAATGAAGAGATAACCCAAAAATTTTAAAATTATATAAATCTACATACACACACACACATATATATATATATATATATATATATATATATATATATATATATATATATATATATATATATATATGTGGAGAACGTATTTTTCAAAAATCTATTTTGCATTTGTTAAAATTTTTATAAACTCATATTGTATAGAACAAATAATCAATCGCGTAATCACAATGCATATATGTTATATAATTTTTTTATAACAACACTAAATATATATATAAATATTTATATGTCATATATCATTTTCCATACAACAATTCCTAAAATATACAACAAATTGGACACTGATTTTGTACAAATCTCAAATCCTTCGTATATTTCACACAAATACATATTAAACCCTTATTTGGAGAGTGCATAAATATTGTGTATACATACAATATTATTAAACAAAAAAAAGAATATACATTAAATCTATTAGAAATACATAACAATCAATAAATTTATATACAAATACATACTTAATTTAATCAATACACACATTTCATACATATTGAAACAAATACATAATATAAATTCATACACAATACATCTATTTAATCTACCAAATATAGGGATGAAAATTTCACCCGATCTAGTGGGGAACCCGGTTAACCCGCCCCAATCAGGGACCAATATTCCCCGCCAAAACGGGTACCGGGTACAGGGCTGGGGATCCCCATTATGCTAAAATCGGGGATGGGGCCGGGTATAACAATCCCCAACCCGCCCCGCCCTCGCTTTCATGATTATATATATATATATATATATATATATATATATATATATATATATATATATTAGTATATCTATCATTTATTGAATTTGAATTAAGACCACTAAAATGAATTGATCTATATTAGATGATCAGAGATAGAGTCTATATACCAAATTGTCACTTTTCGTTTTGATGCTTATGATTGATGTAAACAAAATCTAATTATGATATATGGTTGTGATCATTTATTAAACTTGTTTTTTTTAAGTTAAGCTTATTATGTTGATAGATTAGGGATGGGTTGGGGAAAAACCCAAAATACAAAGGGGAGGGGATTTGATTCCCCTCATCCATCAGGGATGGGGATGGGGATGGGGACAAGGTCAGACACTCGGGGATGGGGACAGAGATGGCCAACCCCGCCCCAAACCCGCTCCATTCACATCCCTAACCAAATACAAATAATTAAAAAAATAAATAAATACAAATAAATAAATAAAGACAGCCATATTTTCTTCCAAGTTACATCATAAACAAAACCAAACCACTAGAAAACACTTCTTAAGTTTGTCCTTCCCATCTAGTGAGCATTCAAGGAAACAAGTCAAGGAAAAGAAAGATTAACACTCAAACATGCACAGTGATAACAATCTAATACCCAAACACCTACAACATTTTATTTTCGGACTACATCTTTATTCCCAGCGAAGAACCATTTTGTTCTTCTTCTTTTGTATTCCTGCAAACATGAGGAACATCACATTTATTTTCCTTGCTTCGTTCTCTTTCCCTATAAACAGAAACAACCAATCATTAAAAAAAAAAAAAAACGATTCGTTATGGTCTTCTTCTACCCTTTGCGTAGACAACAAACAGCCAAACACCCTTTTCCATCAACAACCAACCAACCATTTTATTCATTCCATAGATTACTGTTAAAACAAACAAACACCCCGAGATCATATTGATGATCTATTTTCTTTCCTGCAATCGAGACCATCCCAGAAACCCAAATCAATTTCTATAAAAAGAATAAAAAAAAATAATAAGAAGAAGAAGAACATGGAGCTGCCGGAGGAGCCCCATTCACTCACCTCCACCGCCGCTGCTAATGAGAGTTCCGACCACCATAGCCCCACACTTAGACTATCTCTTATGTTCCTTGCAACCGACGACCTCCGAAGGTATCATCTTCACTGACGTCGCTGCTCGCGACGCCTCCTCGGACCAATCGACCTCCGTCTCCTCGGACCTTATCTTTGCTTGCATCGAGTAGCCGGAAGGGAAAGAGAGAGAGCCCTCTGCTTTCGTCTCGTCTCTTCCTTCGGTTTGACCGAACACCGGAAACGCAACCTCAACCTGAAACCGATCGAAATCCATTGGACCTCGCAGACATCTTCATGTCTCCTTCTCGCCTGCCGACGCGCTCTACCTTCTTCACGATCGGTCATCGACCGATGGAAAATGCTTGATTCCCTTCGTGTTTCTCCCGTTCATCTGTTTCCCTCGTGGCTTCCTTGGACGATTCGTATCCCCTTTGCTTTAGTTCCCCGATCAGAACAAAGGAAACGGGGTAATGCCCTAATTCTTTTTAAGTGAACCATTAAACACGGGATGTAAAACCCTAAGGCATTTTTATTATGAAATGACTAAAATGCCCCACTATTAAATTCTTTAATTTATTCAAAATAGCTCCAAATCCCCAAAAACTGATTCCATTTATCCACAAACAGCCCCTCATTTGGTTATTTTTAACAAAATAAGTCTCAATCTTCAAACTTTGAATATAAATAACCATTTTAGCCCCTCCTTTGAAATTATTTTTACCAAATCAGTCTCACTTGGTTAATTAAATTACCAAACAACCCTATACTATAGCGAAGTTATAAATCAATCCCTAATAGTTCAAACTTGTTACAAAATGGTCCCAAAAGTATTTCAAAGTTCAAGAATTGTGGAATTACGGTTTCTTACGTCAAGGATCTCAAAAAAATCGAATTTGAATGATCGGAACTCACGCTTCAAGGGTGAGTGCTTACGTCTCCTTTTAATATTTTAATCGTTTCACGCGTGTGGAAGGGGGGGGGGGTGAATATATGTGCCAAAATATTTTGTTTACGCAAAATAATTTCGTTTTTATGCGAAAACACGGTAAATCTACTTATAAAGATATTATTAATCAACAATTTAGCATATTGTTACTGATAAACTAATATAAATTTTTCGTACACGTATTATGGTTATTTTATCGTGAAATAACTAGTTCACACAACAAGTACTACATGATATAAAACATAAGATTTTTATGTGACATTGTATATTATATCAAGCATGTTATATAATTTTATAGTATTTCAAGAATTCAAACTATTACTATGCATGTTCGTATATATTTTGAAGTACAGAACATGTATACATGTGCATATGTTCATTAATTTGAAACATTCATTTTTATAAAAGAGAGCACATTACACTTTTACACATGTCAAACATACTCGACTTTTATTAACTTTATACAACTATATTCATTATGCCTAGTGAGTTAATCACAATTAAGTTAGGGTTGAGAACTATTAACAAACTTTTTAGTTAAGGGATTTTTAGGGAGACGTTATTCATTAGTTGAGTTTTAACACTTAGCATACCCACACTATTATAACCGTTAATCTTCGGAGCGAGATACATATGTATAGTTTGTTTTTCAAGTATGGAATTACTTTTGTATCAATATAGTTTGTTTTTCAAGTATATTCAAAGATTCTTTAGAGATATGGTTTTTAAGTATGCATTTACTTATACAAAGATACATTTTGGCTTTTAAAGACTCCTGGAAAACACTGTTTCAATTATTGTTATTCATACAAAGATAAAAAATTTTAGACTTTTTAAAAGTGTTACTGCTATTAGCAGAAAACCTGTAACTCTCACTAACTTTGTGTTGACCCTCAAAACTCGACGAGTCATTCTGTGAGTCGGTGAGTGGACAAGTTGTAACACCGAAAATTTTCAAAAACAAATTTTTCAATTTTTATAAAACATAATTCCATTGATATTCATTAAACAACCATTTTAATTATCCAAACAAGACAATACAAAATCCCAAGATCATGATATCAAGCTCCGAATGTGTGTGTGTACGGATCAAGCCGACGCCTTCCCGCGGTCGTCACTAGTACCTGAAACAATAACATCAACACTGTAAGCACAAGGCTTAGTGAGTTCCCCAAAATACTACATATAACACATATTAGCCACTCAAGGCTATAACTCTGTGGGTCCGTGCACCCAAACTCTGTGAACCCTCAGGTTCTAACTCTGTGAACCTTCCGGTTCTAACTCTGTAAACATGCACAACATCAAACACATAGAAGTAATGCAGTACAACACATAACATACATAGCATACAAATACTCTATCACATAACTCTGGTTACCTACTCAAGGTAAAGTATAGTGAGAAGACTCACCTCGCGTGTCTCGGTAAATCGTAAACCTGAAATCGCTAATCACTCGACCTGTCGAGCTGTCGTCCCCCCTATAGCACAATACACCTCTAATTAACACTTTCCCAACTAGGGTTGACCACACTATAACAAGTCAATCTAGGTCAACGCTGGTCAACGATCAACTTTGACCGGACTCGGCGGGTACCCAGGCGACTCGGCGAGTCTGGGCGTGTACACCAATTTCCCTGGAATCCTCCCTTGACACGTCGAGCATTCCCTCAACTCGACGAGTTCCATCTGGCACGAGTTGTGGGGCCACCACGACTCAACTCGCCGAGTCTCAAGAACAACTCGGCGAGTCCAGTTAGACTCAGTCCACCTGTCCATTCTGACTCCCCCTTGACTCACTGAGTCCACCTTTCCCAACTCGGCGAGGCCACTCACAGTGTGGTCGGGCAACATTCATGCTACTCGCCGAGTCTGTTCTTCGGACTCGGCGAGTCCATGCCATGCACTGACTCAATCTTGCTCTAAAGGTCAGATCCAGTTCATTAATCCATAGATCCAGTCCCTCCAAGCTCATTTAGCACGTAAAGTTACAATCTTGATGCACATACAACCTCTATATGACCATATATGATGTTTATGACTCAAATACTACAACACAAGGTCAAAGACTCTATTGTCACTCATAAAGCTTGATGAGTGAGGCTCTCTGGACCTCTATGGATCCAGATCCATGGCCTCAACTCAAAGAGGGAACCAATGGGCATCAAATCATCCCATAAATGACCACCACAAGCCCTAAATTGCATCATGCTTCACTAAACAGAAAATGGTCCGAGATAATACCTCTAGAGTGATGATCTAAGCTCTAAATCCACGAAATAGCAATCTCCTTTGCTTCCTCTTGCCTAGGGTCTCCTTCTTCTTGCTAAATAACACACACAAGATCAAGAATGGCTCCTTTCTCTTCACAAATAGGTCAAGAACACAAGGGTCACTCACTGAGGGTTGGGTGAGCACAAATGACGGCCATAAGGCCCTTTAAATAGGCCTCAAACCCGGAGATTTAGGGTTTCATTACACAGCGCAGACTCGCCGAGTCCAGGCGCGCACCAATGTTCAATTCCACGTCTCTACTCGGCGAGTCTGAGCTCCAACTCGCCGAGTCCCTCTCACAATATGACAAAATTAGATTTACAAGATACCTGGTAAAATCCGGATGTTACACAAGTACCTCAAGGAACTCGACGATTATTTGAGGGTACTCGGCGAGTTAAGGTCAACATGGAGTGTTGACCTTGATTGATGACTTTGATTTTTGACCAGGGATTTGATTAGTTGACTGTTGGGGTACCTTGTAAGGTTAGGAATTTATGGGTATAATTATATTATGGTAATAGGTGGTTGAGCTTTTAACAGTGATCCAAGAGTTTGAATTCATCAACCGAGTCAACATCTGCAAGGTGAATTGTCCTCACTATATCAATATGGTCTACAGCACCAAGGTTGGCCCTTAAGTTGTTATTGTTATGATGTGCTACATGTGGTTACGATCTGTTAGATCGGAATCAGGATAGACAATAGATGATGCTCTTATGATCCGTAGGGATTGGTATGTTAGTGACCTAATAGGTCGGTACTCTAGTTACTAGGGGTTTATATGATCGATGATCAGTGAGATAGATATGTTTGATGTTTGTATATGTAGTATATGATAGTTCTGTGCACTCGGTTATTTGCTTGTTGGTTGGGTTGAGGCGGTTCTGCTTTGTGCTGAAGGCCAACATACCCTATTAGTGGTTCGGGGAGACTGAAGGCCCAAATAGCAGTCCGGTCATACCGAAGGCTCGGGACAGATTCAGTTAGACTGTAGGCCCCGCTGGGTGGTCCAGTCAGGTCGATGGCCCAGTATGCATTTTGTTAATTGTCTATTGTTGATATGGTATTATCAGAGTGGTATTGGTATTTTGGGGGTAGCTCACTAAGCTCTCAGGCTTACAGTTTCCGGTTTATTGTTTCAGGTACTTCAAGAGATCATGGCAAGGGGAAGGCGTGACCGTACCGCTCCTCATCCTTTTGATCTAGTTTTTGGAACACTCTGATGAATAATTATTTGAAATCATTTTGTAAACAAATACTAATTGGTTTTATTTATGATTTAAAAAGTTTAAATTTGGCGTAAAATTTTCCGATGTTACAAGTTGGTATCAGAGCCTTGGTTTGGGTGAATTGGAGGAACACTCGTCTGAATCCAATCTCAAATCAAGGGAATTTTCGGAATAAATACTGAAATGGTTTTCAAAATAAGGATGGAGGATGTAGAGGGTACGATCATCCGGAGCCTGTAAGTAAACCCCAAAATACCATATAGTTATTTGATATTATGATATGATAGAACAACATGCTAGTGCTAGGCTAGGCGTCTTTAGGTTTCGCATGATAAGACTTGCCTGATTATATGATGCCTACTAGCCTAGGGTTTCTTGTATATGGATTTGACATCATAATTGTAGATGTTTAGTGTGTGCATCACGGTTATGTATAATCAAGATCTTATAGCCTAAGAATGTCTGATTCGACCTTAATGTAGGATTTGCTATTCAAAAGTCTATTGGGTCCAGCATTATGTGTGGCTAGCATACACTAGTACTGTAGGGTTGGTGAAAGTTCCATGGATGTGCAAGCTATGAGACCAGTTGCGAGATAGTCGATATTGCCATAGGAGCGAGGGTTGAGCTCATATTATGTTGATGATAGTGTTAGGACGTTGTGATGATACTTGAGACAAATATGGGTAGGTGTGGAAGGTTGTATGGGCCAGTACTATTGAAAGCATAGGATCCATACGCGTAGCAAGGAAGTCACAACCCTAGGGTTTTGAGATATGGTCTCCCAATATCATGTCAATTATCTAATGTCTTGGTTATATTTTTCAACATGGTGGTGACGAGATGTTTTGCTACTAGTTCTGGTTCAGGGTCAGGATCAGGATGAGGATCGGGAGATGGGGGGTCGGAGGTGCCGGTAGCATCTGAGCCCGAGTCGAATAAACTAAAAACGAATTAAATAGACCAAGAAACACCCTTATGAGGGCCCTAATTTTTATTTTGCCCCGGACCTCAAATTGGCTTAGAATGGCCCTGTTGGTACAGATAGGGACACAGGAGTTGGATGCCAGGATCCGGGAGATTCTGCATGATGAGATTGCTGCGGCGTTCCGAGCGCAGCCGTTGGAGATGTTTTGGTCGATTAAGACAGCGATGGTTGAGTATTTTGATGAGCGGTATGCAGCTCTAGCAGAGACAGCAGCCACAACAGCCACAATGCCTGTAACTACGGCAGGGGTTGGAGGAGGAGCCGTCGGGGCTTTCCAGTATCGGGACTTTGATAACACAAAGCCCCGACGTTTGATGGTACACAGGATGAGATCAGGGATATGAGGTGGTTACATGATGTGGAGGGCTGTTTCTTCAGGTGTTCATGTCCCGCTGACCAGAAGGTCAGGCGTGTCGTGAACCTGCTGAGGCTTGGGGTGAAGGATTAGTGGAGATTGACGACAGGGTCGTACACTAATGATCAGCGAGCTGCTGCTACTTGGGAGCAATTCTGGGATATGTTCCGCACCCGCTACGCTCCACGCGTTGAGCGGGAGAGGCTTGCTCAGGAGTTTTTGACTTTGAGGCAGGATGGGGAGTCAGTGATGGTTATCACTCGTATGTTCACCAAAAGGGCTATGTTTTGCCTAGAGTTTGCTTCAGAGCAGTCTCAGATGACACGTTATCTGAGTATGCTCAAGACGAATATTTGACAGTTTGTTGATCTGCAACGTTGTGAGACTCTTTTGGAGGTTCAGGAAGTCGCGAGGCGGCGTGAGTTAGAGATAGAGTTATAGTTGAGGGAGCAGCTTCAGGTTCCGGCATAGTCTCAGCCAGCACCTAAGCGGTCCAAGACCGTTGATACTCGGGTCGGGGGTTAGCAGAGCTGCACTTGTGGAAATTGTGGTAGGGGTCATTATGGGGTTTGTTGAGCAGAAGTTGGTTGCCACAAATGTCACAAGGAGGGGCACTATGTCAGGGACTGCCACCAGTCCGCCACTCCTTCAGATATGAGGATTTGTTACCATTGTCATCAAGTTGTTCACGTGAAGACCAACTGTCCGCAGCTCCGCCAAGCCGGCGTAGGGATTTGCATTGGCTACTTTGAGGATTAGGGATGGGAGGCCAGTCAAGGTGGAGCCTCCGAAGGCTTAGGGGTGTGCCTTACAGCTTACAGCCGAGGAGGCGAAGGCAGCACCAGATGTGGTTGTAGGTACGTTTCTAGTAAACTCTTTGCTTGCTTTGTTTCTATTCGACTTGGGGGCGAGTCGGTCGTTTGTATCTCTAGCTTTCTGTAGAGAATTTAAGGTGTCGGTAGATGAGCTTGAGTGTCGGTTGCGAGTTTCGATCGCCAACGAACACGAGATTTCTGCTTCTGCGGTCTACCGACGATGTGAGTTGGAGATTTTCGGGGTATCCTTCCCGGTATATTTGATTCCTATTCCCATGGGGTATGTTTTGTGTGATCCCAGGGATGGATTGGCTCAGTCGGTTTGGAACTATGATCGACTGTGAGGGACAGCGAGTGGTAGTTCGAACCCCAAGTGGGGGAGAACTGGTGGTGTATGGTGAGGGCACCAGAGTGGAAGTAGGGTTTTGTTCAGCTGCTAGGGCTCAACAGTTTATTCAGCACGGTTGTGCCAGTTATTTAGCATATGTGATGGATACACGGATTGGAGATCATGCTTCAGTTTTAGAGGTTCTAGTGGTTACAGAGTTTGATGTGTTTCCAGAGGAGCTACCTGGAGTGCCTCCAGGGAGCCAGGTAGATTTCAGGATTGATCTAGTTCCGGGTCTAACCCCTATTGCCAAGGCGTCGTACCATCTGTCACCGCCAAAAATGTAGGAGTTTGCATCTCAGTTGTAGGAGCTGCTGGGTAAGCAGTTCATTCATCCAAGTAGTTCTCCTTGGGGAGCACTAATCCTCTTCGTCGGGAAGAAGGACGGTTCGCATAGGATTTGCATTGACTATAGGGAGTTGAACAAGTTAACGGTGAAGAACCGTTATCTACTTCCGAGCATAGATAATCTTTTTGATCAGTTGCAGGGTGCATCTTGGTTTTCCAAGATCAATTTGACATCTGGATGTCACCAGGTCAGGGTGAAGGAGGAAGACGTGGAGAAGATCGCGTTTCAGACTCGTTATGGTCATTACAAGTTCATGGTGATGTCGTTTGGGCTCACCAACGCACCGGTAGTGTTCATGGATTTGATGAACCGAGTCTGTAGACCGATGCTTGATCGCTCAGTCATTGTGTTCATAGATGATATCTTGGTATATTCCAAGACTCGAGAGCAACATGAGGAGCACCTCTAGGAGCTGCTGGAGGTTCTGCAGCGAGAACGGTTGTATGCCAAGTTCTCAAAGTGTGAGTTTTGGTTACGAGAGGTATAGTTCCTCGGACATCCCGTTAACCAGGAGGGGATATTGGTCGACCCGTCCAAAGTTGAGGCAATTATGCAGTGGGGGATTCCAAAATCTCCCTCAGTCATTAGGAGTTGCTTGGGATTACCAGGATACTACCGGAGATTCATTCGAGATTTCTCCAAGATTGCAGTACCCCTCACTCGTCTAACGAGGAAAGGGGTGGATTTTCGGTGGGGCCCTAAGCAGCGGAGGGCATTTGAGACCCTCCGGCAAAGTTTATGCGAGGCGACAGTATTGACACTCCCCGAGGGAGTCGAGGATTTTGTAGTATTTTGTGATGCATCCATCACGGGTTTGGGGGCAATCCTCATGCAGAGGGGATGAATGATAGCCTATGCATCACGACAACTGAAGCTGCATTAGATGAGATATCCTACGCACGATCTTGAGTTGGGAGCGGTGGTATTCACTCTCAAGATCTGGAGGAATTATCTGTACGGGGTCTATTTCACTATATACACGGATCACATGAGTTTGAAACACATCATGGATCAGTTGAACCTAAACTTGAAGCAGTGCAAATGGCTAGATGTTGTTAAGGACTATGATTGTGAGATCCTTTACCATCCTGGTAAAGCGAATGTCGTTGCGGATGCTTTAAGCCGCAAATCAGAAAGGTCTTCTACCCCAACGAGGTGTATGAGGATAGCGGTGTATTCCTCTCTTGTGAGATTGATTAGGGATGCTCAGGTTGAGGGTTTGAGACCAGAGAGCTGGAAGTTGGAGAGGATTAAGGGCCAGAGCACCCGGTTTGTTTAGGATAGTCGCGGGTTATTAAGCCGACATGGTTGGGTTTGGGTTCCGATGATCGGAGGGGTCCGACAGATAGTGATAGAGGAGGCTCATAAGTCTCACTTTTCTATACACCCGGGGGCCACCAAGATGTACCACGATCTGAGTTTGAGTTACTAGTGGCCCGGTATGAAGCAAGAAATTGCTTGGTTTGTTGAGAGCTGCCTGACCTGTAGGATGGTCAAGGCCAAGCATCAGAGGCCGCATGGTAAGCTGCAGCCTCTGGAGATTCCCATGTAGAAATGTGAGCAGATCACGATGGACTTCATTACGAAGTTACTAAGGACGACGAACGAGTTTGATGTCATATGGGTCAACGTGGATCGGTTGACCAAGAGTGCCTATTTCTTGGCCATACAGGAGAGTTTGTTGGCTGAGAAATTGGCCGACATGTACGTCAGCGAGATTGTGTCTCACCATGGAGTTCCGGTCTCCATCATTTCGGATCGAGATGTCAGGTTTACTTCTCGTTTTGGCAGAATTTCCATGAGGAACTGGGTACACGGTTGCACTTTAGTACAACATTCCATCCGCAGACCGATGGACAGAGTGAGCGAACAATTTAGACCCTTGAAGAAAAGTTGAGGGTGTGCGTCATTGATTTCAGAGGGAGTTAAGATTCCCACCTGCCGCTTGTAGAGTTTGCCTACAATAATAACTATCATTCTAGTATTGGTGCCTACCCTTTTGAGTTGTTGTATGGTAGGAGATTTAGAACCCCAGTTTGTTGCGGTGAGATTAGACACAGAGTGATGGTTTCGTCGGAGGTAGTCTGGCAGACTACCGAAAAGATCTAGTAGATCAGACAGCAGCTACAATCCACTCAGAGTTGGAAAAAGAGTTATGCTGATAGACGCCAACCAGATTTGGAGTTTCAAGTTGGTGACATGGTACTTCTGAAGGTCTCGCCCTGGAAGGGCGTGATCCGTTTCAGGAAGAGGGGAAAATTGGGTCCCCGTTATGTTGGGCCATTCAGGATCACTATCGGGGTTGGCAAGGTGGCATATAGGCTAGAGCTACCGGAGAAACTCAACCATATTCACAGCACGTTCCATGTTTCACAAGTGCGAAAGTGCGTTATGGACCAAGAGGCGATAGTATCACTAGATGATATTCAAGTCGATGAGCGCCTGAATTACATGGAGAGGCCTGTGGCCATCTTGGTGATGAAGATGAAGATTTTGCGGAACAAAGAAATACCTTTGGTGAATAGCAGTGGGAGCATCGGAGGGGATCCGAGTGGACATGGGAGCCGGAGGCAGAGATGCGCGAGCATTACCTGGCATTGTTTGCTCCAGCAGAATTTGAGGGCGAAGTCTAGTTCAAGTGGGGGAGAATTGTAACACCCCAATTCTCAGGTATGGGTTTAATTGGAAGCTAATTGGTTTCGAGACCTACTCGACGATTTGTTTCCCTACTTGTCGAGTAGCAGCAAGGTGGGATCGTGTATTTAGTGGCCTACACATCGAGTCCATAAAGGGACTCGACGAGTAGGAGCTGGCAGATGAAACCCTAAATCCCTGAGTTTTGCACCCTATTTAAAGAATCATAAGCCCACTTTAGCCTCTTTACAGCTCATTGAGAAACCCTAATTCTTGTGGTGTTCATCCATTTGTCTCTTAAGCTTTAGAGAGGAGTTTTTGGGTAGGAAGAGCTTGGAGGACAAGAGATTAGGAGCAAGGAAAGTGTGGGAATCATAAATCTACCTCATTGGGCATCATTTGAAGGTATCAGGTCACCACCTTTACTTCATTTTCCTCCTAGACCTCATTTCATTGAGATTTAGGGCTTTTATGGCATATTTGAGATGATAAGGTGGATCATGAGCTAGATCTGAAGTTGTAACTTCAGATTTCGACCTTTCTTAGGTTCTAGAGAGAGAAAGCTATGAACTTGGCCATGTATGAAACCTTCCTTGAGTATGAAACCCCATTGTAAGCTTGGATTTGTCATCTAGAGCCTTTGTAGCCATGCATGCATGTAAAGTTTGCAACTTTACGTGAAATGCATGCCTTAGAAGATTGGATCGGTAATTTGGAGCCACTGCATGGCTTAAAAAGAGTCTCTATTGCTTATGGACTAAAGGAACTCTACGAGTCGCAAGGACAACTCGACGAGTCATATGAAGATAGGCCTGGACTCGATGAGTTGGATGAAAAACTCGGCTAGTCCGATGAAGATTTCCATAGAACTCGACGTGTGGTATGAACTACTCGACGAGTTGGATGAGTTTTCCCCAATTTATGTATGCATGTGTAACCGTCGAGTTGCAAGAAGGAAAACTCGATGAGTGGCCTTAGATTTTGATCGTAAACCAAAGGAACTCGACGAGTAACTCTGTGACTCGGCGAGTGGACAAGTACTTCAAGGAACTCGGCGAGTAGTCGAGGGTACTCGGCGAGTTAAGGTCAACATGGAATGTTGACCTTGACTGATAACTTTGATTATTGAACAGGTCTTTTATTAGTTGACTGTCGAGGGTACCTTTTAAGGTTGTGAATTTATGGGTATAATTATATTATGGTAATAGGCGGTGGAGCTTTTGAAAGTGATCTGAGATTTGGAGTTCATCTACCAATTCGATATCTGCAAGGTGTGTTATCCTCACTATATCAATAGGGTCTACAACACCATGGCCGACTCTTAAGTTGTTATTGTTATGATGTGCTACAACATGTGGTTATGATCTGTTAGATCGAAATCAGGATAGACAGTATATTATGCTCTTATGATTCGTACGGATTGGTATGTTAGTGACCTGATAGGTCGGTACTCTAGTTACGAGGGATTTCTATGATCGATGATCAGAGAGATAAATATGTTTGATTTTTTTATATGCATGTATATGATAGTTATGCGCACTCAGTTATTTGCTTGTTGGTTGGGTTGAGGAGGTCCTGCTTTGTGCTGAAGGTCAACATACCCTATGAGCGGTCCGGGGACACTAAAGGCCCACATGGCGGTCCAGTCATACCGAAGGATCGGGACGTATTCAATTAGACTGTAGGCCCTATCGGGCGGATAGGGCTTACAGTCAGGCCGATGGCCCAATATACATGTTGTTAATTATCTGTTGTTCATATGGTATTATCAGTGTGGTATTCGTATTTTCGGGGTAGCTCACTAAGCTCTCGAGCTTATAGTTTCCGGTTTATTGTTTCAGCTACTTCAGGAGATCATGGCAAGGTGAAAGCGTGACCGTACTGCTACTCATCCTTTTGATCTAGTTTTTGGGACACTCTGATGAATAATGATTTGAAAGCATTTTGTAAGCAAATACTAATTGGTTTTATTTATGATTGAAAAAATTTTAATTTGGCGTAAAATTTTTGGATGTTACACTTTTATCTACAAAAGATATAACAGATTCACTTCCAGATTTTTGCAATCATTGCAGAGGTTCCTAAGAACCAAAATCAACATGAGTACTGCATATCATCCACAGACAGATGTACATAGCGAAAGAACGATACAAACTCTAAAAGACATGCTCCACGCTTTTGGGATGGACTTCGGTAATGCATAAGATACTCACTTCAATAATTATCACACTAATATCAAGACCACTTCATTCAAGGCCTTATATGAACACAGGTGTCATTTATCCGATATGCTAAGCAGAAATTGGAAATACCCAACTAGCAAAAAAGGCATGCTAGAGATACTCTGCTCACTGGTACAACTATCATTCATGAAACAACGAAAAAGATTGTTCAGGTAAAGGAATGATTAAAGGCTGTTCGTAGTAGTCAGAAAAGCTATGGTGACACAAGACATAAACCCTTAGAATTTAAAGTAAAAGATCGTTTCCTACTAAAGGTAGTACCATGGATAAGTATTATTAGATTTGGAAAATGAGGTACACTAAATCCCTTTCACATCGGACCTTTTGAAATCCTGCCAATGGTTGGTCTGGTGCCTTACAAACTCAATTTACCTCAAGAACTAAACAAAGTTCATAATACCTTCCATGTGTTAAATCTTAAGATGTGTCTCTGCATTAAGAGCCTTGTATTTCCTATGGATGAGATCCAGGTCAATGTTAAACCTCACTTTGTGAAGGAACCGGTGGAGATCAAGGATTGAGAAATCAAAAGCCTCAAACAAAGCCGCATTCCTATAGTAAACATCTGATGAAAATGTTGTAGAGAGCCGTAGTTTACTTCGAAACGTGAGGATCAAATGAAACAAAAGTATTCGTAATATTTCAGCATTGCTCCCTCCACTACTAGAATGAAATAGTAGTAGAACAAAATGATAGAAAAACAAAATATTCTAGAACATGATAATTTTGGGATGTAATTCCATTAACGAGCAGGTAATGTGACATATCGGAATTTAGGTTATAGACTGTGAACAATCAAGTTCACAGTAAATCTTTTGATAGTTTGACTTATTGAGTTTTAGAGCCTCTTATGTGAAATAAATGAGTTCATGTCAACTATTATAATATACTAGATGGTATCTTACTTCCAAATATGTAATCTGACAAATAAATCAAACAGCTCAAACTGCAACCATAGGAATGCGCCTGAAAAACTAAAATTCTATGTTAAGCAGTTATAAGCAATAGAAACACTCTAGTCTCATAGTACGTGTTTCCCTGATTCCAAAAGTATAAAAACGTCCAAAACGGAGTTCGTATGCAAATGATACGACCATTTTAAGAATCCAAAACCAGTATAATACTGATTTTCTTAAAACCACTAAATATGTTTCTAACCGTTAAGGGACTTGCACACTTCAAAGGGAAATTCTGAAAGCAATTTTGAACTCAGGCTATAACCTAATATTAAATTTCATATTTGAAATATTTTTGGTAAAAATATTTATAAAAAGTGAAAAATCAGACGTTTTAAGATTTATTAATCGTGAAACCTTAAACTATTGATTTCGACATGATTTCAATTATTGACAATATATTCTGGAAATAATATATTGTTATCCAATCTAGTTATTGTAACATCTTAAAATTTAAAACAAATTTTTCCAAACACATTTATTAATAAAATCCCATTGTAACATATCTTTGTTTCACAAAATATTCCCCAAGATCAAAATACATAAATCCCATGTGTGTGTACGAATCATGTCGGTGCCTTCCCACGATCATCACTCGTACCTGAAACACATAACACATAACTCTGTAAGCATAAAGCTTAGTGAGTTCCCCAAAATACCATACATAACACATACTAGCCACTCGAGGCTATAACTCTGTGGGCCCGTGGGCCCTAACTCTGTGGACCCTCTGGTCCTAGCTCTGCGAACCTTACTGTTCTAACTATGATATGCACATGGCATCAATCACATAGAAATAATGCAGCGCAACACATCACGTAATAGCATACAGTAACTCTGTTACATGACTCTAATTACCAAGCAAGGTAAAGTATAGTGAGAAGACTCACCTTAGATGTCTCGGTAAATCTCTGACTCGGTAGAAATACGATCTAGCCTGCACCTCAAGATGAAGTCTCTGAACACTGAAATCACCAGATCCGCTCCTCCTTCAGCCTCCTCTTGCCTTGGTCACCTCTTTTTTGCAATCACACCAACAAAATGATCAAAAGTGGCCTCTCTTCCCTCACAAACGCTCTAGATTTCTTAAGGTCTCTCTCTGGGGTTTTGGTAGCCGCAAATGACGGCCCTAAGGGCCTTTAAATAGCTCCCAAACCCGGGAAATTAGGGTTTCATTAAACAGCATGGACTCGCCGAGTCCGGTCATGAACTCGGATGAGAATCCGCGACCCTACTTGGCGAATCTAACCACCAACTTGCCGAGTCCCTCTATAAATTCCAAAATAAATGAATACAATAATATACTTGGGAATCCGGATGTTACAATTCTCCCCCACTAGAATATAACTTCGCCCTCGAAGTTTCACTCTGCAAATAACTCTATATACTGCTCACGCATCTCGTGCTCCAGCTCCCAAGTCAGCTCTGACCCTTTCCTATGCTGCCACTGTACCTGCACCATAGGCACTTCCTTGTTCCTCAGAACCTTGATCTTCCGATCTCGAATTGCCACCGATCTCTCAACATAGTTCAGGATCACATCCACCTGAATATCCTCTAATTGTACCACTGCGGACTCATCGGCTATACACTTTCTTAACTGCGACACGTGGAAAGTGTCGTGAATCTGACCCAACTCCGCAGGTAGCTCCAAACGGTAGGCTACCCTGCCTACTCTCATGATCACCCTGAAAGGTCCAATATATCGGGGCCCCACTTTGCCCCTCTTCCTAAATCGGATCACTCCTTTCCAAGGAGAGACCTTCAGGAGCACGAAGTTGCCGACCTGAAACTCGAGCTCGGACCGGCGCCTGTCCGCATAACTCTTCTAACAACTTTGAGCGGTCAACAACCTCTGTCTGACTTGTTGTATCTGCTCAGTTGTCTGAAGCACGATCTCTGTACTACCCATCACACATTGTCCTACCTCTCCCTAGAAAATGGGGGTCCGATACCTCCTCCCATACAACAGCTCAAAGGGTGGCATACCATTGCTCGAATGATGGTTGTTGTTGTAGGAAAACCTTGCCAAGGGCTAATATGTGTCCCAACTCCCGCCAAAATCTAACACACATGCTCATAGCATGTCCTTGAGAATCTGAATCGTTCGTTTGCTCTGCCCGTCAGTCTGTGGGTGATATGCGGTACTAAAATACAGCCTCGTACACAGCTCCTCATGAAATTTCTTCCAGAATCTGGAAGTGAAATGGACATCTCGATCCGACACAATCGAGATCGGTACTCCATGCGGTGATACCACCTCTCTCATGTATAACTCTGTCATCCTCTCCGCAGAAGAACTCTCGCTAATAGCAAGGAAGTGAGCGCTCTTCGTCAACCTGTCTACAATCACCCAAATTGCATCGACGCCCTCGCTGTCCTTGGCAATTTGGTGATAAAATCCATAGTAATCTGCTCCCACTTCCACTCGGGAACCTCTAACGGCTGCAACTTACCATGCGGTCTCTGGTGCTCGGCCTTAACCCTGCGACAGGTTGGGCACCTCTCAACGAACCACGCGACATCCTTCTTCATACAGGGCCAACAATACTCCTTCTTCAGGTCCAAATACATCTTAGTGGCCCCGGGATGGATTGAGAACTTCGATCGATGCGCCTCTTCCATCAAAATGGTATGTGTACTGCCCACAAACGGTACCCAAATCTGACCCTGAAATGTCATAAGCCCCCGTCTATCGGTAACGAACTCCGATACCTGCCCAATAACTCGCTCCCTCTTCTGGTTTTCTGGTCTCACTACCTCAGCCTGGGCCCCTCGAATAGTGTCCAACACCGGAGTCATTACTGTCAATCTCATGCAAACGTCCCGCATCGGGGCGCTTTCCGCCCTACGGCTCAGGGCATCAGCTACTACGTTAGCCTTACCCAGGTGGTACATGATCTCGCAATCATAATCCATTACCACGTCCAACTATCTCCTCTGCCACATATTCAAGTTGGGCTGATCCATCAAGTACTTCAGGCTCTTGTGATCCGTGTATATGTTACACCGGACCCCATACATATAGTGGCGCCAGTTCTTAAGGGTGAACACTACTGCTCCTAACTCTAGATCGTGGGTGGTATACCTCATCTCATGAGGCTTCAACTATCTTGATTTGTATGCTATCACATGCCCCATCTACATAAGCACCGCTCCCAACCCTGATATCAACGCGTCACAATATACCACGAAGTCTTCCATTCCCTCCGGAAAGGATAACACCGGGGCTTCGCATAACCTTTGGCGAAGTGTCTCGAAGGAGGCCTGCTGCTCTGGGCCCCATGAAAAAGCAACACCCTTCCGGGTCAACTTGGTGAGTGGCACGGTGATCTTGGAGAAATCCCTGATAAATCTCCAATAATAGCATGCCAATCCTAGGAAACTCCTGATCTCTGTAGGTGACCTCGGCACCTCCCAACTCATCACCACCTCAAACTTGGTTGGATCGACCAATATCCCTTTCTGGTTAATGAGATGCCCTAGGAACTGGACCTCTCATAACCAGAAATCACACTTGGAGAATGTGGCGTAAAGCCTCTCCGATCTCAAAACTCTGAGGATCTCTCTCAAATGTTCCTGATGTTGTTCTCTGGATCTCGAATACACCAATATGTCGTCAATGAACACAATCACCGAGCGATCCAACATCGGCCTACACACTCTGTTCATGTGATCCATGAACACCACCGGTGCATTGGTGAGCCCGAAAGGCATCACCACGAACTTGTAATGCCCGTAACGAGTCCTGAAACGATATCTTCTGGATGTCCTCATCTCGCACCCTCACCTGATGATATCCTAACCTCAAATAGATCCTAGAGAACCGAGATGCTCCCTGTAACTGATCGAAAAAATCATCGATCCTCAGCAACGGGTGACGGTTGTTGACCGTCAGGTTGTTCAATCCCCTGTAATCAATGCACATCCGGTGTGAGCCATCCTTTTTCTTCCATCAAAATGGTATGCGTACCGCCCACAAACGGTACCCAAATCCGACCCTGAAATGTCATAAGCCCCCGACTATCGTTTAACGAACACCGATACCTGCCGAATAACTCACTCCCTCTTCTGGTTTTCTGGTCTCACAGCCTCAGCCTGGGCCCCTTGAATGGCGTCCAACACCATAGTCATTACTGTCAATCTCATGCAAACGTCCCGCATCGGGGCGCTTTCCACCCTACGGCTCAAGGCATCAGCTACTACGTTAGCCTTAACCGGGTGGTACATGATCTCGCAATCATAATCCATTACCACATCCAACTATCTCCTCTACCACATATTCAAGTTAGGCTGATCCATCAAGTACTTCAGGCTCTTGTGATCCGTGTATATGGTACACCGGACCCCATACATACAGTGGCACCAGTTCTTGAGGGCGAACACTACTGCTCCTAACTCTAGATTGTGGGTGGTATACCTCATCTCATGAGGCTTTAACTGCCTTGATGTGTATGCTATCTCGTGTCCCATCTACATAAGCACCGCTCCCAACCCTGATATCAACACATCATAATATACCACGAAGTCTTCCATTCCCTCCGGAAGGGATAACACCGGGGCTTCGCATAACCTTTGGCGAAGTGTCTCGAAGGAGGCCTGCTGCTCTGGGCCCCATGAAAAAGCAACACCCTTCCAGGTCAACTTGGTTAGTGGCACGGTGATCTTGGAGAAATCCCTAATAAATCTCCGATAATAGCATGCCAATCCTAGGAAACTCCTGATCTCTGTAGGTGACCTCGGTACCTCCCAACTCATCACCGCCTCAAACTTGGCCGGATCGACCAATATCCATTTCTTGTTAACGAGATGCCCTAGGAACTGGACCTCTCGTAACCAGAAATCACACTTGGAGAATTAGGCGTAAAGCCTCTCCGATCTCAAAACTCCGAGGATCTCTCTCAAATGTTCTTGATGTTGTTCTCTGGATCTCGAATACACCAATATGTCGTCAATGAACACGATCATCGAGCGATCCAACATCGGCCTACACACTCTGTTCATGAGATCCATGAACATCGCCGGTGCATTGATGAGCCCGAAAGGCATCACCACGAACTCGTAATGCCCGTAACGAGTCCTGTAACGCTGTCTTCTAGATGTCCTCATCTCGCACCCTCACCTGATGATATCCTAACCTCAAATCGATCTTGGAGAACCAAGATGCTCCCTGTAACTGATCGAACAAATCGTCGATCCTCGGCAACGGGTAACGGTTGTTGACCGTCAGCTTGTTCAATTCCATATAATCAATGCACATCCGGTGTGAGCCATCCTTTTTCTTAACAAAAAGGATAGGCACTCCCCATAGCGAACTGCTCGGCCGAATGAACCCCTTCCCTAGTAGCTCCTGAAGTTGCGAGGATAACTCCTGCATCTCTCGAGGTGCAAGGCGATAAGGTGCCTTGGCGATAGGCGCAGCCCCCGGAACCAAATCTATGCTGAACTCAACCTGCTCTCGAGAGGCACACACGGTAACTATTCCAGAAATACATTCGGGAACTCATGCACTATCGAAACCTCGTCTACTGACCTCGGTCTCTCTGAATCAACTCTCGTATCCATCATATATGCTACAAATCCCTTACAGCTCTGTTGTAGACACTGCCTCGCTCTAGCGGTTGAACAAAATGTCGACCCAGAACGCGTACCCTTGCCGTACACTGTAAGAACTCCCCCACTAGGGTCTCGTATGGTCACCAGTTGTCTCTCGTAGTCGATAACCGCTCCAAACTTGCTCAACCAGTCCATGCCCACGATGACACAGAATTCACAAGAAAAGTACCCACGCATATCATAATATAAGCACAATATCTAAACATAAAAGTAAATATATGAAAGAATAAATACCAACCACGACATCGGGCGCTGTGCGGACTTCTTCCACCTCATCACTGCAATCAGGTCCTGGATCCCATCAAACTCCGGTGGTTTTGTGTTACTGAACTCCCGGAACAACAACGCATCACCACCCTGCGGTCTAGCCGTAGCCACAGCTGCAGTGGCCGCAGCCACAACAACATCAAAAAGAGCAGCGTATCTCTCATCGAATATCTCTATCAGAGTGGTCTTGATAGACCCGAACATCTATGGAATCTCATCGCGGATGGCAGCAGCCACCTCATCATGAATCAGCTGGCGGAGCTCCTCATCGCTCACACCCCCTCCACTGGTCCTTGGTCTGTGGCGTGTCCCTACCATGATGCCTCTTTAAAATACAACAAAAGATATCAGTAATTTGCTCGGATGTACACACACTCGATATCCCAACCCTACTTGACCTCTGGTACCCTAAGGATTCTTACTTGGGTTGCGCACTGACCCGGTGCCTTCGGTAGTACGGGCCCAATACTACCGACCACACCGGCTCAGCATTCACACCAAGTCCTCCTCCTAGATTCCCAAATCCCAAGTACGCTATTCTCTCTAATCATGTGCTACTCACTAGCAGATCTCTCATAAGCTCCTTGCTGCTATCTAAACACTCTCAAGCATCCCTAGTAGCAAAACCCCTAGACTAAAGCATCATATATGAGGCCACTCTAGTCCTAATAAGAATACCTAGTCTTACTCTAGCATGCATAATATAATTCATCATACAACATAACATAACGTTTCTTTTAAAACTTATTGTAAGGGTATTTTGGGAAATCACCGTTCGGGCGTTGGCTGATCGTACACACGGCTCTGCTCTGTTTGTCTCAAAACTCTTTTTACTCTTTAAAAAAATTTACTTTATTATCAAAATTTTCCTCAAATCCTCAGTTTGAGTTCAGATACGCCTGAAGATGCATCCGAATCCCTCAAACCAAGGCTCTGATACCAAATTGTAATACCGTAAAATTTAAAACAAATTTTGCATTTTTAAACACATTTATTAATAAAATCCCATTGTAACATATCTTTCTTTCACAAAATATTTCCCAAGATCAAAATACATAAATCCCATGCGTGTGTACGAGTCATGCCGGCGCCTTCCTGCGATCATCACTCGTACCTGAAACACATAACACATAACACTGTCAGCATAAAGCTTAGTGAGTTCCACAAAATACCATACATAACACATACTAGCCACTCGAGGCTATAACTGTGTGGGCTCGTGGGCCCTAACTCTGTGGACCCTCTGGTCCTAGCTTTGTGAAGCTTCCGGTCCTAACTTTGATATACTCTGATATACACATGACATAAATCACATAGAAATAATGCAGTGCAACACATCACATAATAGCATACAGTAACTCTGTCACATGACTCTAATTACCACTCAAGGTAAAGTATAGTGACAAGACTCACCTCAGATGTCTCGGTAAATCTCTGACTCGGTAGAAATACGATCTAGCCTCCACCTCAAGATGAAGTCTCTGAACTCTGAAATCACCAGATCCGCTCTTCCTTCAGCCTCCTCTTGCCTTGGTCACCTCCTTTTTCCAATCACACCAACAAAATGATTAAAAGTGGCCTCTCCTCCCTCACAAACGCTCTAGATCTCTTAGGATCTCTCTCTGGGGTTTTGGTTTCCGCAAATGACTAGGGCTGGCAATTCTCGACACGACACGCGACACAACCCGCGACACGACACGAAATAAATGGGTTTGGGTTGAGTTTTTCAACCCGCCAACCCGCTAACACGTCAACCTGCCAACCCGTTTATTAAACGGGTCATATATGGGTTTCTCAAAAAATAAACGGGTTGACCCGCCAACCCGTTTATATTCTTAATAAAAAAAAATTATATTTTTAAATGTATTTATGTATCAAGTATTAATATTTAATAAGTATTATATAATATATACAATTTATTCATAGACCATTTGATTGTTTTGACATTATTACTCGTGATGGATGGTCTAAGGTCATAAGTCGTAACCTATAAGACTAAGTCTGTAACATGTTTCTATGAATGTTTTTAATTTTCATTTGGATGTTTAAGACTTAAATATCTAAAATTTGGACCCACGAACCCAAATCTGACCCATGAACCCGCCAACTTGTGAACCCGTATAAATAAATGGGTTGGTGGGTCATATATGGGTTTATGTTCCAAACCCGTCAATCCGTGACCCGCCAACCTGTGACCTGTATAGTTAAATGGGTCGTATTTGGGTTGACATATTTTGACCCGCCAACCCGCTAACCCGCGACACGCCAACCCGAACACGACACGATTGCCAGGCCTACAAATGACGGCCCTAAGGGCCTTTAAATAGGTCCCAAACCCGAAAAATTAGGGTTTCATTAAACAGCGTGGACTCGTCGAGTCCACTCATGGACTTGCCGAGTCCGGTCATGAACCCGGATGAGAATTCGCGACCCTAGTCGGCGAGTCTAAGCACCAACTTGCCGAGTCCCTCTATAAATTCCAAAATAAATGAATAAAATAATATACCTGGGAATCCGAATGTTACAGTTATGGTGAATCTTAACGAAGAGATAACCCAAAAATTTTAAAATTATGTATATCTACATACATATACGTGTGGAGAATGTATTTTCCAAAAATCTCTTTTTTATTTGTTATAATTTTTATAAACTCATATTGTATATAACAAATAATCAATCGCATAATCACAATGCATATATGTTATATAATTTTTTTTATAACACTAAATATTTAAATATTTATATGTCATATATCATTTTCCAAACAACAATTCCTAAAATATACGACAAATCGGACACTGATTTTGTACAATTCTCGAATCCTTCGTATATTTCACAAAAATACATATTCAACCCTTACTTGGAGAGTGCATAAATATTGTGTATACATACAATATTATTAAACAAAAAAAAAAAGAATATACATTAAATCTATTAGAAATACATAACCATCAATAAATTTATATACAAATACATACTTAATTTAATCAATACACACATTTCATACATATTAAAACAAATACATAATATAAATTCATACACCATACATCTATTTAATCTACCAAATACAAATAATTAAATAAATAAATAAATACAAATAAATAAATAAAGCCAGCCATATTTTCTTCCAAGTTACATCCTAAATAAAACCAAACCACACGCAAACACCTCTTCAGTTTGTTCTTCCCATCTAGTGAACATTCAAGGAAACAAGTCAAGGAAAAGAAAGATTAACACTCATACACGCAAAGTGATAACAATCTAATACCCAAACACCTACAACATTTTATTTTCGGACTACATCTTTATTCCTAACGAAGAACCATTTTGTTCTTGCTCTTTTGTATTCCTGCAAACATGAGGAAGAACATCACATTTTTTTTCCTTGCTTCGTTTTCTTTCCCTATCAACAGAAACAACCAATCATTAAAAAAAAAAAAAAAAAAAAAAAAACGATTCGTTATGGTCTTCTTCTACCCTTTGCGTAGACAACAAACAGCCAAACACCCTTTTCAATAACTGATAATCTTCTTCTTTTCTTATCAAACATCAACAACCAACCAACCATTTTATTCATTCCATAGATTCCTGTTAAAACAAACAAACACCCCGAGATCATATTGATGATCTGTTTTCTTTCCTGCAATCGAGACCATCCCAGAAACCCAAATCAATTTCTACAAAAAGAATAAAAAAAAATAAGAAGAAATAGAACATGGAGCTGCCAGAGGAGCCCCATTCACTCACCTCCACCGCCGCTGCTAATGAGAGTTCCGACCACCATAGCCCCACACTTAGACTATCTCTTATGTTCCTTGCAACCGATGACCTCCGAAGGTATCATCTTCACTGAGATCGCTGCTCGCGACGCCTCCTCGGACCAATCGACCTCCGTCTCCTCGGACCTTATCTTTGCTCGCATCGAGTAGCCGGAAGGGAAAGAGAGAGAGCCCTCTGCTTTCGTCATGTCTCTTCCTTCGGTTCGACCAAACACCGGAAATGCAACCTCAACCTGCAACCGATCGAAATCCATCGGACCTCGCAGACATCTTCATGTCTCCTTCTCGCCTGCCGACGCGCTCTACCTTCTTCACGATCGGTCATCGACCGATGGAAAATGCTTGATTCCCTCGTGACTTCCTTGGACGATTCGTATCCCCTTTGCTTCAGTTCCCCGATCAGACCAAAAGAAACGGGGTAATGCCCTAATTCCTTTTAAGTGGACCATTAAACACGAGATGTAAAACCGCAAGGCATTTTTATTATGAAATGACTAAAATGCCCCACTATTAAATTCTTTAATTTATTCAAAATAGCTCCGAATCCCCAAAAACTGATTGGATTTATCCACAAACAGCCCCTCATTTGGTTATTTTTAACAAAATAAGTCTCAATCTTCAAACTTTGAATAAAAATAACCATTTTAGCCCCTCCTTTGAAATTATTTTTACCAAATCAGTCTCACTTGGTTAATTAAATTACCAAACAACCCTATACTATAGCGAAGTTATAAATCAATCCCTAATAGTTCAAACTTGTTACACAATGGTCCCAAAAGTATTTCAAAGTTCAAGAATTGTGGAATTACGGTTTCTTACGTCAAGGATCTCAAAAAAATCGAATTCGAATGATCGGAACTCACGCTTCAAGGGTGAGTGCTTACGTCCCCTTTTAATATTTTAATCGTTTCGCGCGTGTGGAAGGGGGGGGGGTGAATACATGTGCCAAAATATTTTGTTTACGCAAAATAATTTCCTTTTTATGCGAAAACACGGTAAATCTACTTATAAAGATATTATTAATCAACAATTTAGTATATTGTTATTGATAAACTAATATAAAATTTTCGTACATGTATTATGGTTATTTTATCGTGAAATAACTAGTTCACTCAACAAGTACTACATGATATAAAACATAAGATTTTTATGTGACATTGTATATTATAACTAGCATGTTATATAATTTTATAGTATTTTAAGAATTCAAACTATTACTATGCATGTTTGTATATATTTTTAAGTACAGAACATGTATACATGTGCGTATGTTCATTAATTTGAAACATTCATTTTTATAAAAGATAGACCATTACACTTTTACACATGTCAAACATACTCGACTTTTATTAACTTTATACAACTATATTCATTATGCCTAGTGAGTTAATCACAATTAAGTTAGGGTTGAGAACTATTCACAAACTTTTTAGTTAAGGGATTTTTAGGGAGATGCTATCCATTAGTTGAGTTTTAACACTTAGCATACCCACACTATTATAACCGTTAATCTTCGGAGTGAGATACATATGTATAGTTTGTTTTTCAAGTATGGAATTATTTTTGTATCAATATAGTTTGTTTTTCAAGTATATTCAAAGATTCTTTAGAGATATGGTTTTTAAGTATGCATTTACTTATACAAAGATATATTTTGGCTTTTAAAGACTCCTGGAAAACACTGTTTCAATTATTGTTATTCATACAAAGATAAAACTTTTTAGACTTTTTAAAAAGTGTTACTGCTATTAGCAGAAAACCTGTAACTCTCACTAACTTTGTGTTGACCCTCAAAACTCGACGAGTCACTGTGTGACTCGGTGAGGGGACAATTACTTCAAGGAACTCGGCGATTAGTTGAGGGTACTCGGCGAGTTAAGGTCAACATGTAGTGTTGACCTTGATTGATTACTTTGATTTTTGACCAGGGATTTGATTAGTTGACTGTTGGGGTACCTTGTAAGGTTAGGAATTTATGGGTATAATAATATTATGGTAATAGGTGGTTGAGCTTTTAACAGTGATCCAAGAGTTGGAATTCATCTACTGAGTCAACATCTGCAAGGTGAATTGTCCTCACTATATCAATAGGGTCTACGGCACCAAGGCCGGTCCTTAAGTTGTTATTGTTATGATGTGCTACATGTGGTTACGATCTGTTAGATCGGAATCAGGATAGACAATAGATGATGCTCTTATGATCCGTAGGGATTGGTATGTTAGTGACCTAATAAGTCGGTACTCTAGTTACTAGGGGTTTATATGATCGATGATCAGTGAGATAGATATGTTTGATGTTTGTATATGTAGTATATGATAGTTCTGTGCACTCGGTTATTTGCTTGTTGGTTGGGTTGAGGCGGTTCTGCTTTGTGCTTAAGGCCAACATACCCTATTTGTGGTCCGGGCAGACTGAAGGCCCACATGGCAGTCCGGTCATACCGAAGGCTCGGGACAGATTCAGTTAGACTGTAGGCCCCACCGGGTGGTCCAGTCAGGTCGATGGCCCAGTATGCATTTTGTTAATTATCTGTTGTTGATATGGTATTATCAGTGTGGTATTGGTATTTTGGGGGTACCTCACTAAGCTCTCGGGCTTACAGTTTCTGGTTTATTGTTTTAGGTACTTCAAGAGATCATGGCAAGGGGAAGGCGTGACTGTACCGCTCCTCATCCTTTTGATCTAGTTTTTGGAACACTCTGATGAATAATGATTTGAAATCATTTTGTAAACAAATACTAATTGGTTTTATTTATCATTTAAATAGTTTAAATTTGGCGTAAAATTTTTCGATGTTAAAAGTTGGTATCAGACCCTTGGTTTGGGTGAATTGGAGGAGCACTCGCCTGAATCCAATCTCAAATCAAGGGAATTTTCGAAATAAATACTAAAATGGTTTTCAAAATAAGGATGGAGGATGTAGAGGGTACGATCATCCGGAGCCTGTAAGTAAACCCCAAAATACCATATAGTTATTTGATATTATGATATGATCGAACAACATGCTAGTGCTAGGCTAGGAGTCTTCAGGTTTCGCATGATAAGACTTGCCTGATTATATGATGCCTACTAGCCTAGGGTTTCTTGTATATGGAATTAACATCATAATTGTAGATGTTTAGTGTGTGCATCACGATTATCTATAATTAAGATCTTATAGCCTGAGAATGTCTGATTCGACCTTAATGTAGGATTGGCTATTTAAAAGTCTATTGGGTCCAGCGTTATATGTGGCTAGCATACACTAGTACTGTAGGGTTGGTGAAAGCTCCATGGATGTGCAAGCTGTAAGAAGCTGTGAGACCAGTTTCGAGATAGTCGATATTCCCATAGGAGCGAGGGTTGAGCACATATTATGTTGATAATAGTGTTAGGACGTTGTGATGATACTTGAGACAAATATGGGTAGGTGTGGAAGGTTGTATGGGCTCGTACTATTGAAAGCATAGGACCCATACGCGTAGCAAGGAAGTCACAACCCCTAGGGTTTTGAGAATTGGTCTCCCAATATCATGTCAATTATCTAATGTCTTGGTTATATTTTTCAATATGGTGCTGACGAGATGTTTTTCTACTAGATCCGGTTCCGGGTCAGGATCAGGATGAGGATCGGGAGATGGGGGGTCGGAGGTGCCAGTAGCATGTGAGCCTGAGTCGAATAAACTAAAAACGAATTAAACAGACCAAGAAACACCCTTACGAGGGCCTTAATTTTTATTTTGCCCCGGGCCTCAAATTGGCTTGGAATGGCCCTGTTCGTACATATAGGGACACAGGAGTTGGATGCCAGGATCCGAGAGATTCTGCATGATGAGATTGTTGCGGCGTTCCGAGCGTAGCAGTTGGAGATGTTTTTGTCGATTAAGACCGCTATGGTTGAGTAATTTGATCAGTGGTATGTAGCTTTAGCAGAGACAGCAACCACAACAGCCACAACGCCTGTAACTACGGTAGGGGTTGGAGGAGGATCCGTCGGGGCTTTCTAGTATCGGGACTTCGATAACACGAAGCCCTGACGTTTGATGGTACGCAGGATGAGATCAGAGATATGAGGTGGTTACATGATGTGGAAGGTTGTTTCTTCAGGTGTTCATGTCCCGCTGACCAGAAGGTCAGGTGTGTCGTGAACCTGCTGAGGCTTGGGGCGAAGGATTAGTGGAGATTGACGACAGGGTCGTACACTAATGATCAGCGAGCTGCTGCTACTTGGGAGCAATTATGGGATATGTTCCGCACCCGCTACGCTCCACGCGTTGAGCGGGAGAGGCTTGCTGAGGAGTTTTTGACTTTCAGGAAGGATGGGGAGTCAGTGATGGCGATCACTCGTATGTTCACAAAAAGGGCTATGTTTTGACTAGAGTTTGCTTCAGAGCAGTCTCAGATGACACGTTATCTGAGTATGCTCAAGATGAATATTCGACAGTTTGTTGATATGCAACGTTGAGAGACTCTTTTGGATGTTCAGGAAGTCGCGAGGCGGCGTGAGTTAGAGATAGAGCTATAGTTAAGGGAGCAGCTTCAGGTTCCGGCATAGTCTCAGCCGGCAGCTAAGCGGTCCAAGACCGCTAATACTCGGGTTGGGGGTTAGCAGAGCTGCACTTGTGGAAAGTGTGGTAGGGGTCATTATGGGGTTTGTTGAGCAGAAGGTGGTTGCCACAAATGTCGCAAGGAGGGGCACTATGCCAGGGACTGCCGCCAGTCCGCCCCTCCTTCAAATATGAGGATTTGTTACCATTGTCATCAAGTTGTTTACGTGAAGACCAACTGTCCGCAGCTCACCGCCAAGCCAGCGTAAGGATCCGCATTGGCTACTTTGAGGATTAGGGATGGGAGGCCAGTCAAGGTGGAGCCTCCGAAGGTTCAGGGGCGTGCCTTATAGCTTACAGCCGAAGAGGTGAAGGCAGCACCAGATGTGGTTGCAGGTATGTTTCTAGTAAACTCTTTGCCTGCTTTGGTTCTATTCGACTCGGGGGCGAGCCGGTCGTTTGTATCTCAGGCTTTCTGTAGAGAATTTAAGGTGTCGGTAGATTAGCTTGAGTGTCGGTTGCGAGTTTCGATCGCCAACGAACACGAGATTTCTGCTTCTGCGGTCTACCGACGATGTGAGTTGGAGATTTTCGGGGTATCCTTCCCGATATATTTGATTCCTATTCCCATGGGGTATGTTTTGTGTGATCCTAGGGATGGATTGGCTCAGTCGGTTTGGAACTATGATCGACTGTGAGGGACAGCGAGTGGTAGTTCGAACCCCAAGTGGGGGAGAACTGGTGGTGTATGGTGAGGGCACCAGAGTGGGAGTAGGGTTTTGTTCAGCCTCTAGGGCTCGACAGTTTATTCAGCACGGTTGTGCCAGTTATTTAGCATATGTGATGGATACACGGATTGGAGATCATGCTTCAGTTTTAGAGGTTCTAGTAGTTATAGAGTTTGATGTGTTTCCAGAGGAGCTACCTGGAGTGCCTCCAGGGAGGCAGGTAGATTTCAGGATTGATCTAGTTCCGGGTGCAACCCCTATTGCCAAGGCGTCGTACCGTCTGTCACTGCCAAAAATGCAGGAGTTGGCATCTCAGTTGTAGGAACTGCTGGGTAAGCAGTTCATTCGTCTGAGTAGTTCTCCTTGGGGAGCACTAATCCTCTTCGTCGGGAAGAAGGACGGTTCGCATAGGATTTGCATTGACTATAGGGAGTTGAACAAGTTAACGGTGAAGAACCGTTATCCACTTCCGAGCATAGATAATCTTTTTGATCGGTTGCAGGGTGCATCTTGGTTTTCCACGATCGATTTGACATCTGGATATCACCAGGTCAGGGTGAAGGAGGAAGACGTGGAGAAGACCGCGTTTCAGACTCGTTATGGTCATTACAAATTCATGGTGATGTCGTTTAGGCTCACCAATGCACCGGTAGTGTTCATGGATTTGATGAACCGAGTCTGTAGACCGATGCTTGATCGCTCAGTCATTGTGTTCATAGATGATATCTTGGTATGTTCCAAGACTCGAGAGAAACATGAGGAGCACCTCTAGGAGCTGCTGGAGGTTCTGCGGCGAGAACGGTTGTATGCCAAGTTCTCGAAGTGTGAGTTTTGGTTACGAGAGGTATAGTTCCTCGGACATCCCGTTAACCAGGAGGGGATTTTGGTTGACCCGGCCAAAGTCGAGGCAATTATGCAGTGGGGGATTCCGAAATCTCCCTCAGTCATTAGGAGTTGCTTGGGATTACCAGGATACTACCGGAGATTCATTCGAGATTTCTCCAAGATTGCAGTATCCCTCACTCGTCTAACGAGGAAAGCGGTGGATTTTCGGTGGGAGCAGATCATGATGGACTTCATTACGAAGTTTCTAAGGATGACGAACGAGTTTGATGCCATATGGGTCAACGTGGATCGGTTGACCAAGAGTGCCCATTTCTTGGCCATACGGGAGAGTTTGTTGGCTGAGAAATTGGCTGACATGTACGTCAGTGAGATTGTGTCTCACCATGGAGTTCTGGTCTCCATCATTTCCGATCGGGATGTCAGGTTTACTTCTCGTTTTGGCAGAATTTCCATGAGGAACTGGGTACACGGTTGCACTTTAGTACAACATTCCATCCACAGACCGATGGACAGAGTGAGTGAATAATTTAGACCCTTGAAGAAATGTTGAGGGTGTGCGTCATTGATTTTAGAGGGAGTTAAGATTCCCACCTGCCACTTGTAGAGTTTGCCTATAATAATAACTATCATTCCATTATTGGTGCCTCGCCTTTTGAGTTGTTGTATGGTAGGAGATTTAGAACCCCGGTTTGTTGCGATGAGATTAGACACAGAGTGATGGTTTCGTCGGAGGTAGTCTGGCAGACTACCGAAAAGATCTAGTAGATCAGACAGCAACTGCAAACCACTCAGAGTTGGAATGAGAGTTATGCTGATAGACGCCAACCAGATTTGGAGTTTCAAGTTGGTGACATGGTACTTCTGAAGGTCTCTCCCTGGAAGGGCGTGATCCGTTTCAGGAAGAGGGGAAAATTGGGTCCCCGTTATGTTGGGCAATTCAGGATCACTGTCAGGGTTGGCAAGGTGGCATATAGGCTAGAGCTACCGGAGAAAGTCAACCGAATTCACAGCACGTTCCATGTTTTGCAATTGCGAAAGTGCGTTATGGACCAAGAGGCGATAGTATCACTAGATGATATTCAGGTCGATGAGCGTCTTAATTACATGGAGAGGCCTATGGCCATCTTGGTGATGAAGATGAAGATTTTGTGGAATAAAGAAATACCTTTGGTGAATAGCAGTGGGAGCATCGGAGGGGATCTGAGTGGACATGGGAGCCAGAGGTAGAGATGTGCAAGCATTACCTGGCAATATTTGCTCCAGCAGAATTTGAGGGCGAAGTCTAGTTCAAGTGGGGGAGAATTGTAACGCCACGATTCTTAGGTATGGGATTAAATGGAAGTTATTTCGCTTCAAGACCTACTCAACGAGTTGTTGCCCTACTCTTTGAGTAGAAGCAAGGTGGGATCGCGTATTTAGTGGCCTACACATCGAGTCCATAAAGGGACTCGACGAGTAGGAGATGGCAGATGAAACCCTAAATCCTGGAGCATTGCACCCTATTTAAAGAAGCATAAGCCCCTTTTAGCCTATTTGCAGTCCATTGGGAAACCCTAATTCGTGTGGTGTTCATCCATTTGTCTCTTGAGCTTTAGAGAGGAGTTTTTGGGTAGGAAGAGCTTGGAGAACAAGACATTAGGAGCAAGGAAGGTGTGGGAATCAGAAATCTACCTCAGTTGGCATCATATGAAGGTATCAAGTTGCCACGTTTACTTCATTTTCCTCCTAGACCTCATTTGGTTGAGATTTGGGGCTTTATGGCATATTTGAGATGATAAGGTGGAGTATAAGCTAGATCTGAAGTTGTAACTTCAGATCTGGACCTTTCTTGGGTGCAAGAGTCAGAAAGCTTTGAACTTGGCCATGTATGAAACCTTCCTTGAGTATGAAACCCCATTGTAAGCTTGGATTTGTCATCTAGAGTCTTTGTAGCCATGCATGCATGTAAAGTTTATAACTTTACGTGAAATGCATGCCTTAGAAGCTTGGATCTGTAATTTGGAGCCACTACATGGCTTAAAAAGAGTCTGTGTGGCTTATGCACTGAAGGAACTCGACGATTCATATGATGATATGTCTGGATCTGAGAGTTGGAGTTCATCTACCGAGTAAACGTCTGCAAGGTGAGTTATCCTCATTATATCAATAGGGTCTGTGGCAACAAGGTCGGCCCTTAAGTTGTTATTGTTATGATGTGTTACATGTGGTTATGATCTGTTAGATCTAAATCAGGAAAGACAGTATATTATGCTCTTATGATCCATACGAATTGGTATGTTAGTGACCAGATAGGTCGGTACTCTAGTTACGAGAGATTTCTATGATCGATGATCAGTGAGATAAATATGTTTGATGTTTGTATATTCCAATATATGATAGTTATGCACACTCGGTTATTTGCTTGTTGGTTGGGTTGAGGCGGTCCCGCTTTGTGTTGAGGGCCAACATACCCTATTAGCGGTCCGGGGAGACTGAAGGTCGACATGGCGGTCCAGTTATACCGAAGGCTCGAGACAGATTCAGTTAGACTGTAGGCCCTACCGGGCGGTCCAGTCAGGCCGATGGCCCAGTATGCATGTTGTTAATTGTCTCTTGTTAAAATGGTATTATCAGTGTGGTGTTGGTATTTTCGGGTTAGCTCACTAAGCTCTCGGGCTTACAATTTCCGGTTTATTGTTTCAGGTACTTCAGAAGATCATGGCAATGTGATGGCGTGACCGTACTGCTCCTCATCCTTTTGATCTAGTTTTTGGGACACTCTGATGAATAATGATTTGAAAGCATTTTGTAAACAAATACTAATTGGTTTTATTTATAAGTGAAAAAGTTTAAATTTGGCGTAAAATTCTTGGAGGTTACAAGTTGGTATCATAACCTTGGTTTGAGTGAATTGGAGGAACACTCGTCTGAATCCAGTCTCATATCAAGGTAATTTTCGGAATAAATAATGAAATGGTTTTCAAAATAAGGATGGAGGATGCAGAGGGTACGATCATCCGGAGCCTGTAAGTAAACCCTAAAATACCATATAGTTATTTGATATTATGATATGATAGAACAACATGCAAGTGCTAGGCGAGGAGTCTTCAGGAAATCACATGATAAGAGTTGCATGATTATATGATGCCTACTAGCCTAGGGTTTCTTGTATATGGAATTGACATCATAATTGTAGATGTTTAGTGTGTGCATCACGACTGTGTATAATCAAGATCTTATAGCCTGAGAATGTCTGATTCGACCTTAATGTAGGATTGGATAATCGAAAGTCTATTGGGTCCAGCGTTATGTGTGGCTAGCGTACACTAGTACTACAGGGTTGGTGAAAGTTCCATGGATGTGCGAGCTGTGAGAAGTTGTGAGACCAGTTGTGAGATAGTTGATATTCCCCTAGGAGCGAGGGTTGAGCGCATATTATGTTGATGATAGTGTTACGACGTTGTGATGATACTTAGGACAAATATGGGTAGTTGTGGAAGGTAGTATGGGCCCATACTAATGAAAGCACAGGACCCATACGCGTATCAAGGAAGTCACAACCCCTAGGGTTGTGAGAACTGGTCTCCCAATATCACGTCATTTATCTGACGTCTTGGTTTTATTTTTCAGTATGGTGGTGACGAGACGTTTTGCTACGGGCTGCGGTTTAGGGTCAAGATTAGGATCAGGATCGGGAGACGGAGGGTCGAAGGTGCCGGTAACACCTGAGCCTCTGGTATAGATAGGGACAGAGGAGTTGGATGCCAGGATCCGAGAGATTCTACATGATGAGATTGTTGCGGCGTTCTGAGCGCATCTGTCAGAGATGCTTGGGTCGATTAAGACCGCGATGGTTGAGTACTTTGATGAGCGGTATGCAACTCTAGCAGAGACAGCTACCGCAGCAGCTACATCGGCTGTAACTGTGGTAGGGGTTGGAGGAGGAACCGTCAAGGCTTTCCAGTATCGGGACTTCGATAACACAACACCCCCGACATTTGATGGTACGCAGGATGCGATCAGGGCTATGAGGTGGTTAGCTGACATGGAGGGTTGTTTCTTCATGTGTTCAAGTCCTCCTGACCAGAAGGTCAGGTATGCCCTAAACCTGTTGAGGCTTGGGGAGAAGGATTGGTGGAGATTGACGACAGGGTCGTACCCTGATGATCAGCGAGCTTCTGTTACTTGGAAGCAGTTCCGTGATATGTTCTGCACCCACTACGTTCCACGCGTTGAGCGAGAGTGGCTTGCTCAGGAGTTTTTGACTTTGAGGAAGGATGGGGAGTCAATGATGGAGATCACTTGTATGTTCACGGAGAGCGCTATGTTTTTCCCGGAGTTTGCTTCAGAGCAGTCTCAAATGACTCGTTATCTGAGTAAGCTTAAGACGGATATTCGACAGTTTGTTGCTATGCAACGTTGTGAGACTCTTTTGGATCCTCAAGAAGCCGTGAGGTAGCGTGAGTTAGAGATAGAGTTGCATTTGAGGGAGCAGCATCAGGTTCCGGCATAGTCTCAGTCAGGACCTAATCGGTCCAAGACCACTGATACTCGGACCGGGGGTTAGCAGAGCCGCACTTGTAGAAGTGTGGCAGGGATCATTCTCGGGTTTGTCGAGCAGAAGGTGGTTGCCACAAATGTGGCAAGGAAGGGCACTATGTTACGGACTGCCGCCAGTCCGCCCATCCAGCAGATATGAGGATTTGTTACCATTATCATCAAGATGGTCACATGAAGACCAAATATCCGCAGCTCACCGCCAAGCTGGAGCAGGGATCCGCATCGGCTACCTTGAGGATTGGGTATGAGAGGCCAGTCAAGGTGGAGCCTCCGAAGGCTCAGGGGCGTGCCTTCCAGCTTACAGCTGAGGAGGCGAAGGCAGCACCGGATGTGGTTGCAGGTACGATTCTAGTAAACTCTTTTCCCGCTTTGGTTCTATTCGACTCCGGGGCGAGTCGATCTTTTGTATCTCAGGCTTTCTGTAGAGATTTTAGGGTGTCGTAGATGAGCTTGAGTGTCTGTTGCGAGTTTCGATCGCCAACGAACACGGGATTACTTCTTCTTCGGTCTACCGGGGATGCGAGTTACAGATTTTCGGGGTATCCTTCCGGATAGATTTGATTCATGTTCCCATGGGGGATGTTTGTGTGATCCTAGGGATGGATTGGCTCAGTCGGTTTGGCTCTGTGATCGACTATGAGGGACAGCGAGTGGTAGTTCGAACCCCAAGTGGGGGAGAACTGGTGGTGTATGGTGAGGGCACCAGAGTGGGAGCAGGGTTTTATTCAACCGTTAGGGCTCAGTAGTTTATTCAGCACTGGTATGCTAGTTATTTAGCATATGTGATGGATATGCGGATTGGAGATCATGCTTCAGTTTCAGAGGTTTCAGGGGTTAGAGAGTTTGATGTGTTTCCAGAAGAGCTACCTGGAGTGCCTCCAGGGAGGCAGGTAGATTTCAGGATTGATCTAGTGCAGGGTGCATCCCTTATCGTTAAGGTGTCGTACCGTCTAGCACCGCCAGAAATGCAGGAGTTGGCATCTCAGTTGCAGGAGCTGCTGGGTAAGCAGTTCATTCGCCCGAGTAGTTCTCCTTGGGGAGCACTAATCCTCTTCGTCAGGAAGAAGGACGGTTTGCACAGGATGTGCATTGACTATATGGATTTGAACAAGTTAACGGTGAAGAACCGTTATCCACTTCCGAGCATAGATGATCTTTTTGATCAGTGGCAGGGTGCAACTTGGTTTTCCAAGATCTATTTGAGATATGGATATCACCAGGTCAGGGTGAGGAAGGAAGACATGGAGAAGACCGCGTTTCGGACTCGTTATGGTCATTACGAGTTCGTGGTGATGCCGTTTGGGCTCACCAACGCACCAGCAGTGTTCATGGATTTGATGAACCGAGTATATAGATCGATGCTTGATCGCTCAGTAATTATGTTCATAGATGATATCTTGGTATATTCCAAGACTCGAGAGCGGCACGAGGAGCACCTTAGGGAGCTGCTGGAGGTTTTGCGGCAAGAACGGATGTATGCCAAGTTCTTGAAGTGTGAGTTTTGGTTATGAGAGGTCCAATTCCGTGGACATCTTGTTATCCAGGAGGGGATTTTGGTCGACCCGGCCAAAGTCGAGGCAGTTATGCAGTGGGGGATTCCAAAATCTCCTTCGGACATCAGAGTTGCTTGGGATTAGCAGGAAACTACTGGAGATTCATTCGAGATTTCTCTAAGATTGCAGTACCCCTCACTCGTCTAACGAGGAAGGGGGTGGATTTTATGTGGGGCGCTGAGAAGGAGAGGGCATTTAAGACCCTCCAACTAAGTTTATGTGAGGATTTTGTAGTATTTTGTGATGCATCCCCGAAGGAGTCGAGGACTTTGTAGTATTTTGTGATGCATCCATAACGGGTTTGGGGGCAGTCCTCATGTAGAGGGGACGAGTGATATCCTATGCATTGCAACGGCTGAAGCTGCATGAGACGAGATATCCTACGCACGATCTTGAGTTGGGAGCGGTGGTATTCGCTCTCAAGATCTGGAGGCATTATCTATACGAGGTCCGTTGCACTATATACACAGATCACAAGAGTTTGAGACACATCATGGATCAGCCGAACCTGAACATGAGGCAACATAGGTGGTTGGATGTTGTTAAGGACTATGATTGTAAGATCCTTTACCATCCTGGTAAAGCGAATGTGGTTGTGGATGCTTTAAGCCGCAAGTTAGTTGGGTTTTCTACCCAGGCGAGGTGTACGAGGATAGCGTTGGATTCCCCGCTTGTGAGCTTGATTAGGGATGCTCAGGTTGAGGGTATGAGACCAAAGAGTTGGAAGTTGGATAGGATTAAGGGAGAGAGTGCCCAGTTTGTTCAGCATAGCTATGTGTTATTAACGCAACATGGTCGGGTTTAGGTTCCAATAACCGGAGGAGTCTGATAAATAGTGATAGACGAAGCTCATAAGTCTCAATTTTCTATACACCTGAGGGCCACCAAGATGTACCGCGATCTGAGTTTGAGTTACTGGTGGCACGGTATGAAGTGAGAAATCGCTTGGTTTGTTGAGAGGTTCCTGACCTGTAGGATGGTCAACGCCGAGCATCAAAGGCCGCATGGTAAGCTACAGCCTATGGAGATTCCCATGTGGAAATGGGAGCAGATCACGATGGACTTTATTACAAAGTTGCCGAGGACAACGAAGGGGTTCGATGTCAAATGGGGCATCGTGGATTGGTTGACTAAGAGTGCCCATTTCTTGGCCATACGGGAGAGTTCATCGACTGAGAAATTGGCCGACATGTACGTTACCGAAATTGTGTCTCGCCATGGAGTTCCAGTCTCCATCGTTTCCGATCGAGATGTCACGTTTACTTCCCGTTTTTGGCAGAAGTTCCATGAGGAAATGGGTACACGGTTGCACTTTAGTACATTTTTCCATCTGTAAACCGATGGACAGAGTGAGCAAACCATCCAAACCCTCGAAGATATGTTGAGGGCGTGCGTCATTGATTTCAGAGGGAGTTGGGATTCCCACCAGCCGCTTGCAGAGTTTTCCTACAACAAAAACTATCAATCCAGTATTGGTGCCCCACCTTTTGAGCTGTTGTATGGTAGAAGATGTAGAACCCCAGTTTGTTGGGGTAAGATTGGACATAGAGTGATGGGTCGGACAGAGGTAGTCTTGCAAACTACCAAAAAGATCCAGCAGATCAAACAGCGGCTACAGATTGCTCAGAGTCAGCAAAAGAGTTATGCTGATAGACGCCGATCAGATTTGGAGTTTCAAGTTGGTGACATGGTACTTCTGAAGGTCTTGCCCTGGAAGGGCGTGATCCGTTTCAACAAGAAGGGAAAATTAGGTCGCCGTTATATTGTCCCATTTAGGATCACTATTAGAGTTGGCAAGGTGGCTTATAGGCTAGAGCTATTGGAGGAGCTCAGCCGAATTCACAGCACGTTCCATGTTTCATAATTGCGAAAGTACGTTATGGACGAGGAGGCGATAGTATCACTGGATGATATTCAGGTCGATGAGCGTCTGAATTACGTAGAGAGTTTTGTGGCCATCTTGGAGAGGAAGATGAAGATTTTGCAGAACAAAGAAATACCTTTGGTGAAGGTGTAGTGGGAACATCGGAGGGGATCCGAGTGGACATGGGAGCCAGAGGCAGAGATACGCGAGCATTACCCAACATTATTTGCTCCAGCAGACTTCAAGGGCGAAGTCTAGTTCAAGTGGGGGAGAATTGTAACACCCCGATTCTCAGGGATGGGTTTAATTGGAAGCTAATTGGTTTCAAGACCTACTCGACGATTTGTTTCCCTACTTGTCGAGTAGCAGCAAGGTGGGATAACGTATTTAGTGGCCTACTCGCCGAGTCCATAAAGGGACTCGATGAGTAGGAGCCGGCAGATGAAACCCTAAATCCCTGAGTTTGGCACCCTATTTAAAGAAGCATAAGCCCACTTTAGCCTCTTTACAGTCCATTGAGAAACCCTAATTCTTGTGGTGTTCATCCTTGTGTGTCTTGAGATTTAGAGAGGAGTTTTTGGGAAGGAAGAGCTTAGAGGACAAGAGATTAGGAGCAAGGAAAGTGTGGGAATCATAAATCTACCTCATTGGGCATCATTTGAAGGTATCAAGTCGCCACCTTTACTTCATTTTCCTCCTAGACCTCATTTCGTTGAGATTTAGGGCTTTTATGGCATATTTGAGATGATAAGGTGGAGTATGAGCTAGATCTGAAGTTGTAACTTCAGATCTGGACCTTTCTTAGGTTCTAGAGAGAGATAGCTATGAACTTGGCCATGTATGAAACCTTCCTTGAGTATGAAACCCCATTGTAAGCTTGGATTTGTCATCTAGAGCCTTTGTAGCCATGCATGCATGTAAAGTTTGCAACTTTACGTGAAATGCATGCCTTAGAAGCTTGGATCTGTAATTTGGAGCCACTGCATGGCTTAAAAAGAGTCTCTATTGCTTATGGACTAAAGGAACTCTACGAGTCGCAAGGACGACTCGACGAGTCATATGAAGATAGGCCTGGACTCGACGAGTTGGATGAAAAACTTGGCTAGTCCGATGAAGATTTCCATAGAACTCGACGTGTGGTATGAACCACTCGGCGAGTCGGATGAGTTTTCCCCAATTTATGTATGCATGTGTAACTGTCGGGTTGCAAGAAGGAAAACTCAACGAATGGCCTTAGAATTCGATCGTAAACCAAAGGAACTCGACGAGTCACTCTGTGACTCGGCGAGTGGACAAGTACTTCAAGAAACTCGGCGAGTAGTCGAGGGTACTCGGCGAGTTAAGGTCAACATGGATAGTTGACCTTGACTGATGACTTTGATTTTTGACTAGGTATTTGATTAGTTGACTGTTGGGGTACCTTGTAAGGTTGTTAATTTATGGGTATAATTATATTATGGTAATAGGCGGTGGAGCTTTTGACAGTGATCTGAGATTTGGAGTTCATCTACCAAGTCGATATCTACAAGGTATGTTATCCTCACTATATCAATAGGGTCTACGACACCATGACCGACTCTTAAGTTGTTATTGTTATGATGTGCTACAACATGTAGTTATGATCAGTTAGATCGAAATCAGGATAGACAGTATATTATGCTCTTATGATCTGTACGGATTGGTATGTTAGTGACCTGATAGGTCGGTACTCTAGTTATGAGGGATTTCTATGATCGATGATCAATGAGATACATATGTTTGATTTTTTATATGCATGTGTATGATAGTTATGCGCACTCGGTTATTTGCTTGTTGGTTGGGTTGAGGAGGTCCTGCTTTGTGCTGAAGGTCAACATACCCTATGAGCGGTCCGGGGACACTAAAGGCCCACATGGCGGTCCAGTCATACCGAAGGCTCGGGACATATTCAGTTAGACTGTAGGCCTTGTCGGGCAGATAGGGCCTACAGTCAGGCCAATGGCCCAATATGCATGTTGTTAATTATCTGTTGTTGATATGGTATTATCAGTGTGGTATTGGTATTTTCGGGGTAGCTCACTAAGCTCTCGGGCTTATAGTTTCCGGTTTATTGTTTTAGGTACTTTAGGAGATCATGGCAAGGCGAAAGCGTGACCGTACTGCTCCTCATCCTTTTGATCTAGTTTTTGGGACACTCTGATGAATAATGATTTGAAAGAATTTTGTAAGCAAATACTAATTGGTTTTATTTACGATTCAAAAAATTTTAATTTGGCATAAAATTTTTGGATGTTACACTTTTATCTACAACATATATAACAGATTCACTTCCAAATTTTTGCAATCATTGCAGAGGTTCCTAAGAACCAAAATCAACATGAGTACTGCATATCATCCACAGACAGATGGACATAGCGAAAGAACGATACAAACTCTAAAAGACATGATCCACGCTTGTGGGATGGACTTCGGTAATGCATAAGATACTCACTTACCGCTAGTCCAGTTTTCATATAACAATAGTTATCACACTAACATGAAAACCACTGCATTCAAGGCCTTATATGAACATAGGTGTCATTTATCCGATATGCTAAGAAGAAATTGGAGATACCTAACTAGCAAAAAAGGCATGCTAGAGATACTCTGCTCACTGGTACAACTATCATTCATGAAACAACGAAAAATATTGTTCAGGTAAAGGAATGATTAAAGGTTGTTCGTAGTAGTCAGAAAAGCTATGTTGACACAAGACATAAACCCTTAGAATTTAAAGTAAAAGATCGTGTCCTACTAAAGGTATTACCGTGGATAAGTATCATTAGATTTGGAAAATGAGGTACACTAAATCCCTTTCACATCGGACCTTTTGAAATCCTGCCAATGGTTGGTCTGGTGCCTTACAAACTCAATTTACCTCAAGAACTGAACAAAGTTCACAATACCTTCCATGTGTTAAATCTTAAGATGTGTCTCTATATTAAGAGCCTTGTATTTCCTATGGATGAGATCCAGGTCAATGTTAAACCTCACTTTGTGAAGGAACCGGTGGAGATCAAGGATTGAGAAATCAAAAGCCTCAAACAAAGCCGCATTGCTATAGTAAACATCTGATGAAAATGTTGTAGAGAGCCGTAGTTTACTTCGAAACGTGAGGATCAAATGAAACAAAAGTATTCGTAATATTTCAGCATTGCTCCCTCCACTACTAGAATGAAATACTAGTAGAACAATATGATAGAGAAACAAAATATTCTAGAACATAATAATTTAGGGATGTAATTCCATTAACGAGGAGGTAATGTGACATATCGGAATTTAGGTTATAAACTGTGAACAATCAAGTTCACAGTAAATCTTTTGATAGTTTGACTTATTGAGTTTTAGAGCCTCTTATGTGAAATAAATGAGTTCATGTCAACTATTATAATATACTAGATGGTATCTTACTTCCAAATATGTAATCTGACAAATAAATCAAACAGCTCAAACTGCAACCATAGGAATGCGCCTGAAAAACTAAAATTTTGTGTTAAGCAGTTGTAAGCAATAGAAACACTCTAGTCTCATAGTACGTGTTTCCCTGATTCCAAAAGTATAAAAAACGTCCAAAATGGAGTTCGTATGCAAATGATACGACCGTTTTAAGAATCCAAAACCAGTATCATACTGATTTTCTTAAAACCACTAAATATGTTTTTAACCGTTAAGGGACTTGCACACTTCAAAGGGGAATTCTGAAAGCAATTTTGAACTCAGGCTATAACCTAATATTAAATTTCATATTTGAAATATTTTTGGTAAAAATATTTATAAAAAGTGAAAAAATCAGACGATTTAAGATTTATTAATCGTGAAACCTTAAACTATTTATTTCGACATGATTTCAATTATTGACAATATATTCTGGAAATAATATATTGTTATCCAGTGTAGTTACTGTAACATCTTAAAATTTAAAACAAATTTTCTCATTTTTAAACACATTTTTGCAAACACATTTATTAATAAAATCCCATTGTAACATATCTTTGTTTCACAAAATATTCCCCAAGATCAAAATACATAAATCCCATGCGTTTGTACGAATCATGTCGGTGCCTTCCCGCGATCATCACTCGTACCTGAAACACATAACACATAACTCTGTAAGCATAAAGCTTAGTGAGTTCCCCAAAATACCATACATAACACATACTAGCCACTTGAGGCTATAACTCTGTGGGCCCGTGGGCCCTAACTCTGTGGACCCTCTGTTCCTAGCTCTGTGAACCTTCCGGTTCTAACTCTGATATGCACATGGCATAAATCACATAGAAATAATGCAGTGCAACACATCACATAATAGCATACAGTAACTCTGTCACATGACTCTAATTACCACACAAGGTAAAGTATAGTGAGAAGACTCACCTCAGATGTCTCGGTAAATCTCTGACTTGGTAGAAATACGATCTAGCCTGCACCTCAAGATGAAGTCTCTGAACACTGAAATCACCAGACCGCTCCTCTTTCAGCCTCCTCTTGCCTTGGTCACCTCCTTTTTGCAATCACACCAACAAAATGATCAAAAGTGGCCTCTCCTCCCTCACAAACGCTCTAGATCTCTTAGGATCTCTCTCTGGGGTTTTGGTAGCCGCAAATGACGGCCCTAAGGGCCTTTAAATAGGTCCCAAACCCAGGAAATTAGGGTTTTATTAAACAACGTAGACTCGCCGAGTTCACTCATGGACTCGCCGAGTTCGGTCATGAACCCGGATGAGAATCCGCGACCCTACTCGGCGAGTCTAAGCACCAACTTGCCGAGTCCCTCTATAAATTCCAAAATAAATGAATAAAAGAATATACCTGGGAATCCGGATGTTACAGTTATGGTGAATCTTAACGAAGAGATAACCCAAAATTTTTAAAATTATGTACATCTACATACATATATGTGTGGAGAACGTATTTTTCAAAAATCTATTTTTTATTTGTTATAATTTTTATAAACTCATATTGTATATAACAAATAATCAATCGTGTAATCACATTGCATATATTGCAAGCTCTTCCTTGTTCATGTGATATGTCATGCGGAATTGATCATAGCACGATGGTAAGGAGTGCAAAATGATATCTATTGCAAGCTCCTCAGGGAAGTTCACATTGAGCTTCAGCAACCGATCCACATACCTTTGCATTTTCTGCATGTGGCTCGTGACGGACTCTCCGTCCTTCATCATGGTTGTTATCATGGAGCAGATGACTTCGTACCTCTCTTGTCGTGCACTTTGATGGTATCTTTCCATCAAATCTTGGTGCATTTCATAAGGGTAGAAATCTTCATAAGACTTTTGGAGTTCAGCTGTCATGGTGGCTAACATGATGCAAGCCACCTTGGTTGCATCTCTTTCATGAGTATGAAAGTCAGCGATCTCCTGGGGAGTTGCAGTGGACTCGTCAATTTCCTTAAGCTCCTTGTCAAGGACATATTCTTTGTCCTCGTAGCGGGTAATCATCCTGATGTTTCTGATTCACTTATTGAAGTTGGATCCATCAAAGGTGACTTTCCCACACAGACTCATAAGAGTAAAGGAGCCATTAGGATTCGAGCCAGAAGCATTATTTGAAGGCATCTGAAAAAGAAGAACAAGTTTAGTTTAGATTTAAGAGAGTCCTTAATAAAACACCCAAATGTAATATTAAGGCTAGGATCCAATCACAATATAATATAACTTAGAAGAGGTATGCCGTAATCTAAGCTATACCATATTTGAAAGGTAGGTGAATGACGATTCACCAATTTCCACCACGAAAACCGAAATATTAAATATTTAGTTTTTATTGGTTTTAGAAATTCCTAGATTCTTTGAGATCCAATGAACTTTTCAAAGGCATGTTTCAATCTCGGGAGTGCCCTCCAGGTTTTGTGACTGGGATGCCGAGGATCACAAAACGAGGTGTGAAGTAACCATGCAAATTACTTGGTACCCTTAAAGTTTATCACTCAATCGATGTGCCGATAAACCACACACGCTCCACCGATACTATAATAAACCTTAAGTCACCCTTTACCTACCTTGTTAAGTCCAAGTTAGTGTGCCGGTTAACCACACACGCTCCACCAACGACTCAGACAAAGTGTAAAGTGTAATTTCATGGATTAGCACCTTATTCACATTTTTCCTAAAGTAACTAAGATTGGGAATTTAATAAACATTTAGTTACTTTATATATTCATCATACTTTGAATGAGAATTTATAAGTCCTTGTCTTACCCGTTCGGCTAACGACCCTCCACCAGTCAAGCAAGCGGTGGGTGAGAATATACACCCATTAAGTCACCATTTTATAGGCAACAACCTTATACCCACCTTATAGACCGGCTTCGTGAATGAGGCGTACTAGCGGTAAGACGACTTGTTCTTATACATATATATATAATTATTAAATCATCATAATATAAGTATAAGGGTTGAATTTTAACTTTTAAAATTCTAGGGGTTGGAACTAAAGTTTTAACTTAACTTTACTTGTTCCAAAGCTTGAGGGAAAGTTTTGTAACTTTCAAAACTTTTCATTTCTTGTAACTTACGAGTTTAATAGAGTAATAAAATGAAGACTCTTCGGACTGTAACAATCAAACACCTACAATATTTTATTTTCGGACTACATCTTCATTCCCAGCGAAGAACCATTTTGTTCTTGTTCTTTTGTATTCCTGCAAACATGAAGAACAACATCACATTTTTATCACATTTTTTTCCTTGCTTCGTTTTCTTTCCCTGTCAACAGAAACAACCAATCATTAAAAAAAAAAAAAAAAAAAAAAAAAAAAAAAAAAAAAAAAAAACGATTCCTTATGGTCTTCTCTACCCTTTGCGTAGACAACAAACAACCAAACACCATTTTCCATAACTGATAATCTTCTTCTTTTCTTATCAAACATCACCAACCAACCAACCATTTTATTCATTCCATAGATTCCTGTTAAAACAAACAACGACCACCGAAGGTAATCATCTTCACTGACGCCGTTGTTAAAATTATGTACATCTACATACATATATGTGTGGGAACGTATTTTTCAAAAATCTATTTTTTATTTGTTATAATTTTTATAAACTCATATTGTATATAACAAATAATCAATCGTGTAATCACAATGCATATATGTTATATAATTTTTATATAACATTAAATATATAAATATTTATATGTCATATAACATTTTCAATACAACATTTCGTAAAATATACGACAAGTTGGACATTGATTTTGTACAAATCTCAAATCCTTTGTATATCTCAAACATACATATTAAACACTTATTAGGAGAGTGAATAAATATTCTGTATAAATACAATATTATTTAAAAATAAAAGAATATACATTAAATATATTATAAATTCATAACAATCAATAAATTTATACAAATTCATACATAAATACATCTATTTAATCTACAGGATACAAATAAATAAATACATAAATAAATACAAATAAATAATAAAAAGACAGCCATATTTTATTCCAAGTCACATCCTAAACAAAACCAAAACACACACAAAGACTTCTTCTGTTTGTCCTTCCTACTACTCAACATTCAAGGAAACAAGCAAAGGAAAATGAAGATTATGTTGTTATAATTCTGAGCCTAGTAAGTTTTATTAAGTTTTATTAATGCACGTTTTTCTAATAGTTAGCAAGAATAAATCAAAGCCATGTAGGCTATGGAGTCCGGGTCTCATGTTAGGTGGAGTTAGTTGCTACTTAGTCGCATTTTCTTGAGTATAAATAGTTTATGCATGTGTACGTTGAGGATCATCTCCTCCAAACTTATTTTTAACTAAATAAAGCATTAAGCTTCTGAAATCCTTTGTTTTCTTTTTCCAGTTTTGCACTGTTTCATTGATGTCTTGAAGACACAGGTTTGTGAAAAACCTACAGATTAACACTCAAACACGTACAGTGATAACAATCTAACACCCAAACACCTACAACATTTTATTTCCGGCCTACATCTTCATTCACAGCGAAGAACCATTTTGTTCTTGTTCTTTTGTATTCCTGCAAACATGAAGAACAACATCACATTTTTTTCCTTGCTTCGTTTTCTTTCCCTATAAACTGAAACAACCAATCATTAAAAAAAAAACGATTCATTATGTTCTTCTTCTACCCTTTCCGTAGACAACAAACAACCAAACACCCTTTTCCTCAACTGATTATCTTCTTCTTCTCCTATCAAACATCAACAGCCAACCAATTCATTCCATAGATTCCTGTTAAAACAAACAAACACCCCGAGATCATATTGATGATCTGTTTTCTTTCTTGCAATCGAGACCATCCAGGAAACCCCAATCAATTTCTACAAAAAGAATAAAAAAAAAAAATAAGAAGAAGAAGAAGAAGAACATGGAGCTGCCGGAGGAGCCCCATTCACTCACCTCCACCGCCGCTGCTAATGAGAGTTCCGACCACCATAGCCCCACACTCACACTCTCTCTTCTGTTCCTAGCAACCAACGACCTCCGAAGGTATCATCTTCACTGACGTCGCTGCTCGTGACGCCTCCTCGGACCGATCGATCCTCGCATGTAGTAATCGGACGGGAAAGAGAGAGAGCCCTCTGCTTTATCTCTTCTCTTCCTTCGGTTCGACCGAACACCGGAAACGCAACCTTAGCTTGCAACCGATCGAAATCCATCGGACCTCGTAGCCATCTTCATGCCTCCTTCTCGCCTGCCGACGCGCTCTACCTTCTTCATGATCGGTCATCGACCGGTGGCAAATGCTTGATTCCCTTCGTGTTTCTCCCGTTCATCTGTTTCCCTCGTGACTTCCTTGGACCGATTCGTATCCCCTTTGCTTCAGTTTCCCGATCAGAACAAAAGAAACGGGGTAATGCCTATAATACCCCCACTATTAAATTCTTTATTTAAAATAACTCCGAATCCCCAAAAGCTGATACCATTGATCCACAAACAGCCCCTCATTTGATTATTTTTAATAAAATAAATCTTAATCTTCAAACTTTGAATAAAAATAATCATTTTAGCCTCTAATAAAATTACCAAACAACCCGTATACTATAGCGAAGTTACAATTCAATCCCCAATAGTTCGAACTTGTTACAAAATGGTTCCAAGAGTATTTCAAAGTTCAAGAATTGTGGAATTACGGTTTCTTACGTCAAGGATCTCAAAAAAAATCGAATTCGAGTGATTGGAACTCACGCTTCAAGGGTGAGTGCTTACGTCATCTTTTTAATATTTTAATCATTTTGTGCGTGTGGGGGGGGGGGGGGGGGGGGAATACATGTGCCTAAATATGTTGTTTACGCAAAATAATTTCCTTTTTATGCGGAAACACAATAAATCTACTTATAAAGATATTATTAATCAACAATTTAGCATATTGTTACTGATAAACTAATATAAATTTTTTGTATACGTATTATGATTATTTTGAAATAATTAGTTCACACAACAAGTACTACATGATATAAAATATATGATTTTTATGTGATATTGTATATTATAACAAGCATGTTATGAAATTTTATAGTATTTCAAGGATTCAAACTATTACTATGCATGTTTGTATATATTTTTTAGTACAGAACATTTATACATGTGCATATGTTCATTAATTTGAAAATTCATTTTTATAAAAGAGAACACATTACATTTTTACACATGTCAAACATACCCGGCTTTTATTAACTTTATACAATGATATTCATTATGCCTAGTGAGTTAATCATAATTTAGTTAGGGTTGAGAACAATTCACAAACTTTTTAGTTAAGGGATTTTTAGGGAGACGCTATTCATTAGTTGAGTTTTAACACTTAGCATACCCACACTATTATAATCGTTAATCTTTGAAGCGAGATACATATGTATAGTTTGTTTTTCAAGTATGGAATTACTTTTGTATCAATATAGTTTGTTTTTCAAGTATATTCAAAGATTCTTTAGAGATATGGTTTTTAAGTATGCATTTACTTATACAAAGATACATTTTGGCTTCTAAAAACTCATGGAAAACACTGTTTCAATTATTGTTATTCATAAAAGACAACTTTTTAGACTTTTTAAAAGTGTTACTGCTATTAGCAGAAAACCTGTAACTATCACTAACTTTGTGTTGACCCTCAAAACTCGACGAGTCACTCTGTGACTCGGTGAGTAGACAAGTACTTCAAGGAACTCGGCGAGTTAAGGTCAACATGGAGTGTTGACCTTGATTGATGACTTTGATTTTTGACCAGGGATTTGATTAGTTGACTGTTGGGGGTACCTTGTAAGGTTAGGAATTTATGGGTATAATTATATTATGGTAATAGGTGGTGGAGCTTTTGACAGTGATCCGAGAGTTGGAATTCATCTACCAAGTCAACAATTAGAAGGTGAGTTATCCTCACTATATCAATAGGGTCTACGGCACCAAGTTCGGCCCTTAAGTTGTTATTGTTATTGATGGGTTTTGAGCATTCTAACACTTCCTAAGTGTACATGCAACCCTAATAACCTTGGATCTATGTTTGTCTAATTTGTCATGCAAAGTTGATTTCCAAGGTTATATTCCTATCTAGCATACATGGGGAACAATTTTAACATAAAGTATAGATAGAATAACTTACCTTGTTGTTGCTTGTGTTCCTTGAAACCTTGTGAGCCTAGCACCCCAAGTGTGATGCCTCAAATGCTTCACACAACACCAAATGCTC